>NW_022437024.1:4302337-4709516 GCF_009761245.1 Sapajus apella
GGAGGCTAAGGTGGGAGGATGGCTTGAGACCAGCCTGAACAACACAGTGAGACCCCCATCTCTAATAAAATTAGCTGGGTGTGGTGGCAGACGCCTATAGTCCAGCTGCTCCAGAGGCTGAGATGGGAGAATTGTTTGAGGCTGGGAGGTTGAGGCTACGGTGTGCTGTGATCTTGACACTGCCCTCCAGCCTTGGTGACAGAGCAAGACCTCCTCTGAAGAAAAGGAAAAAAAAAAAAAACAAAAAACAACAAACTACTGGATTGGTGCTGTAATTGATGTTTTTTACTATATAAAACCAGTGTGGGCTGAGGCGTGGTATCTCACGCCTATAATCCCAGCACCCTGGGAGGCTGAGGTAATCGGATCTCTTGAGGTCAAGGGTTGGAGACCAGCCTGACCAACATGGTGAAACCCTGTCTCTAAAATAAAAATACGAAAAGAAAAAAAATTAGCTGGGTGGGTGTTAGGCACCTGTAATCCCAGCTACTTGGAAGGCTTAGGCAGGAGAATTGCTTAAGCCCAGGAGGTGGAGGTTGCAGTGAGCTGAGATCATGCCATTACACTCCAGCCTGGGTGACAGAGTGAGACTCTGTCTCAAAAAACAAAACAGTGTGATCTGGATTCCACTATTTATTTTTACCTTAAAATTTTAGAGAAGGAATAATCTTATTTCCATTCCTATGTGCAGACTTAATTATTTTTTTAAAGAGATTCAAGTTTTGCAACTTTAAATGTAGTAAATACTCTTGTAGAAAGACTAGATGATATAACATAATTGAAAAAAAGTACTCAATATTATAACCATAGGTGCAAGAATGTTAATGGTAGCTATATTTTCTGCTAGTCTTTTTTTCTATGTTGTGTTTGTGGGTATACAGTATTTGTGTTTTTTTCTTTAATTACTAGGACCATAATGAATGTCATTTTGATTTTTTAATTTAAAAATATTGTTAGCTATTTAAAACTTCTTAGAAAACATTTTTAGTTGATACACTATATTGCATTATAGGTTGTATTAAATTATGGGTTAGTTTCCCTATTTTAGCATTGCAGTGAATGCTCTGGTACATCTCTGAGTGTTTCTTTACACGAGATAGGATCCTGTAAGTAGAATTATCAGTTCAAAGGGTAAAAATGGGTTTAAAGTTCTTAGTTACACATGACACTTAATTGATTTCCATAAAGATTATACCACATTACACTTTGATTGCTATTTGACCAGTGTCTTAACCATGTGTTTAAAGGGCTACTTACAGAGTTAAACTTCACTAAACTGGGAGAAGGAAAGAAAAGGCAGTAAAATTGGTGGAGAGCAATTAAGAATGTCATGGAGTTTGTACACATACAGTGATCTGATAATAGTAGAATACTATTGCCTGGAGCTGTCAATTGGTATATTAATGCTGCTCATTCACTTCTGCAGTTAGACAAATCCCATGTTGGTGGCAAAAGTTTTCTGGCCCATTGAATATTCTAGCATTTGAGCCAGACGTTGTTATGTAGTGATCCTGCGTAAGTCATGACTAACATCAATTATCATGCTTTAAAGTGTATGATGATCAGAAACATTTAGGAGCTGGGATACTATAATGTTTCGTATTGGAGGCCTTTCGTGAGTTTTAGGGTTAAACTGAAAAAGAGCTAATGTCCAGACTGTAATTAATTTTAAGATGAAGCTATTATTATGCATTGATTTTTATTATGTAACTAGAGCCCAAATTTTGTTCGTTTTTAACTGCCTTATGGTAAAAACTTTTTAGCAGTTTATATTTTATGACATTGAAAGTTTATCTTGCTGAAGAGCTTAAACCCTAAGCAGTTGATCATATATAATTGTTTATATTAATTCATTATCTACTGTGAAAACTTTTTCTATTACAAAGATAATATGTGCTTGTAGAAAAATGAAACAATATAGGTGAAATTTATTTAAAAGCAAAATGTATTATTCATACTGTTTTAATTAGCCAACACTCATTTCCAAGCAGACATTCACTGTATAAACTGGATATCTCTCCATCAAAATGTCTTTGTATTCCTGAGATGAGCTCCACTTGGGCATAGTATATATCTGAATTTTTGTTTTGCTAATAGAGCTTTTTTACATCAGTGTTTATGTTTGAGTAAATGTATATTTAATTGTTCCTCGGATTTCAGAATTTAAGAACCGTTTAAATAACTCATTAATTTCTTGTATTATTTATACAATATTCAAGATTTGTAAATACTACTTAATTTTTTTTTTCAGTTTGGACCCAATTAAATCCTTTGAAGCTCCTGCAACCATCAATTCTGCCTCTCTTCATCCTGAGAAAGAATTTCTTGTTGCAGGTGGTGAAGATTTTAAACTTTATAAGTATGATTATAATAGTGGAGAAGAATTAGGTGAGTTGTTTTCTTTGTCCTCCCGTACAGTGATGTGATTACCTTTATCACATGTTAAGTTCCAGTAATTAACACCTCATTTATATAACATGCTGAAAGCCAATTTTTCAGCTAACTTAACACCTGGTGCTTATAAGTGAAACAGTAAAGGAGTTTTAACCATTTGGGTTAGATGCTTTTATAGATCTGTACACAAAGTATGCAGAAATTTGTCCTTCTAACTGAAGTGCATCATTATGCTGATATTATGCATTATAGTACCATGGTTTTTAGGCTTTATTGGCTGGGAGGGAGGGGGGAATCTTATGTCAAAGTCATATGTTAAACAGATGCAAGGAGATCCATTGTTTCTGAAGTATGTTGTCGGTGTGTAACCCCATCTACTTGGCCCGTCTTCCTTTTGGCCAACTTAGGAATCCCTAAGACTCTATAAAGAACAATGTGTGTGGGAAAAACTACTATAGCATATTGCAGGGATACCTTTAGGAATCTGAATTGGAGAGTTATTTTTCTGTGTTTTATTTATTTTATTCTATTTTGGAGTTCAGTTTTGCTTTCATTTTTATAACAGTCCTTTGTAAGGGGAAAGAAAAGGCCTGTGCATTAGTTTGAAGTTAACATATATTTATCTGATGGACCAGATATTTCACATAGCTACATGTGGTTCTCAGTGTCTACTTTTAGCCTTCCCAGATAGTTTTTGCTTTTAATTTAAAAATATATTTAGCTTTTATAAATATATATTTTTGTCTGTAAGCTGTCACTTCTTGTTCTTATCTGTTTCTAGCTGTCCTGCTTTACCACTCAAAGAACTGAGCTTGCTAGAATTATACACAAAGAACAAAAGATAATTTTTTGTGTTTTGTTTCTTGGGGAACATTGATTTGTCTGGGTTGCACAAATGGAACCTTGGTGACGGACCATGTAGAATCTATTTTAATTGCTTATAGTTAAGCTTTTATTACTTGAATACAAGCGACTTATAAATCAGATATTCTTTTCTGTTACTTTTATTTAATGCCAGTTTTCAAAGTTTTAGAATGTTTTGTTTCCGTATTTTATTATTTTTCAAGATGAGAAAACTGAATTATTTGCCTGAGATCTGAAGTCACAGTGAATACCAGACCTGCCCAGCGTTTCTCTTTCCAAAAGCTGTGTTTTTCTACTCTTACAACTTTTCTATTCTCTGGTTGGACAGAGATGGGAGACAGAATAGGAACATTGGTCCAGTAAGGAGCTTTGAGAACTGGTTAGGTGATGAGGCATTAGAAATTAAATGAGAAAGGTTCATACATAAAGGTACTACTTGAATATAATATCGCTCCTAATGTGTACATTTTCTCATTAGGTTCCATAGATTAAAATATTTATGGATCAGTGTTGATCCTGTATCTCGCCTTTCTGTGTGACAGTGGACTGTAGATAGCCTGGTAGGAAATTAAGAGGCAAAGTGTGTGAAAGAGCTCCATCTGGTGGCTCTCTAGAGTCATGATAAAAATGGTTTTCTGAGAAATAGGCAGTGTAGGATATGGAAATTGGAGATTGAACTGATAAGCCTTTAGATCTACTTTCTATAGAATTTATAGGGTGTTCATTTGCCTCTTTTTCTCCATTCTTAATGAGACATGAAGCCTCATTTGCTTTTTTAAAGAGACACTCTGCAACTAGAATGTGTGCTAGATTTGGAAAGGAGTAATCTTACAGAGAAATGTTCAGTGATGTACCACTTTTGTGATGAGAAATTATTTTTAATTAAGTAAAGTTTTTAATGTTTGTCCTTAAAAATTTTTCATCTCCCCAATAACACAGACAGTATTTTTTACCATATCAATATTTAACCTAATAGTTAAAATTATCTAATAGCCTTCTTCTTTCTCAGAATCCTACAAGGGACACTTTGGTCCTATTCACTGTGTGAGATTTAGTCCTGATGGAGAACTCTATGCCAGTGGTTCTGAAGATGGAACATTGAGACTATGGCAAACCGTGGTAGGAAAAACATATGGCCTTTGGAAATGTGTGCTTCCTGGTAAGAATTTTTATTCAGAATTATATGATTTTAAAAATGTATGATTTTGTGTCATTTTTCATCATTAATTTTATTTTAGGGTATCTGTCTTCTATAAATTTTAAATTATGTATTATGGTTTAAGCAGAGAGAAGCTCAGGATTGTAAATTGACCAGAGAAAGAGTTGTGTTCTTGTGTTTGTTTGAAGTTTTTTGTTGTATGGCTGGGTGAGGTAGCTCATACCTGTAATCCCAGCACTTTGGGAGGCCAAGGTGGGTAGAGATCACTTGAGGTTAGGAGTTCAAGTCACTTGAGGCCATGAGTTCAAGACCAGTCTGCCCAACATGGTGAAACCTTATCTCTACTAAAAATACAAAAATTAGCTGGGCATGGTGGCAACATGCCTGTGATCACAACAACTTGGGAGGCTGAGGCACAAGAATCACTTGAACCCAAGAGGCGGAGGTTGCAGTGAGCTGAGATCACGCCACTGCACTCTAGCCTTCGTGACAGAGTCAGACTCGGTCTCAAAAAAAAAAAAAAAAAAAAAAAAAACAACGAAATATGATATGTTGTACTATCTAGTCTCTTTCTAAATTTTTTACTAGCACATTTTATGACTGGAATAGATCTAATTCAAAATTTGCTTGAAGGCAATATAAGGAATTTATCAGTAAATGTATCTGATCTCTGAATAGTGTTACTCACCAATAAAAGTAAACACATTTTTAATAAAAACAGATAACTAGTTACTAATCCCTAAGTAGTTACAGTATGAACCCAAAAGTAATTTTTAAGAAAGACATACTACTTTAGAATCACAATTATTTAAAAACGAGCTATTTCTATTATATTTTATAGCCATTGCTTGGAATAGTTTTATGTTACTCTTGCTTATTGAACACTAGAAATTACTTGTAATAGTGTAATTCATATAATCATCACTGCTTTTCTTTTTACAGAAGAAGATAGTGGTGAGCTGGCAAAGCCAAAGATTGGTTTTCCAGAGACAACAGAAGAGGAGCTAGGTAAATGCTAATGAATTGACTTTTGTAAGAGTCCTGGGGGATTTAAAATTGACTTTGACAGAAGTTTTACTCATTGGCAGAAGAAATTTATTGAATATGAACATATTTAAATAATGGAAAGTTTAAATATTTATACATACATATATATTTATAAACTAAATATTTAAGTACCTTCTGCATAGTAATAGGCACAGAGATATAGTATGGGCACGACTGATGTGGTTACTCTCTCAGAGCTTAGAGTCTAATTTGGGAGACATGCCAAAACAAACAAATTATTGTAAGGGGAATTTTAAAAAGCTTCCTAGAGGAGTGATATTTAAACTGGGACCTGAGGATGAGCAGGAGTGATTTCGGTAAGGTCATGAGATGGGGTGTTGATAGGGACAGGATGGAAAAGTTTATCGCAGGAAACCTATGTTAACTAAAAGCGCAGAACCAAAAAGGAGCATAGCATATGAGGTACTAAGAGAACTCCGTTCCTTGAGGTTAAAGAGCAAAGGCAAAGTGAAGCTGGAGAAGCTGGATCATTTGAGGGCCTCTTGGTATATCAGGACTTGGGGAGTTTTATACTAAAAGCAATGCGAAACCTTTGATTTTTTAAGAAGAGGAATGTAAAAGATTGCATTGGGAGTTTGAGACCAGCCTGGCCAACATGGTGAAACCCTGTCTCTACTAAAAATACAAAAATTAGCTGGGTGTGGTGGCAGATGCCTATAATCCCAACTACTCAGAAGACTGAAGCAGGAGAATAGCTTGAACCTAGGAAGTGGAGGTTGCAGTGAGCTGAGATCGTGCCACTGCTCTCTAGGCTGGGTAACAAAAGAGAGACTCTGTCTTAAAATATATGTATATTGCCTTGGCTGTAGCATGTAGAAAGAACTGGACTGGGAATAAGAGTAAACATAGACAGTTAGGGGGCATTATAGTCCAGATGAGTGATCATGCAGATTGTTTTGTTTTGTTTTTGAGATGGAGTCTCGTTCTGTTGCCCAGGCTAGAGTGCAGTGTTGTAATCTCAGTTTGCTGCAACCTCTGCCGCCCAAGTTCAAGCAGTTCCCCTGCCTCAGCCCCCTGAGTAGCTGGGATTTACAGGCACACGCCACCACACCCCACTCATTTTTGTATTTTTATTAAAGATGGGGTTTCACC
The DNA here is from genome assembly GCF_009761245.1 of Sapajus apella. NCBI lineage: Eukaryota > Metazoa > Chordata > Mammalia > Primates > Cebidae > Sapajus > Sapajus apella. The sequence goes on from NW_022437024.1 coordinate 4,308,915, forward strand.
ATGTTGGTCAGGCTGGTTTTGGACTCCTGACCTAGTGACCTGCCCCCTTGGCCTCCCAATGTGCTGGGATTATAGGCATGAGCCACCGTGCCCAGCCAAACATGCAGTTTTTAATAAGGGAATTACAATGAGAACCAAAAATGGTAGATGGAATTGGGAGTCTTTTGTTAGACTTGTTAGAATTGTGATATTGATGAGTGGGGGTATAATAAGGAAGATTTGAGATTGCTGCTACGAGAAACTGGGTATGATGATTTTTGGGGAGAAGGGGAAGGTGTTTACTACCATTTACCCGATTAGAATTTTCCTTAAATTTTTTTACTGTTAAATTGCCTTCTTGCTAAAATTTAATGTTGATGGTTAACGTTTTGCTTTAAATAGCATTAAATATTTGGATTTGAATCACTAAAAGAGAGGGCCAGATCTTTCAAAGACATGACTTTAATTAAGGGCTTATTAGATAGCTGGAGTCACTGAAAATTTAGGCCAGAAAGGGACCCTTGGAGGTTGAGTTATGGTGTAAGATAGTCTAGCAGATAAAACACATGAACTCTTTCTTCTTTGCCTTTTCAATCCTTTTCAATGACATACGTCTCTAGTTGTTAATAGCATGCAAGTTGTTCTCTTCTTCCCCTTACCATACTAAGCTTCAAAAGCACTTTTTTATTCCTTCTTAAACAGAAATGTAGATTGCTGCTTTTATTAAGTTGACTAATGTGACTTTTTTTTTTTTTAACTTGTAGAAGAAATTGCATCAGAGAATTCAGATTGCATCTATTCTTCAACTCCTGACGTTAAGGCCTGAATATCAATCATATGCTGCAGTTAGTATACAACTTACGGACTAAAACGAGCAAGCAGAGAAAAGCATCAGCCTTCCAGAGTTACTCTCTGCTTAATGCAGAAACAGCAGTAAATAATGGGGAAAATGAATTAGCTCCAGTGCTGAAACAACTAACTTGGTGTTACCTGTAAGTGAAAACTCGAGTATCATATGAAGGGAGGTGGTTATCCTCTTGTTGTACAGTGGCCTGTCATCTTTTTAATGAATATATACAAGCCAACATCCAATTTCTATTATCAGTTAGGATTCTTGTAGCTGTTTATGTTATTATGGAGAAGAAAAATATATTGGCTTATTTTTTGACTTTCTTCCTTAAAGCAGAATGCCTTTTTTTTTTCTTTTTTTTTTTTTTGGCTTTAGTGGTAAAGAAGAGGGAATACATGATAAAGTAACTGGTTTGATTCCTCTTTCATTGTACACTGCTTCTGAACATCTAATTGTTTTTAGTTGTCTAAATAAAATGCCTCTAAAACAAAACAATGTTAAGTTTTTTGGGGGGAAGAACTCCTAATTTGAGTTTTATAAATGGAAATAGCCAGAAAGTTTTTCTGTATCATAACCATAGCAAAAGGTAAGCTGATTAAATAATCTATAGTAACATTATTTTCTAGTACTGAGATTCATTACTTGTACTGAATTTTTGAAATTCTCATGTCCTTTACTAGTGTTTCATTTACTTCCTCTATTCCCAGATTGGATAGAAGAAGTGCTTGGCATGTGTTTTTAAATGATATATTTAAATAATGCATGCTAGTTATGGGGGGGAAAATCAACTGAAATTAGCAGTAAGCAGAATGATCACTTAAAATCCTACCACTCCTCAAAAACCTTAAAATCGAATGATTGTTAATGCACATTAGGGCATCTCTATATGTATATACGGATAGATAGAATGGATTTTATAAAAATGGGATTACTATAGACCTGCAGTGGTTTAAGAAGTATGGAATTTACCTCATTCTTTAAATTTGGGTAGCATTCAGAAAGCCCTTTTATCAGCCTTCTAATAAATTAGATCAACTGAGTTCAGACTTATAATTATTTATAAGTTATTTATTTATAGAGGGCATATTAGACTAGTAATTTGAAAATACTTGAAATGAATAAATAAAATCTCTGCCAACTTGCTTTTACTCCTGATCAGTCTCTGAGTGACCCTTGATAACTTTTCTTAAAAGCAATACGAATCAACCAAAGAATAAGATTAATTTTTGAGGATTTGTGATAACCAGAAGAAAGCACTGTAGGCTGTGAACAACCTGTGAGGGCCAAGAGAAATTTAGGGGAGCCAACTGGTGATCCACATGGGTTTTCATAGAGTGGTAGTATTTTCATGTCAGCTTGTTACATGCTTGAACCTCTGGTTTGCAGCAGTGTTGTCATTGTATCAGCGGTTGCTCAGACTCTAATAGAGTCTGATTTACCCTCAATAAAATTTGGTATTTATCAGATTGGAATCATGAAGTTGCCTGTTATTTATGAACCAAGGGAATTTCTACTTAGGTTTCATAAAAGTCTAATGACCCTGTACAGGTACAATTCTTTGTGTATTGGTTTCTCGCTGCTGGTATAACAAGTGACCACAAATTTGTACCTTAAGACAACACAAATTCGTTATCTTATATTTCAGGAGGTCAGAAGTCCACAATAGGTCTTGCCGGGCTTAAATTAAGGTGTCAGCAGAGCTGCAAGCCTTCTGGAGGCTCCACAGGACAATCTGTTTCCTTGCCTTTTCTAGCTTCTAGAAGCCAGCTGCATTCCCTGGCTCACGGTTCCTTCCTCTGTCTTTACATCCAGCAGTTTCCATTTTTTAATCTCTGACTCTTAATGTGACTCTACATCTCCTGCTGCCCTTCTTTTACTTATAAGGAGGTTTGTAATTATATTGTGCCCACCTGGATAATCCAGGATAATCTTCCCATTTCAAGATCTTCAATTTAATCATGTCTGCAGAGTCCCTTTTGCCATATAGAGTGACATATTCACAGATTCTGGGGATTGGAATGTGGACATCTTTGTGGGGGCTATTAGTCATTAGTCTGCTCACCACAAATTGTAATGGTAGAATCCTACAGTAGAATTTAACAAAACTTTCAAGTACATATTTCTAGAGCAGTGGTCACTTTTCTGTTCTCACTAAACCTTCAGCAGCATTCAATAATTGTCCACTTCCTTGTTTTTGATTTTTTTTTTTTTTTAAAGCTTCTATGAAACTATGCTCTTTTTATACCTTACTGACTCCTGTATTTGCCAGTTCCTTTTTTTCTTAACCTCAGATCTGGACTGTACTTTCTAGCTCCGTTCTCTCTAAAATATCGTCTGCTGTATGACATTCAGTATCTTCTGATACCTTCTAAATTGTCTACCTGGTCTGCTTTTCTGAGCACAGAGTTTGACAGCATAGTTGAGTGCTCCATCTTAACCTTTTATAAACCTCTGAGACTTACCTATCATTAAGTCTTGATTTTTTAATCAAACCTATTTCTCCCTCAACATTTTCCCATTCCACTAACTGGTACTAACTTATACTTACTTGTTCAAACTAAAAGACATGGAAATCATTTTGGTTCTCTCTCATCCCCATATCTATATGCAAATCCTATGGGCTCTTTCGAAGCTGTGCTTTGCCTCCTCTCCATTGTTACCACCTTCGGCAGGCTACCTTTATTTCTCAGTTTCTTGGTAACCGCTCCCTCTTGCCCCTACTCATTCACCTGGTTCTTGTTCCATCCATCCTCCACACAGTAGGAAAGGTATTGCTTTAGGATATGAAGAGACCAGATAATTTCCTTAAGATCTGTAATGGCGTCCCATTGTGTCAAATTCTTACAGTGAGTTGGCTCTTGATAACTTCTGTGACTTTTTCATATTTCTCTTTGTTGCCCTGCTCTAGCCACAGTGGCCTCATTTCTGTCTTAAGTCCTTTTCACTTGATATTTCTGCTACTTTGTTCATTCTTACCTAAAGGCTTGCGTGGCTGATCCTTTGTTCACATTCAGGCCTCAAGCTGGTCTGTATTCCATCTCTTGTCACTTCTTATTTAGTCTTATTTTATTCAGACTTGTTAACACTATTCGAAGTTAGGTTGTATGTTTTTCACCTTCATTGATACTCTCCCTTTCCCTGGAAAGGTGACTGGTATATTGTGAGTACTCAACAGTTGTTGAAACAAGTTCCTCACCAAATCATGTGAGACCAGGAAGACTATTTTCCAGTTATCTCATATGCAGCAGGCCATCCTCCACTGAAGAGTGGGACATGGCAGGAACCTACTCAAAGCTCTTACCTCTCCAGTGAACCTGTGTATAGCTTTAGCTGGTGTGAGACTCAGTTACCTAGGAAGAATCCAGCTTTCACTTGGTTTCCCATCCATTCATCCTCTGGAGTATCTTCTCTAGGTCCTAATTTCTAGAAGGTCATGGTATCCCAAGTTCCCACCTAATATTACTAATTTACCTTTTTATGAATCAGTTGCTTCTCTATTTTAGTGTTATCCAGAGGTTTCTTCCAGGAAGCCAGGATTGAGCGTGGTCATTCAATTCTCTTAAGAATATTTTTCATGTCAGCAAAGTTAAACACATTGTTTTTAATGTTTATAAAATAGCATAGTAAAGATGGACCATAATTTATAACAAATTACAGATTACATCTTTCAGTAGTTGCTCAAATTCCATGGAAGTATTTAGCTGCCTTTTCTTTGAGACCAAGGTTGGGGGAAATGGATACAGTTTTTCATAAGGGAGCAACAGCAAAATGAGGCATTGAAAAAGACCAATTGAAAATATTTCTTTGCTAGGTACATTGCTTATGCTTTACACCTAGGGGATTAATACCTTAAGAAGCAGTTCCTATTAGGTTACTGTGTGTTACTGTGCATGTCTGTGCTACACTGGGGCGATACCCATCAAAACATTCTTAAAGCAAGACCATTCGCAGATAAGTGGGGTTTAGCTTTTCTTTGGTTATGTATTTAATATACGAATGCTTAATTGCAAGTGTGCCATAGTGTCACTTACTTCGGCTGAGGCGACTTTGTATCAGTAGAGTTCTGGGAGGCATCTAACAAACTTACCTTTGGAAACAAGGCCTAAGTATGCATCTAAATGATAGCTAATGAACGATAATAGTACTTTAATGAGAGAATAGAATGTGGGCAAGTTGAAAGTAATTGATTTTAGTTTAAGGATGAGTATGAAAATGATATAAGTGCCTTATGTTAGGTTTTAATGTTAAAATATGTGCCACCTTTTAATCTCTCCCAGTAATCCAATAAGATAGGTAATTATCTCTGTTACATGTATGGGAAACCTGAATTTCAGAGATGTTTTATTGTCTATCTAATAAGTTTAGCTTCCAAGAGAGAAGGGAATAGTATGTGATTATATATTGCCAGGTTTTAAGCAGTCTTCTAGCACTTACAGACGAATCTCTCTTAGATTCAGTTTCTTTATCTGTACAGGGAGAAAAGAGTTCTCACAGATTTTTTCAGGAAAAATCTTACAAATATGAAAATAATTTATGGAAAGGGCTTAATTCATAGGAAGCACTTAATAGTAGCTAGTATTATATATTCTATCAGTCATTCCCAAACGTTAAGATTTTGTGGCCAATAGATTTTGAAATGGGGGAGAGGAGATGAAATGGTTGGCTTCTTGCCAACTGAGGCTATTAAAAAAGAAAAAAATAATTATCACCAAAATTGTTATAAAAGGACATTTTAAAATTCAAATTGGTAGTTAACAACATAGTTTGAGAATGAAGGACTTCTTTAAATTGAATAGATTTAGCTTCATAAAAGATTCCAGTATAATTCTTTTTTTTTTAAATTTTACCATGAACTACGAATTGGATGTTCTATTAGTCTCCCTCTAGTTCTAAAATATTTTGACTCAAATATTCACATTCTTTATAGTCCTCCCTGCTCCTACACTTTTCTCCATCTGACCTAGAAATACTGGCTGACAGTTCTTGGTCTAAGTGGTTATTTACCTAATGAACTTGTGAATAATTGTTCTTAGAAATCATAGGAGTACAGACTATATCACATGAAATTTGACTGGATAAAACAATAGGCAGTATAAGAGATGTAGCAAAGACAGCAATATACACTCATTCATCTAACAAATATTTATAGTCTATGTGCCAACTACTATACTAGACCCTACATATGATGAACCAAACGCAAATGATCTATGCCCTTTGGAACTTGAAATTTGTTTGACTCCTATCTCCCAGGACTGGTAGGTTCTTAGAAGCTTCAAGATAAATACTACCTATTCATAGAGCTTTAATTAAAGGAGAAGTGAGGGTGGAAAGACAATTAGGTAATTTATTTGGCAATTTAAAATTTACAGTGAAAAACATCAATGAATAGGAATAGCGTGCAAAATTTACATGGTTTAAAAAATATAACATGTAATACTTTAAAAGCAATTTTACTCTTACAAGAGTCAGTTTGGGCTATGGCTCCAGATTGGCATGCATAGTTTACTTTCCTCTGCTCCTCCTTTGTGGTTCTTTACATTTATTTTGAATAAACATCTTTTGAAGAAACATTAAAATTACAGATGCCAAGGTCCTAGAGATTCTGATTCAGTAGGACTATGAGGAAGTCCAGATCTGCTTTAGAAAAAGCTCTTCGGTGATTCCCAGGTTGTGGTCTATAGATCTTTCTTTGAGAGGACTTGCCTTAGGGATACTTCATTAGTTTCAGAAGGCAATAAATTTAAAAGAAATCTTCACAAAGTGAAATATAGGAACATTTCTCTGTGAAATAAACTCATTTTTTGCATACTGTCCCTGTCGTCTCTCCTACTATTGCCAAATTAACATACTTTTAAACTGCAGAGATTAATTTGAGATTAATACATTCAACAGGTCTATTTTAGAAAAAGTCCTTGAGAAATTCTTGACCGATATATTGCTAAAACATTTGCTTTAAGAGGCTGCCCTAATTCTGATATTTCATCTAAGTTAGGATATCACAACTTAAAAAAGAAACCGATACACTTACGTAATGAATGGCATGGACTCTGTTTTGGAGTTGTGTCTACTTTTAAAAATAGAATTTCATTTATTGCCTTTGTATCTTCTAGAGTTGTCAATGCTCTCCAGCCAGAGGCCACCAGTAACACACCTACAAGTGGACAACGTTGGGTTTATTGACTTACTGTAACAAGGGAGAATGCTTGCCATGGGGACCTAATGTGAGGTATCTCAGTAAGAGGGTGTTAGAAGCAACATAGGATTTGGGCCTATCGTAGGTGATTTGGGAAAGTTCAAGGAAAGAAAGACCTTGATCTGGACTGGATGATGGTAGGAACTGGTGATAATTCTATAATAGGTATCTTAATTCTTATCTAAAACAGAGAAATGGAGCAAAACTAGAACTGATTGGTAAAGAAGTCATACTAGCTAGGATAGGGGCTATTTGGACAATATTCATGGTTTTCTATTATCAGACATGATTATGAATAGTCCTGTTTTTGTTGATTCATTATGCTCACAATGGCCTTGGCTGATGTTCTGTGAAACTGTATATGTTTAACCAGGGAAAACCATGGTCCAGTTATGAGTTTCAGGCCAGCTCCAGGCTTTCATTGCCTGCTTTTCTGTTTTTCAAGGTTAATATGAAAAAGGTAAGTGTTAAGCTGGGTGCTGTGGCTCACGCCTATATTCCCAGAACTTTGGGAGGCCAAGATGGGTGGATCACCTGAGGTTGGGAGTTCGAGATCAGCCTGACCAACATGGAGAAACCCCGTGTCTACTAAAAAAATACAAACAACAACAAAAAAAAGCCAGGTGTGGCAGTGCGTGCCTGTAATACCAGCTACTTGGGAGGCTGAGACAGGAGAATTGCTGCAGCCCGGGAGGCAGAGGTTGTGGTGAGCCGAGATCACTCCACTGCACTTCAGCCTGGGTGATGAGAGCAAAACCGTGCCTCAAAAAATAAATAGCCTGCCGGGCGCGGTGGCTCAAGCCTGTAATCCCAGCACTTTGGGAGGCCCAGGCGGGTGGATCACTAGGTCAAGAGATCGAGACCATCCTGGTCAACATGGTGAAACCCCGTCTCTACTAAAAATACAAAACATTAGCTGGGCATGGTGGCGCGTGCCTGTAATCCCAGCTACTCAGGAGGTTGAGGCAGGAGAATTTACTGAACCCAGGAGGCGGAGGTTGCGGTGAGCCAAGATCGCGCCATTGCACTCCAGCCTGGGTAACAAGAGTGAAACTCCATCTCAAAATAAATAAATACACACATACACACATAAATACATAAAAAAGGTAAGTGCTATAGTATGTATGAATAGGATCTAGACACATTTGAAACATTCAACAGTGGCTGTGTGTGGACAAGGCTGAAAGCTCGGTGTAGAGGAGTATATAAAGATTACTATGCCTATTTAAAACAGCTCAGTAATTACTGAGTGAACCTGACAATAACATTAACAGCTTCCATTTTTTAAGCATCTGCTGTATGCCATGGTATGTACTAGGTGCCTTGCATATATTCAACAGCTTTGCAAGGTGAACATATTTTGATCATCTCCATTTTACAGGTAAGTAGGCAGACTATTATTTCCAGAACCACCAGGTTACAGTATTAAATGGAAGAGCTGGTATGTTAATGGGTTCAGCTTATTTGGAGCCCACTGTATTTCCACTATACCAGGATGCCTTTCTATTCAGAACTTTGATGTCTAAAGGTATAGCAATGGAGATAAAATACATTCTTGGCAGGATTGTTCAGAGACTCAAATGCTATCATACATCGATGTACGATGTATGAAAGCATCTAGCACACTCACTGGCTCATGGTAGACAAGTCAAAACTAACTGTACTCTGCTTTCATGCAGAGGTGCCTCTAAATGTGAGTACAGGTAAGTTAACTATACTGAGGCTGTGGAGTGACTCGAGGATTTTAATTTCTTGGTCACAGAGAAATCAGGCTGAAGAATTTTACCATTATAGGATCATAGAATTTTAAAGAATCAAGAAATTATCAAGGTCATCTTTTATAGATGAGAAAAATGAAGCTCAGAAAAGCAGTTCATTTGCCCAGTGTCACACATTTAATTATTGCTGGAGCTAGGCTAAGAAACCAGGTCCACTGACTTCTAAGCCCTTCGTTCTCCAGGCCACACAACGGCTGCTTTTCATGACGTGTAGATTAGAAGTCACTGTGCCCTGGGGCCCGTGATTGCTCCTTGGTTTCCCTAACAAAGATACGGGATCACTGCTGACATTTCAGATTTGAAGTTGCAGAGCTCTGCAGTTGGATCCCCTCCCTCGTTATGTAATCTTACAGTTAAAAGTTTCTAGGAATGCTTTTTATTACGTTTCAATTGGCAATTTCAGTATTTTTAAAAGGGTGTTGGTAGCATTATTTCCGGGAGCTAGGTAGCGCTCCCGTTCCGCATCTCTTGGAGAAGACAGGGCAGGGGAGCGGCGAGATTTCCTCGCGGAGCAGCAGTCCAAGTGTCCTGACCGCGTGGCCCAGGCCCGCGACTCCACCCCTGGAGCGGGCAGGGGCGGGGCGAGCGCGCGGGCGGGCGGGAAGGCGGAAGGGCCCGGCGCCGCGCAGAGGCGGGCGCCCACTAGCTGGCAGCTGCGGAGCGGCCCGCGCCATGTCTGCGCACAATCGGGGCACCGAGCTCGGTAAGAGGGCTGCGGGGCTTCCCATCCCCTCTTCCTCGTGTCCCGCGCCCCAGGGACTAGCGCGGGACCCGCCGCCTCCCAGTGCCTTGGCCGTGGGTCCCCGAGGGGTTCTCGCCGGGGCGGGAAGCAGTGGCGTCGGGTCCGCACCCACTCCAAGCAAAGGCCGAACCCGCGAGGCGTAACTCTTGGGCACTTTCGCGCCGCCGGCCTTTGCACCCAAGCTTTGCTCTTGTATGTGGAAGGAGTAGGGAAGGATTAGGTTATCACCTTCCAATCTGTTGGTTCACTCTACCTCCCTGGTTGGAAGAAAAACCCAACAACCTAAAAAACAAAACCCCCAACAAACAAACCCCAAGCAGGTAAAACCAGATAAAAACCTTCCTTCTCCTCCTTTTAATACAATACCCGTGTAAGTTAATGCAGTATTTCCGTAGATAATTTTAACTGTAAGTTAATGCAGTATTTCCGTAATTTTAACTGTATCCCTGCGGCCGTGCTGGTGCAAAAGTTCTCAGCCTTCTGTGCTCAAAGTGTAACACTGCAGATGGTGTGTGATTTTAGAGTGACAAAGATTTGTTAAAGTACCTGTATTAATTCCCCAGTTTTCATCTTTTTTATATTAGTTCAAATATTACTGGCAAGAAAACTTAGTTCATATTGCCTGAAATGTGAAAAATTTATAATTCGAACAGCAAAACCATGATCAAGATAATGATTAAGCGCCTCAGTTTAAGTGTTATAGCTTGGATATCTGTGTATCCAGGATCCTTAACTTCTTACCTGTGTGACCTCGGGCAAAGTAATCACTTTGCATTTAAGTTTTTTCATCTGTGAAATGGTTATTGTAGTAGTAGGTACCTTATACGGCCGTTAGGAGATTAAGTGGGAAGATACAAGTAAACTATAAAGTAGTTTGGTATATTGTGGGCATCTAGGAAGTCTTCAGTATAGATAGTATATGGAGTTATGGTTTTAGGGACTAACTTTGAGAAAATTGGCTATAAATTATATGTAACACATACAGGTACTTCCTTCCCGCCCCCCTTAAAAATGACTTGTACTAAAACAGCCTGCATTTCAAGAGATGTTCTGGAATTTTTGTTGAATGGTAAGAGAGTAAATCTGTCATTTTAAAGACAGTTGATTTCCTAACCTAGTTGATTTTGTTTCAGTCACCGTTGTCTAGCTGATTATGTTTTAAATTCTAGTCCCATCTCTGGAACGTGGACTTTATTAATAACGGCATATTTCTTAGATTGGGATATCCTTGAAGGTGGTTAATATGGGACAGGTTTGGGGTGGTGTCTTACCTTGGTATTCCCAGGGATATTACCATATGATTATGCATACATCAAGGATGTGCCCTAAGTTTCCCAAAACTTAGACATTTTAAATTTGTCTTTCAAAAAACATAAACCATTTTTACGTTTTTTTTCGAGTTGGGGTCTTGCCCTATGGCCAGGCTGGAATGCAGTGGTGCGATCTCGGCTTACTGCAACCTCCGCCTCCCGGTTTCAAGCGATTCTCTTGCCTTAGCCTCCCAAGTAGCTGGGACTACAAGCGTCCGCCACCACACCCAGCTAGTTTTTTGTATTTTCAGTAGAGACGGGATTTCACCAAGTTGGCCAGGATGATCTCCATCTCTTGACCTCATGATCCACTCGCCTCGGCCTCCCAAAGTGCTGGGATTATAGGTGTGAACCATTGAGCCAGGCTTTAATTTCTTCATTTGCAGTAATTAGAATAACTTGCATTCATTTATTGAAAAGTAAAAGTATAGACATAAGTAATTGCCAGGTAGAATAATGGTAAATGTGATTTTTATGCAGTTATTGAAATGATTGTAGCTTTGTTTTTATTATTTTCTTTGTTAAATCAGATTTTTTTTTCCTTCACAGATATTAATCCTTAATCCAAACAGGTTTAAACTGAAATGCTAAAATAAGTTATTTGAATTATATACTAGGGAAAAAATCATTCAGTATTAATTTATGCAGTATATTAACTGATGATTTTTAAAATAGTTTTCTAATTGAAGGTCTTTTTAATAATCATAACTAATTTCTAAAATAACATTTTTGTTCTCTTATTTCAATAGGAATTCATGGTTATTGTAAAAATTCTAGAAAATACAGTTAGCACAAGAAATATTGTAGAATTATTACTAATCCAGTCACTGTTATTTATATATACTGTGTATACTTCTATTTCATAGACCTAAAAAAGAGTTCCTTTGAGACTAAACCTGACCTTCATGATTAAAAATTCTTTAAGGAAAACATTGGCATTTAGATGTATGAAAGATGTTTTCCAAATAGGGAACATACCCTCTAGCTTTAATGTTAGAGGATGGGGCCCAGCATTCTGAGTTTTTTTTTAATGGTAGAGGACGGGGCCCAGCATTCTGAGTTTTAAAAAGTGCTGTAGGTAGTACTGAAGCATACCCAAGTTTGAGAACCATTAGCTTAAGGATATCCAAGGTACTATCAATTCTGTACCTAGACTGTTATGCTCTATGTAGTCTATTAAAATGTACAGATACTCTTCTATTTTATTAGATGCCACTTAACTATTGCCTAAAATGTAGGTGTACACCGTGATCTTTCTTTTGTTCACTAATGTATCCCAAGTACCTAGAATAGTGTTTGGTACACAGCAGACCTTCAAAAATGTCTTGAGGCTGGGCACGGTGGCTCATGCTTATAGTACTGGCACTTTGGGAGGCCAAGGCAGGCAGATCACTTCAGATCAGAAGCTGGAGACGAGCCTGGCCAACATGGCGAAAGCCCCTCTCTACTAAAAATACAAAAATTAGCTGGGCATGGTTGATACATGCCTGTATAGTCCCAGCTACTTGGGAAGCTGAGGCATGAGAATTGCTTGAACCCACAGGGTGGAGGTTGCAGTGAGCCGGAATTGTGCCACTGCACAACAGACTGGAGACAGACTCTACCAAAAAAAAAAACAGAAAAAAAAGTCTGTTGAATGAAGGAATGAATTGAGACCTGCTTCTTGCTTGGGGGAACTGGGGAATCTACCTGGGCCCCATGCATGGTTGCATGGACAGGTGCTGTGAAACACTGCACCTTCTTCCTCTTTGTGAATATTATTAAGATTGAATTTTGTTACTTCTGTCTTCAAAGATACCTCAAGAAGCCTATAAAGGATGTAGACAGTGTATCCTCCTTGCAAATGTTATCTTTGGAGGTGTCTGGAGAATGGGGGTGTTATTAGATGACTTCTAAGGATCTCTCTGCTTTGTCTCCGTGTGTCAAATACTCTTTTGTACAAAATAAAATTTCAAAGCCATCTGAAAAATAACCATGATGGGGTTTTGTATTTTTCTTTTTTGAGACAGAGTCTTACTCTGTTGCCCAGACTGGAGTGCAGTGGTGCAATCTCAGCTCACTGCAACCGCCGTCTCCTAGGTTCAGGAGATCCTGCTCCTTCAGCCTCCCGAGTAGCTGGGATTACAGGCGTTCACCACCACACCTGGCTGATTTTTTCATATTTTTAGTGGAGGCGGGGTTTTGCAATGTTGGCAAGGCTGGTGAGATTTTGTATTTCAAGAAGCACATTTATTTAGGTAGTTATTGAGAACCAATCTGTACGAGGTAGTATTACCTAGGCTGGGGGATACAAGATAATCAGGGATGGTAATTGTCTTCACAGAGCTATTAACAGGTCTGGTTCAGGAGCTGGGCATCAAGCTAGAGCTACAATTTAAATAAATGCAAGTGTGAGATGCAATTATTTTTCATTTATTTTTGTCTGCAAATTAGATAGATGTACCTACACTGTGCTTTAAATGGGTAGTGAAAACAGAATGTCCTAGTCCTTTTGCATTATAATTTTTAATTTCCTTTTAAAAGAACCTATGAATTAGGGACTTAGGGAACTCATTTTTTTTTTTTTTTTTTTTTTTTGAAAGGAAAAAAAAGAATTAAAAAAAAAAAAAGAAAAAGAATACAGGAAAGGAAGAAAGAGGAAGAGGAAGAGGGAGAGAGAACAGGGGTGTTGCTTTATTGCCCGGGCTAGAATGCAGTCTAAAACTGGGTATGCCTGTAATTGTGTTTAATAATAGAGACATAAAAAAAAATGAGGGAATAAAATAATTAACAAGCAGCCAACCAATATTTCATTTAAACCTGTAAATACGTGTGATGTAGTACTGATAAGAGTGTATATTTTGTGTATTTAAAGTGGAGAGTTCTATGAATGTTAATTAAGTCTACTTGTTCTAGATCTGAGTTCAAGTCCTGGATATCGATGTTAACATTCTGTCTCATTGATCTATCTAATATTGATGTTGAAGTCTCCCGCTATTATTGTGTGGGGGTCCAAGTCTCTTTGTAAGTCTTATATATCTGGGTATTTCTGTATTGGGTGCATATATGTTTAGGATCTTTAGCTCTTCTTGTTACATTGATCCTTTTATCTTTATGTAATATCCTTCTTTGCTTCTTTTGATCTTTATTGCTTTGAAATCTATTTTATCAGCAAAAATTGCAACTCCTGCTTTCTATTTATTTATTTTAGCTCTCCATTTGGTTGGTAAATTTTTCACCATCCCTTTGTTTTGAGTCTTTATGTATCCTTGCATGTGAGATGGATCTGGATGTAGCATACCAATGGGTCTTGGCTTTTTTTGCCTGTCTGTGTCTTTGGATTGGGGGATTTAGTCGATTTAAATTTAAAATTAATAACAATATATGTGTGTTTGATACTGTCATTTAATGTTAGCTGGCTGTTTTGCCCGTTAGTTAATGCAATTTCTTAAATATGTTGATGTTCTTTATTTTTTGGTATTTTTTAGAAAGGCTGATACTAGTTGTTCCTTTCTATTTGTAGTGGTTCTTTCAAAAGCTCTTGTAAAGCAGGCCTGGTGGTGATGAAATCTCTGAGTGCTTGCTTGTTCACAAAAGATTTTATTTTTCCTTCGCTTATGAAGCTTAGTTTGGCTGGATGTAAAATTCTGGGTTGAAAGTTTTTTTCTTTAAGGATGTTGAATATTGGCCCCCACTCTCTTCTGGCTTGTAGGGTTTCTACTGAGAGATCTGCTGTGAGTCTGATGGGCTTCCCTTTATGGGTAACCTGACCTTTCTCTCTGGCTGCCCTCAGTATTTTCTCTTTCATTTCAACCCTGGTGAATCTGGCAATTATGTGCCTTGAGGTTGGCCTTCTTGAGGAATATTTTTGTGGTGTTCTCTGTATTTCCTGGAGTTGAATATTGTCCTGCCTTGCTAGGTTGGGAAAGTTTTCCTGAATAATATCCTGAAGCGTATTTTCCAGCTTGGATTGATTCTCTTCGTCACATTCAGGTACACCTATCAAACGTAGATTGGGTCTTTTCACATAGTCCCATATTTCTTGGAGACTTTGCTCGTTCTTTTTTATCCTTTTTTCTCTAATCTTGTCTTTTTGTTTTATTTCATGAAGTTGGTCTTCGACCTCTGATATCTTTTCTTCTACTTGATCAATTCGGCTGTTAAAACTTGTGCATAGTTCGCAAAATTCTCGTGTTGTATTTTTCAGCTCCATTAATTCACTTATATTCCTCTCTAAATTGTGTATTCTGGTTAACATTTCGTCAAACCTTTTTTCAAAGTTCTTAGTTTCTTTGCATTGGGTTAGAACAAGTTCTTTTAATTCCCAGAAGTTTCTTATCATCCACTTTTTAAAGCCAGCTTCTGCTAATGGAACACAGTCTTTCTCCATCAGGCCTTGTTCTGTTTCTGATGAGGAACTGTGATCCCCTGTAGAGGGAGAGGCGTTCTGAGTTTGGGTATTCTCAGCCTTTTTAGGCTGTTTTCTTCCCTTCGTTATAAATTTATCCATCTGTGGTCTTTATAATTACCGTCTTTATAGTTGGGTTTCTGAATGGACGTCCAACTTGTTGATTCCCGGCGCTAGAATCTGAGCAACCCACTGCTCCGGCCAAAACAGCGGCTTTAAGATTGATGGTGCTTTTCTGACTCTGCACCAAGAACCGCCACACCAAGGCAGCGGCAAAACCGCCTCACCGGCCTCAAGAGTCACGCTGGCGACAGGTGGGGCTCCTCCGCTGGGAATCTCCTGGTGTGTGAGCAACAAAAATTGATCTGAAAGTGTGGCGTCCTCTCGTTCTCTGCTCTTTCAGTGGGAGCTGCAATCCTGAGCTGCTAGTGATCAGCCATCTTGGATCTCTCTCCAGGGAACTCCTTTTTAAGGAGCTCATTTTTGGCATTCCTGCTAAGGTGTAACTTGGGTGCAGAGTGTTTCTGATTTGGATGATGGTGACTTGCCACCGCAAAGTTAGCGTTTAATTTTTGGAATGTATTTTTATTATTTTTTGTTGTTTTAATAGAGATGGGGCATCACTGTATTGACCAGGCTGATCTCAAACTCTTAGCCTCAAGTGATACTCCAGCCTCATCCTCCCAAAGTGCTAGGATTATAGGTATGAGGCACCGTGAATGGCCTGGAATGGAGTCTTAAACCTTAATGATAGGCAAGGCCATCTGCTTGCACAATAATTTTTCACTTTATTTAATACCTACTGTGTGCCAGATAATGTGCTTAGGTGCTGGGCATAATGATAGTGTTAACATTAAACTCTAGCTGCTTGTAAGGCATTATGCTGAATGCTTGAAATTCTCATTTAGTCCACAACGACCCTGCGAGGGAGATATTATGATCCTTATTTACACATGAACAACTTGAGGTATAGAGAGTTTTAAGTAACTTGCCAAAAACCAGTTAGGTACAGCTAATGTGGCAGAGCCAGAATTCAAGCCCAGGTGATATGGTGCTAATCATGCTGCATGCTTAAACCACCACACCGTGTCTAATGGTGCTAACTGGGAGCGCTACACCCGAATGCCAGGAAAGTCAAATAGATAACTGGCGAATAATGTTAATGTTACTCTTTTAGGTTTCATTTGTTTTTTTAAAACGTAAAAGGTTATTGTTTTATTGCCATAACCCACATCTTAACTATTGCAGTTTATTGCCGAGAAGATGGAGTTTATCCTGAGGGAGAATGGAAAAGTCCAAACTTTGGTAGATTATGAGAGTAGGTTTAGATGTTAGTGAAGTTTCACATTAAAACCAAACTTCCTCTGTAACTGCTTCATGTGGATATGCTGATGAGCCTCAGAGCATCATGGGATGGTGACCAGGGAGTGACCTCCAGGTGAACAGAGTGGGGCTTTTCTTTGTGTTGGGTTTGTTTTGGTTTCTTGCAGTTTCTTCACCTTTCATACCGCAGTCTTTGGGCTGACCTCAGCTTCCTCGGTTTAAAAAAGAATCCTGTGTCTTTTTTTTTTTTGAGACAGAGTCTTGCTCTGTCACCCAGGCTGGAGTGCAGTGGCGCGATCTCGGCTCACTTCAGCCTCTGCCTCCTGGGTTCAAGCGATTCTTTAGTCTCATCCTCCCAAGTAGCTGGGATTACAGACACGTGCCACCACGCTTGGCTAGTTTTTGCATTTTTAGTAAAGACAGGGTTTTACCATGTTGGCCAGGCTGGTCTGGAAATCTAGACCTCAGGTGATCCACCTGCCTTGGCCTCCCAAAGTACTGGGATTGTAGGCATGAGTCACGGTGCCCAGCCCAAACCTGTTTCTTGATGTATGCTTTTTAAAAAATTTTACAATAAGAGGTGGGTTCTTGGTGTGTTGCCTAGGCTGGTCTTGAATTCCTGGTCTCAGGCAGTTCTCCCTCCTTGGCCTCCCAAGTGGCTGGGAATATAGGCTCTAGTCACGGTGCCAAGCTCTTGTTCTTCAGGTTAAAAAAAAAAAAAAGTAGATGTAGTAAAATATTTTATAATTTTGTTAATTTGGAGTGACTTTATTTGACCTGGATTTCTGTATCTGGAGTTTCTCTTAGTAGTTTCTTGAAAAATAGAACTGAAATATCTTTAGTTGTAAACAAGGTAAACAATTTAAGGAATCTATGGGTCACAAGTGAGAAGTGACCTAATATCACCTTGTAAAGTTCCCATATTTCTTTTTCTTGAGACAGAGGGCTTAATTTGTCTTCAAGTTACAAAAGTCATTTCCTACTGAAATTAAAAAAAAAAAAAAAAAACAGAACTAAAACATAAGTCAGTATATTCTTTACTAGGTGGCATATGAAAATTTGACACTAGCTCTTAGCTCAGGTGGTAAGAGAATTTAAAAATTTGTAGATTTCTGCAGGGAATTTCCCAACTGGAGTTAACTTGTGATTTCTTTAAACAATAAAATTGATTTGCGTAATTTTAAGTTAATATGGATTTTATGTCTGAATCTAATATTTTTTCCTCTTTAATACTTAATACTTAGCATACATATATTACTTTAGCTTTCATAGAATACTTTTACTAACATAATCTTGTAATTCTCTCAGGAATCCGTTGTGCTAGGCATTATCATTCTCATTTCATGGATGAGAAAACTAAGGCACAGAAAGCACAAGTAACTTGCGTAATACCTCAGAACTGGTAAGAGTTGAGGTCAGGACTCAAATGCAGAACTTCTGATTACAAGTTCTTTGCCCTTTGCTTTACACCAGCAGTCCCCAACCTTTTTGGCACCAGGGACCGGACTGGTTTTGTGGAAGACAGTTTTTCCACCGACTTGGGTGGGAGTGGGTGTTTCAACAAGGTGTTTCTGGCTTATCTTAGAATTTCCCTTTCCCAGCACCAGGGTCAGCCAGTTCTCCAAGGAGCAGTTCTTTCAGTGGATAACAATACTCAGAAACCAAGATCTGAGCACTAGGTATGCTCGTTGCAATGGGTGTCTCTGTTCCCAAGGCACTCAGCTGGGAGAGCTGAAAAATGAATGAATACACCTTATATATTCATCTACCTGTCATCTCTCTGTATCTACGTAATGAAAACCATGAGTTCACACTGTTGCCTTCAGTTCTGGTCCATCACCACAGGGTTTATTCCAGTTTCTTCCCTTTCCATGGGTAAAACACTCCACATGCAGGGCTGTGCTTCCCCTGACCCCAGCAGACGCTTTTCTGATTGTTCTCAGGCTCTGACCCCTGAGCTAGGGCTCCCTCCTGTGAGGCTGCCTTCCTCATCCAGGTGGTGCTTCCTTGGCCTCAGCAGGCTTCCGTCCATAGGATTCTCCCTATTACCCTAGTATGGGGCTGTGGAGCTCTGTGGCTGGCCGGCTGTCTCTCCAGGTGGATATCCTCCTTACCCTGCCTGCGCTTCCAATCCCTGTCTTGCTCCTTTTTGTGCAGATCCCTTCCTTCTTCTGATTGGACTCTGGGCTGCCCCCATGCTGTTTGGCTCACTCTGCACCATAGTGGTGCCCCCATTTCAACCTGGCTCAAATGACTACCTTGCTTACCTCCTCTCCAGTGCACCACCCCAGCAGTGTAGGACAATCGTTTGGGAAGGGGAAGGTGGCCAGAATAATTTTTTTTTGTTTTAAATTTTTAAAATGTAAATATATAAGAATATGTTAAAAACCTTTATGTGGAGTGCCTGCTGTTCCTGGCACTTGTTACTTGCTGCTCATGGTCATGGCATGGTCATGGCCAAGGTGAGCCTGAACCTGGTCTCTGCTTTCCCAGAACTCACAGTCAACTAAGGGAGATGTTTATGTAAATCACCACATACAGTATGGTAAAACTGACAACAGGAACGTGGTGGGATTGGAAAGATAAAGATGAATTCACAGATGGTCCAGGGGAGGTTTTTTTGGAGAAGATATTTCTGATGGAGTAGTTTCTGCAAAGGCACTAGCAAAAGCAGCCCGGCATGTTTCATTAGCTGTAGGAACTCAATTTTCATGTATCTAGTGTAATCTCATTATACTATAATGACTAAGAGTAATGTTTTCATGAAAAAAGAAAAAAATACATACACTGAGTCAATAATTATGTACATTTTAGATTTTAAGTGGGTCATCCTTTTGTGAATGCTAACTACTTTGATTTTATCTTAGAAGTCTTTTACTTTTCGCTTGTAAGCATAAATGATGAGGCTGTCTTTTATTATTCTGATACTGTTTGATAAATAGAAAAACTATAAAGTAATAATTTGGGTTTGTCGTATAATTAAATAATTAAAAGTCCTCCGTGGTGCCTGCCAAGTTAAAAAACATTTTTTTTTTTTAAAGCATCTAAGCCCGGTGGATTTTAATTATTAGGAAGGAAGAAAAACTTCAAGCAATTATTTAAAATGGGATGCCTCTGCCAGGAAAGAAAGACTAGTAAATGAGACAGCAGAGCCCTTGAGGATGCGATTTAAACATGTCACCAGAAATTGTTTAAGTGGAGAGCTCTGGCCCTTTTAAAACACTGTCTGTCGCTTGAGGATTGGGTCACCTTGAAATGTGTTCATCTTTTGAGTTAAAGGCATGAAAAGGCACTTTGAAATTTTTCAGTTAACTTTGGTGTGTGTTATGTGTGTATCTACGGATGTACCTCTCCTCAGCCTGCCTCAGCCGAAGCAGTGAGTTCCCTGGAAACCAAAGTGGTTGCAAGGGAAGGATAAATGTTTAATCTTGGCTCCAGCAAACTATACAGATTTTTTAAATGTTGAGACACTTTGGTTGCAACTTCTGGCTCTCTTTGTATAGTCAGGCCTTCCTCCCCCAAAGCAGTCTAAGATAAGAGTAACTGCTGGTACTTATTTCCTAAAAAGGTGCCACTTAACTGGTGTCTTTGTTCTTTTGGAAGGTGGTTAATGATGCTAAGGTCTTTAAAGTCTGGAAAAACATCCAAATTAACTGCTCTCATAATCCAGATTCAGATAAGGTTTGCAACTGTTCACCTAATGGACTGCCCCACAGCTTCAGAAAGGAGTGTGTGTGTGTGAGAGAGAGAAAGAGAGATTTCATTCAAATGTCTAAAATTTGACATTGAACTAGTTATCTGGCCTGCTGAATCTGTGATGTAGAGATCCTTGAATAAACATTATCCCTTATGAATATTTCCAATACTCTTTACAAGGCTACCTTTTTTTTTTTTTTTTTTTTTTTTCATCATGGAATTTCCTAGCAGAAAGGCATGCTTGCTCTAAGTCCAGCCCCCTTCTGTTGCGGATGAGAAAACTGAGACCTAGGGAAGTTAAGCCTGTGGTCACATGGCTGGTTAGAGGCAGTGCTGGAATTGAAATTCAGGCTCTCTGTATGCTGGTTTTGTGTACTACGTTACATTACTCTTTTCCACTAGTTTACTGTGATCATGGCTGGGCTCTGGCCTTGGCTCAGCTAAGATGCTTGTTAAAAATACAGATTCCTGAGCCCCACAATAGCTTTAATTATTTGTATTATGGGGAGAAAGCCCAGGAGTCTGCATTTTTGCAAGATCCCCTGATAGCTCTTATGAATGAATACTGCAGGGTCAGAACATTGAAATAAGCTGTGGAGTAGACCCAGGTTCAGATTCAGAGAATCTTTCATTATGATTTGTTATTTTTTGATAAATCTTCTGTCATTTTTACCTTTAGCTTATTATCTTTATATATATCATATATTTAACATTGATAAGCAAGATTTCTCTAAGTAAATATGGAGATAAATTAGCCTTTTTATTTTATTAAGTGAAGAAATGTGTTAAAGTGAATGTGAAGGCATTGGAAAAATCGGGGTGACATAGTGAAGTAAGTGCATGTGTCTGAAAAGTGCACTGTATTTGAAAAGGTACGTATTTTATTTAAATGATGCCAGTGGCTGGTGGACAGATATAAATCAGTGTTCCTGATGATTTTGGAAATTGATATGGGGATATCTTCTCTTTGGTGTCAGAGACTAAAGAAGATTGACCCCTAATCCCATTTGCTGAAGATGTGAGATTATCTAACCAGAAAGAGTAATTCAATTAATTTTCTGGTAGAAAAACACATATTCATGTTTCCGCGAGATTATGGATTAAGTTTGTATTTTGGACTCAGGGAAGAAAGTAGGTTGTAACAATTCCTACTGTATTTGGTGAAGGAGCTCAAGATCTGTATGTTGTGATATTTTGAGGGAGATTATTTTTTCTTCAGTAAGTAGCAAGAAATTTAAGTGCTTCTAATAATTTTCCAAAGAGGCCGGTGCGGTGGCTCACACCTGTAATCCCAGCACTTTGGGAGGCTGAGGCGGGCAGATCACCTGAGTTCAGGAGTTTGAGACCAGCCTGGCCAACGTGGTGAAATTCTGTCTCTACTAAAAATACAAACAAATTAGCTGGGTGTGCTGGCGAGCACCTGTAATCCAAGTTACTAGGGAGACTGAGACAGGAGAATCGCTTGAACCCAGGAGGTGGAGGTTGGCGTGAACCGAGATCGTGCCATTGCACTACAGCCTGGGCGACAAGAGTGAAACTCCATCTCAAATAATAATAATTTTTCAAAGAATTAAACAAGAAATGTATTTTACTTTTGTGTCTTTATAAGCAGAGTTTTTCTCTTTCAACTTTTGACTTCTTAAGAGGCAATCATTATTGTAATCTCAGTCATTCTTTTGGCACGTGGATGTTGAATACCATGAACTAATCAGTGTCCATGTCTTTGTGAAAGTTAAAAGAGCAATAGAACTTCTGATCCCTGCCCTTGAGAAGCTTACCTTCATCAAATTTTAAAATATCCCTGAGGAGGTACACTGGCTTATTCTTGTCAATGAAAGCAAACTGTGGCCATCACCAGGATATATACTTGCACGGTTGGAAATGATTAATCAGTCAACATTGTATTATTAACCTTTAGATAATCATTAAAAAACACTGTGGGAAATCTCTTGAGCTAGGCAAATATTTAATGTGGATTTTTATTACTGAAGACATTTCTATATATCTGTTTCCAGCAAGAAAAAAATCATAATTTCAGTCTGCAGATGAATGCTATATTTGACTGACTGTTGCATTAAACTATGAATTAATATAGAGACATTTTGGGAATAGCATGTAAAGTCTAGAAAATAGGCATTGCTGCTGATAATACTGAAGATTGCCTCAAAGGAAAGCGTCCTAAGGAAAGTTCAGTTGTTTTGTTGCTTGACAGTAGTTATTTTTCCAGGCCAAGTTGAAATTAGGTATCCTGTGGAATGAATGTCAGGGAATGTGTACTTGCCCACTTATGCTTCATTGAATGCACTGTGGTTTATCTAGGAAGGACACAGGATTGGGACCCAGGCACTTTAGGCCTAGATCTGATGGTATCTAGCTGTGGAATCTTGAAGGGGAACGGGGGTAGGAGGGGCTTTAGTACATTGGCTTGTACTTTCCAAGTCTGTAAAGCAGACACATGAGAAGGTAGGTTCATCAGTTGTAAGGTTTGTAGCACTCTAGTGGGGGATGTTGATAAAGGGCGAGGCTATGCATGTATGTGGGCAAAGCATATGTGGGAAATCTATGTACATTCTGTTCAGCTTTGCTGTGAATCTGAAACTGCTCTAAAACATAGTGTTTTTGTTTTGTGCGTACACACACACACACACACACACACACACACACACACACACACGATCTCTGAAAATCCTAGTTCTGAACTTCTTTGAGTCTTCTGATCATTCCTTAAAATGACTATTTGGTAGAATTGTAGGTCTGTAATGTTTGTTCCCTGTGCTTGGACTTCAGACCTTTTCCTTCCTTCTGTGGCCAGCATAATCTTCTCTGACTTTCAAGGCTCTGAATTCCAGTGATTGGTTTACATTTTCCACCCTTTCTCTGATGATTAGACACATTATTTTATATATATGTATATATATATATTTTTTTTCTCTAGATGTCTCATGAATGTAGACCTTGACTTAAAATTCCTTATGTGAACAGAGCTTTTTATTTTATATTCATTCCTCTGCATGGCAGAATATTGGTTATAGTCTTACTGTTTTTTTTTTTCATAAAAATATCTGGTGACTTCATCTCTTCCTCTCTTCTATTCCCTAGGCTTGACTCATTCTATAGTACATCTGAATCACAATGGTGGATCCATAGCTGGTTTCTTTACCTCTGGGCTTTCTCATCTGCCCCTGGAAAATCCATATTTGGTTAAACTTTTCTTGTTGTTTTTTCAAATAGAACACATTATATTCACCTCCAATTTGCTTTTCTGATTATTTGGTTTCTTTAGAATGTTCTTTTCATTTCATGAAAAGTATTTAATCTTACTTAAACAACTTACTGTATTCTCTGTCTTTAGTTGAATAAAATAATTGAGTTAGTGGGTAACAGCCAAATAATTCTATCCAGAAGTATGTGAATGAGGTTAGCCAGGTAGGAATTCTAAAGACTGAAAATAGAAATGTCTATAAAATTCTATTAAAATTATATGTGTGGTTGGGTGAGGTGGCTTACTCCTATAATCCTAACTCTTTGGGAGGTTGTAATGGGAGGATCTCTTGAGCCCAGGAGTTTGAGATTAGCCTGGGCAATACAGCAGACTCCAACAAAATGTTTCAAAATTAGGCGGGTGTGGTGGTATGCAGCTATGGGCTCACCTACTGGGGAGGCTGAGGCTGGACAAGGTCACAGTGAGTTGTGATCATACTGGTGCACTCTAGTCTAGGTGACAGAGCAATACACTGTTTCTAAAATATATATATATGTTAAATAATTGAACTCAGTAAATATGTTTTTCACTCTAGAGATTGTAAATACAATATTCTAGAAATAACTTGTGTTTTTAGATTATAGAGATCTGTGTTTCTATCTTAGCCCTGACAAGCATGATGTGACCTTAAACAAGTAATTTAATATCTGAGCTTAAATTGTTTCCTTGTCTGTAAAATGGACCTAATGCCCACCTGGTAGAGTTAATAAGAATATTAAATGAGAAATATAATTAAATCACCTTTAACTTAATGAGTGATCAATAAATGGTAGCCACTATTGTAGTAATTCCAATCGATCCTATATGATCGTGCTAAAATACTTGGATTTCACCATTTCACCTCCTCCTTGAAGGCTTACTTGGTCTCCTCTGCTAGACTTTTCAACACTGATCTCCTAATATACTTTTCCTTCTTTTATGGTACCTACCAATTTCAGTCTTGTGTTTTTATGTTCTGATGCTGCCTTATTAATAGGCTTCTTGAGGGTAGGGTCTGTGCTTATCAGGTGTCTGTATCCCTCATGTCACCTCAAACAGTATTTTTCGTGAGGTGAGTACTTGTTTTCATCACTGTTTATTGAATGAATAAGGAAGCATTGCTCCCTTTTTCTGGGAACTTACAATGGCCTTTTACTGCCTGGTGTACCAAAGCCAGACACTTCATTTTCTCTCTTATTGAAGATCCTGGGTCATTTGGTCCCAATCCTGTTACCCTCCCATCCCCCGGCCCCAAGCCCTTTGCTCTGGTCAGGCTGTCTTGGTCTTTGTTTTTGGGAATGTTGGTCCTGTTTGGAATGCCTCTTGACATTATCCCCTCTGCTATTGGAAATTATCCCTGGCCTTGAAGGTCACGCTTAAATTCCTTCACTTTCATGAATCCTTCTCTTACTCTTCTTGAGATTTAACGCTTAATTCTTTTCATTTTTTTTTCCTCTGTAAATTACTCTATTTTGATCACATGCCCTTTAACACCAAAGACAATGACTAATATATAAAAAAAGATACCAGTTCTTCTCTGGGAGAAGTTGTTTGTCAGTAAACTTTGGAGAATGAATCAATGTGGAGGCTTTACTCTTTTAAGTGTGAAAACAAAAGATGTTAAAACTTGAAAATACTTTTAAAAATGTTTTGCCTAATTATAAAGGTATACGTAGATTACCTTTATAATTTATCCATAAATTAGCAAGGAAATAAAAATTCGCAAATTTTTAAGGAAATCGGAATTGCCTAGTATCATCCCCTGAAGAAGTAGGACTTTAGTCCCTGTGGGAGATGGACTGCACTGGGGAGAATTTAATCATTTTTGCTGACTTACAGGACCTTGCATACATCCAAGCTGCTGTATTTTCGTGCAGTGAAGCCCCCATTGACTCCTGAGGCTTTTTTTTTTTTTGAGATGGAGTCTCACTCTGTCACCCAGGCTGGAGTGCAATGGCGCGGTTTTGGCTCACTGCAACCTTTGCCTCACAGGTTCAAGCAATTCGGCCTCAGCCTCCCAAGTAGCTGAGACTACAGACCGCCACCATCACATGCCCAACCAATTTTTTGTATTTTTAGTAGAGATGGGGTTTCACTATGTTGGCCAGGCTGATCTTGAACTGCTGATCTTGTGATTCACCTGCCTCAGCCGCTCAAAGTGCTGGGATTACAGGAGTCGGCCACCATGTCTGACTGAGTCCTGAGGCTTTTAAAACCACTTTCTGCTAATCAGTTGACCAGTGCTGCTCCTCTTTTTTGGTGCACTGGTTTTTTTTTGTTTTGTTTTGTTTTTGTTTTCTTTTTCTTTTCAAGATAAAGCCTTTCTATGTTGCCAAGGCTGGTGTCAAACTCCTGGCTTCAAGTAGTCCTCCCGCGTCAGCCTCCTCAGTAGCTGGGACTACAGGTGTGTGCCACTGCTCTTGGCTCCCTGAGTGTATTTTGAAATAAATTTTTTGATTCCTCCATCTGATTCCTCCAACTGCTCTGTCATAGCAATTTCCACTTTCAGATATGCTATTTCAAATATACAATAGACAAGAAACAAGAAAATCACGGTTACCAGAATTGTGGGTAAACTAAGAGCAAGAAATTCTGAATGGAGGTTCTGGCAGCTTTCTACAACGGGAATTCTGTAAAAAAAATTCAGCCCTCATGCCCTAGGGCATTCATCATATGTAATGAGTTAACTCTCCAGTGCATCTAGGATACCAGTTCTTCACTGGGTGAACTGAGAAAATAGTTGTTCATTGAGTGTTTTGTTCTGTGATTCAAATGAGAAACCTTGGTTGGAAAAGGCTGCTGGAGTCTTTCTGATTAGTCAAGTACTTAAACAATCTGCTATCTCTATCTTGCCAACATATGGTAATGATCAATTAGTTATATAATCATATAAGTGATTTTGTTAAAGTTGGTTTACTTAAAATATTTTGAAAGGGAGATGCTCTTTATGGAGATGGTAATACATATAATAAAGACTAAAGTTTACTGATTATTTAGAACATATAAGGCATTTCTAGGTACATACATTATCTTCTAGTCCTCCCAGCAATTTTATTCAGATTTTTATCCTGGTTTTACAAGTGTGGGCGCTGATGTTTTGAGAGGTAAGGCAACTTGCCCATAGTCATACGGCTAGCAAGAGAATGATGAGTCAGGAATTAGCTGTGGTCTTTGTGATTGCAGAGATTGTACTCTCTCTCTGAAAACAACATTGCCTCATTATATACTTATATATGTTTTATTATTCATATAACCTTTACATTCCATATGCAACTAGCTGCTAATTTATCTGTCTTTATTAAAAGGCTTTTTTAAAAATTGGGAATTCAAAATATAATGAGATTACATGGATGACATGTAGATTGATATGGCATAGAATAGTGGCTAAAAACCATATAAGGGAAGAAAAAGTAGCAGACAAGTGAATTAGATTTTAATTTCTATTTCTCCTGCTAACTTTTAATTTAATGAACCTGTTCTTGGCTTAAAAATAGTTAATTTTTTTTTTGATTGAAAAATACCTGTGTGTATTTATGGGATACAATGTGATATTTTGATATATGTATACAGCTAATTAACATCATCACCTCACATACTTAGTTTTTGTGTTGAGAATGTCTGAAATTTACTGTTAGCAGTTTTGAAATATATATTCTTATTAACTGCAGCCACCATGCTGTGCAGTAGATCTCAAAGACTTACTCTTCCTGTCTGACTGAAACTTTGTACCCTTGACCAGCATCTCTAATTACCTACCTTAGTTGGAAAACCAAAATGAAGGTAGATATGAAATCGACAGGTAATTGCCAAGTGTAATTTTAATTAACACATTTAAATTTCTTGCTCATTATTCCATTTATAGAGATTTTTGAACAAAAAACAAAAAAGATTAACATTCCACTCTTTCTGTATTTGCATATTTGACTATATGATGGACATGCCATGAGCAAATGGTGAGCACAGGAAAAGGTCAAGTGCAGCATCCTGTTTGGACTATTTACCTTTGAGCCATTGAGATAGCTGATAGCAAGGACAGCCCTTATGAAGCAGGGGAGATTTTGCCTGCAGGTGTGGACTGTTGCTGCATGCTTTTCCACCCCGAGGTGTCTACCTGGAGAGTGCCTTTCCCCTATTAAAAGTTGTCTGGGAGAAGAATGGAAAATTCAGTTCTCACTAAAGTGTGAAAGACTGTTGGTATAAATAGCTTTTTCGTGGGAAAGGTAAATTTGGTTGGTACCAAGAAATGACACTTTATTTGTGCAGTTTAAAATGTTTAACCAAAAGGAATATTTGGTTGTGGGGCCTGAAATCTTGCCGTTTTGACTTCTGTCCATCATGATTTTTGTACACTTGACCTTACATACCTTTCTCAGCCTTCTAGATTTGTAGCAGGGATCTCTGTGAAAACTGGACAGGAGTCAGCTCCTGTAGAGCACGGGCTCAGCCACGTGACTTCCACCAGGGCTTCGGGTTCAGCTGGGTCTGGGAAGCAGAGTCAGGAAGCTTGTGTTCCTGTAGAGCCCCACCAGGGAGAGCGTTTCCCGACGACCAGTGTCCATTCTGCAGTGATTGCAGAGCTAACTCACACTAACTTCTGAGTGGGCACATCTAAGGACTTGCCTTTTAAAGACGGAATGGGGTGCTTTAAAGTTTTTGATGACTTGTCACATAGCTTTTGAAAGCACTGGGAAAACCAGCCACCTTGTCAAAACCTGTGCCACAAAAGAACTTCTTCCAGAGGAGAAATTACAGAAAGAGAGCAGGTGCTGCAGCAAGCAGTGTTTTGAATCAGCACCCAGCAGGTGGTGATTTCCCCACTAATTTGGTTTTGAACAGATATTCCCAGACAGTGTTGGCAATCACTGTGCTCCATAATGTAGCGGAGGCTTGTTTGTTTGTTTTGGGAGACAATATCAACTCAAGCCCTGTCTGCTTATAGTCTCAGTAGTTTAGCACATGTTAGATGCCTGCTGTTTAAGGGGTACACCTACATTCCAAGCTCCTTCTGTGTGTTTGTGTGTGTGTGTCTAAATAAATATTTAAGCACAGCCAAAGGCATTACTGGAGAGCATGAGACTGTTAAGTAGGGATCTGGAGAGTATTTGATTTTTTTCTGCATGTCAAAGGTAAGATATATACAGTAGCTATGCAACAAATCTTTCTTTTTAAAATTTTTCTTTGAAAACTTAGCTCACTTCAGTTTCAAATACAGGGGTATTTCATTTTCAAAAAATACCCCGGTTAGAAAGATTGGTTATAGAGTTTGAGCCTACCCCAATTAAAATTTTCACAAATATAGATGAGGTGTTACTCATTTAATTAATTACATGTAGCTTTTTTGAAAAGAAATTGGACTTTCAGGTAAGACTGACAGTGATTCAAATCCTGGTTCCTCTACCTATGATTTTTGAATTTTATATGGCAAAAAATGTAAGGAATAAAAGCTAGGTCATAGAGTAACTGTGAAGATTAAATGAGGTATTATATGTAGAGTAGTTGGCAGGGTGCCTAGTATATAGTGAGCCGAGTAAGAATTACAGACCCTTCCCTTTACACAAAATATATTAGGAATATTGGAAAATTTTGACCTTAAAGCTAAAGAATAACTGATTGTGAATGAGGTTATTTGCTGACTAGACTATAACATGGGGTTGTGAGGGAAAAAAATTCAGAGTGTAGGCAGTTGGAGCCTCAGTATATGCTAGGATGTAATGGATGTTGAAACTACACATGTATTTAATATCTTTATGCTGACTTTCTTTCATATGGAAATGTGATTAAAGGTAGTTATCACTGTTTTTTTTTTTTCTTCTAGAGGGAATTTATCCATCCCAAGTTCTTTTATTTTTAGAAGCTTTTTTGATCAGCATCTTTAAAAATGAATCAATAGCCAAACAACAGAGTAGGTGTTTATTTGATAAGTCTCATTGGTATTATCCTATGACTGTTTTAGATAATTAGAGACAAGTGTTCATACACTATTACTTAAGAAAAGTAAGCTTTTCTGTTGTTGTTGTTATTGCCAAAATAGACATTGGTTTCAGAATTTACAAATGCAAGTTTTAATAGCAAAATTACTTTTATGATTCCTAGTAGGTCATTTAAAAATATTTGCTTAAAATGTTAGGCATCAGGTATAATATGAACTCAAAAACTTCAGGAAATAAAGTTGTTAACACCCCTCATAAGATATGTTATTCATAGTTTTCTGTATTTTATCTTAGAGGTAAAACTTAAAAGTAAATGTTCCTGGGAGAGGTCATGTATTACCTTAAATCCATGGTAAAGTATAAATGACCAATAATAGATTTTTCCTGAAGTGAGACTTAAATGGGATAGTTTGTGGTAAGAGTAGGACATTGAGTACTGAGCTGCGGTAATAGTGGAATAAGTTTCAGGAAAAATAGGTAGAGATATTGTATAATCTTCAAGTTCCATTAATATATTTAGTTGTATCCCTTTTTCAAGAACTTAATATACTTATTTAAATGAAATAGTTTTCTAATTATTTTAAATGTTTTATGGAGATATAAATAATATTTATGATATTTTCACAGGATTTATTCTGTGCAAATCTGTTTGAGCATGCAGGTATTTTTGCAGACACTCTAACCTGTATGACTAGCACAACATCCAGCAGAAGTAGCAGCTTTATGAATAATAATTACAGTTGACTGATAGTATAAATTCAATAAATAACAGAGCATTATTGGGAATTCTAAAATTTTAATTTTGGAAAGTTCTTCATCTAGTCTGTCATTGAGAAGAAAGAGTTAAGTGGATTTTCTGTAAAGCTCTTGGTTCCTAGAATAATTGATTAAATCTTTTCAAAGGACTGAGAGTTGACTCTACCCAACAGGGGGCCAAAGTTATCTAGTTTCTTGATGAATTTCTCTTAAGTTCTAATGTGTCTCTGTACATTAAGCACATTTAGGTGCTTGGTGAAACTCTCATCAGAAGTTTTCCCAGAGTACCTAAAATTGAAAGACTACATATTTGGAAATCTAAATGTGGTTTATTAAGTCTCTTTTGAAGTTATCTTCATGAGAGCATGCTGTGGTTTGGATGTGGTTTGCCTACATTAATGCTGATGTTCACATTTGATCCTTGGTGTGGCAGTGTTGGGAGATGGGGCCTAGTGAGAGGTCCTTGGGTCATGGAGGTGGATCCCTCATGAGTAGATTAATGCTGTCTCTGGGGATGGAGGTGATGAGTGAGTTCTTGCTCTCTTGGGAATAGAGTAATTCTCATGAAAGTGGGTTGTTAAAAATAATCTGGTTTCCTTGTTTTTTATTCTCTTGCTTCTTCTCTTGAGGAAGATACTGTGAGTTTTTTTTCACACACCTGCTACCTTTCACGTGTTCACTACCCCTTTGACATTTTGCCATGTTATAACTTAGCAAAACCCTTACCGGAATCCAGCACCACACCCCTGAACTTTGCAGCCTACAGAACTGTGAGCCAAATAAACTCCTTTTCTTTTTAAATTACCCTGTCTCAGTTATTCTTTTATTGCAACACAAAATGGACTAAGAGCTTATAATAGTATAACCAAGATACTGGCAATAAACTGTCTTGGGATATGGAAACTTTTCTGTTACGCAGTTTATCCAAGTTGTTAATTTGACTGAAAAGCATGGAAGATAACTGATTTTTACATGACAGCTTTCAAAAGCATTGTTAGTTCAAGGATTAACTCACAACGTTAGGTATGTAAATATGTGTGTGTTTTCCAAATTTGACAAGCATGTATGAACCCATGTGATACTTTACCTTAAAGTTTCACTATAATCTGTTTGCCGGGCACAGTGGCTCATACCTCTCTCCCAGGACTTTGGGAGGTTAAAGACGGCAGATTACTTGAGCCCAGGAGTTTGAGACTAGTCTGAGCAACATGACAAAATCCCATCTCTATAAAAAATACAAAAATTAGCAGAGTGTGGTGGTGCATGCCTATAGAACCAGCTACTTGAGGTGGGAGTATTGCTTGAGCACGGAATGGGTGCAGGTTGCAGTGAGCAATGATTGTGCCATTGTACTCCAGTCTGAGTGGCAGAATGAGACCCTGTCTCTCAAAAAAAAGTTTCACTATAATTTTAAAAAGAAATTTCACTGAGGTTTAATATGTGATGAGAACATTTAAATTCTGCTCTTAGCGATTTTCAGGAATACAGTACATTGTTATTAACTGTAGTCACCATATTCTACAATAGATCTCTTGAACTGAATAGAGCTTCTAACTGAAATTTTTGTACCCTTTGAGCAACATCTCCCCAATCGTCTCTCCCCAGCCTCTGGTAACCACCATTCTACTCTGTTTCTATGAATTCAGCTTTTTTAGAGTCCACCACATATTTAGTGAAATTATGAGGTATTTCACTTAATGTAATACTATCCAGGATTATCTGTATTGTTGTTGCAAGTGACAGGATTTCCTTCTTTTTAAAGGCTGAATAGTATTCTGTTATTTAGGTATACCACATTTTCTTTATCTGTTCTTCAATGACAGACACTTAGGTTGATTTCTTATCTTGGCTATTACGAATAGTGCTGCAGTGAACATGGGAGAGCAGATGTCTCTTCAACATACTGACTTCACTTCCTTTGGATATATACTTAGTAGTGGAATTGCTGGATCGTATGGTAGTTCTATTTTTAATTTCTTGACAAACCTCATATTATTCTTCATAATGGCAATACTAACTTACATTTCCACCCACAGTGAACATGGGTTCCCTTTTCTCTACATCCTTTCATTTTTAAAAATTATCCTTTTCTGGAATTTCTACTCCTTAGATATTGGATGTTCTACACTGATCCTCTAATTTAGTTATTTTTCCCATTTTCTATTTTATTAAATTAATTTTTTCCTCCCAGATTTTTAAATAAGTAAATGTTCGTTATACCAAATGGGCATAAACTTGGCTGTAGTTTCTGTGTTTCTCCAGTCCATCTTACACACCACTCTGATCAAATCAATGAATGTAGTCTACCAGTGTTTCAAGTCTAGAGTCTGAATTTCAGGATTCTTTGTGATCTGATACCACTATACCCATGCAACCATATTTTTACTCCCACATGTAACTTTTACCATTGTTACTGTTCTGGAAACAGGTTGTCACCATTTCCAAATTGGTGTCATATTATACTAAATGTTTGAAATGTCTTTCTGCTCCTTAATTCCCAGTTAATTTCTGCTAATCTGTCCAGGCAGGTCCGTTGGTTTGTTGAAACCTTCTCTGGCCAGCCTCGTCTTTTCATAGCGACAGAGTTGGCGCTAGAACCCAGTTTCCTGCTTTGTTTTACACTGTCATGCCCTATGTTTAGCACTACTGCTCAGATCAATTAAATGATGACTGTCAGACTACATAAACTGATTCTTTCCTTTTTGTCAATGATTGCCTTCTAATTCTGTGGTTAAGGCCTCCAACATCAAGTTGGTTGTACTACAATAAAGCATTATAAAACAGCTAACAAAGTGACTGGTGGAGTTAGTGCTTCATAAACTGTTATCCATGGTTTTCAACTGCAAATCCAGTGATGACCCATATCACAGAACCGGAACCTAGAATTCCCTTTTTTCAGGTCAAGGCTGTGTACCCAGTGTTGGTGCCTGGCATGTTCCTGTGAATCTCCATCCCTGGCTACCCAGTACTTGGCCACAGTAGACAGCTTGTGGGTTTGGATGTGTTAGAAGTGTGCTGTTAAAACTTTTACAATAAACTCACTTGGAACTATAGTAAATTCAAAACAAAATGGGTGGGAAACTTAACGGATATTTTAACCGCCTCTTTCTTCGACTTCTTGAGTCAAGACAAGAAGTACATTTCTCATACAACTTTTGATATGTGAGTTGCTGAGGAAAACTGTGTAGTCTCAACCTGGCAGGTTAAGAGATCTTTGAAATTGTTAATGAAATGCTTCATACCGGGAACCTGGTAGAAGTATTTAGTTTCTGAAAAATCTTTTGATAATGCTTCCCCTAAGAGTTTAAGGAAAATACCAGCAGAGTAAAAAGCACTGCCTTTTTCACAGGTTTAAACATATTAAAACAATAGCAAAAAAGAGTGTGAGTAAAAAGGTCCTGTCCTTCCAGAGAGGTCAGTCATTGGTTGACACCAGTTTTTTTTATAGCAAATATTTCCAAAGCTAACAAAACTCTTTGGAGGAGAGTTTTGAAAAACAATTGATGGACATCAAATTAAGGTTTTTGCAAAACTAGAAATATACTAGTTTTCTAAATAAATTGAGCTGAATTTAAAGACATGGACGCCCATTGCTATGATATTTTAAAGTTTCACTGTAACTTTTTGGCTGAGCATGATGGCTCAGGCTTGTAATCTCAACACTTTGGGAGGCTGAAGTGGGCAGATCACTTGAGCCCAGGAGTTCAAGACCATACTGGGCAACATGACAAAACCCTGTCTCTACAAAAAATACAAAAATTTGCTGGGTATGGTGGCACGCACCTGTAGTCCCACCTACTTGGGAGGCTGTGGTGGGAGGATCGCTTGAACCCCGGAGGTGGAAGTTGCAGTGGGCAATGATTGTGCCATGGCACTCCAGCCTGGGCAACAGAGTGAGACCCTGTCTCAAAAAAAAGAAGTTTCACTATAATTTTTAAAAAGAAATTTCATTGAGGTATAACATGTACAGTATTATGTACTAACCTTACATGTATAGTTCAGTTTTTACATGTCTATTAAAGAATTTCAGTGTAATTTGATTTATATATATGTATTAGTGGAATTTTAAATATTACATTTTAAATTTGGGGAAGATTAAAAATAAAATAATTCCTGGTCAGCAATTTTATTTTTATGAAGCAGGTTGCTACTGGAATCTTTTCATATTGGTTTCTATGTGTTGTTTGTTGTTGTGTAATATATTACTCCAAAATTTAGTGGCCTGAAACAATAAGCATTTATTATCTCACAACATTTCTCTGGGTCAAAAATTTGAGAATGGCTTAGCTGGGTGGTTCTGACTCGGGGTCTCTCATGAAGTTGCAATCAAGTTATTGGTCTAGGCAGCCATCACTTGAAGGTTTGGCTGGAGCTGAAGGATCCAGTTCCAGAGTGGCTCACCCTTATGGTTGGCAACTTAGTGCTGGCACCTAGTGAGAGGCCTCAACCCTTTACCATGTGAACACCCTCCTAGCGTTGCTTGAGTGTCGTTATGATGTGGCAGCTGGCTCCTCCCAAGGTGAGTGATCCAAGATAGTAAGTCACCATGTGTTTTTTTACCAAATGTTGAAGTCACACATGGATGTTTCCGTAATATCCTCTTGGTTACATAGGTCAGCTCTATTAATTAGGGAAGGGGCATAAGTACTAGGAGGAGAGAATCATTGTGGGTCATTTTTGAGGCTAGCCTCCATTTTCCCTTATGTGCTATGTTAATTATTTTAATTTGCTTTTGTATTAGTTTCTTCTTACGACTAAAGATTTCAAACATTCAGAAAAGTGGTACTAATATAAAGAACACTCATATCTGTCATGACCTAACACATTAATAATTTACTGTTTGTGTTGGCAGTTTTTTCTGTAATATCTTAAATTAAAATTATAGCTATCATAACATTTCACTCATAAACATAAAATAAGTTTGCACTTTAAAGAAATTAATATATTTTCTTACAATACCATAACATCATTTTCACAGTAGCCAAATTTGAAATAATTCCTGGTTAACATCTAATACTGAGACCATATTTAAATTTCTCCTGTTGTACCCCAAATGTAATGTATTTTATAGCTGGTTTATCCAAGCCACGATACAAATGAAGACGATGTATTTTATTCAGTTATGTTTGTCTTCCTTTAGAGCAGAACTCCAATTTTAGTATCATGATACTGGGTTATGTTTTCTGTAGATTTTCTCACCTTCTGGATTTGTCTGATTATTTTCTCATAATATCATTTAACTTATTTCCCCATCTTCTGTATTTTCTTTCTTTCTTTTTGTTTGAGATAGGATCATGCCCTGTTGCCCAGGCTGGAGTGCAGTGGCGTGAACATGGCTCACTGCAGCCTCAAGCTCCTGGGCTCAAACAGTCCTGCAACTCAGTCTCCTGTATAGCTGTGACCACTGGCATGCACCAGCATGATTTTTAAATCTTTTGTAGAGACAGAGTCTCATCATATTGCCCAGGCTGATCTCCAACTCCTGGGCTCCAGAGATCTTCCTGCCTTGGCTGAGATTACCAGAATGAGCCACTGTGCCTTAGCCTGTATTTTCTTTAATTTGGAAAGTTATATCTAAAACTTGATTCTATTCAGGTTATACAGTTCTGGTAAAAGTACTTCAGAAGCGATGCTGGTATTGTATGTATCACATCATGAGGCACAGAATGAATGCCTGGCTATCCCATTATAAGTGAAGTGAAGTTTGATCATTTGCTTAAGGAGACTGTAGCCATATCTGCCAGTGGTATAGTTCCAATTTCCCCCCTTGACCTGCATGTCCTGTATGAGTTGATACTCCGATACCATGTGAATGCCTGGTTTCTCATTAACTTTTCACCCATTGTCTTTAGCATCCACTGGTAATGCTAAATGTATTAATTATTTCCTTAAGGGTTACAAAATTATGAAGTTTGCTTTAATTTGATTCTTATGTTGTTAAATTACATGTTTTTCTTCTCCCTTCTTTGATGGTAACACCACCTGCACATCTTTGTGGTTTTGAATCCTTTTTTCCTGCCCCTAGATGTCCCTTTATTTTTAGGTTTGCTTATCAAGTAGTAGTTACTGAATGAATCTTGGTTAAGTGGATGGCTATACTTCCTTTATTCTAGTGTATCAGGGCTTCCCCAAACTACCTGCTCCCTTTTTCATTAAGCTAATTGTTTTCATCATCAGTTCATCAAATATTTATGTATATGCTATGCGTCATTTAAGTACAGTGATGAAGAGCTGGGCTGTTGTTAATGAAATCATCTGAATCCTTTTGCTTTGAGGAAGCTCTAGTATCTTGTTGGCAGCATCAAACTAGATAATTCAACTATCACAACATAACCACTAGATTATGTGCCAGTGCCTGATATACAATAAATACCTAAATATTTATTGACTGACTTGGGTAAGAGTTATAATATTGATCTTTTAAGGTTCAGTGGAGCCTGGAGGAAGACTTAGTGGTTGGGGAGCTGGAGGAAGTTATTCAGAAGTGACATTGACTTGGATATTTGGTACGGTGACTTAGCATGCAAACTAGATATTTTTGACAGTAAAAGGGGAGCACTAAAAATACTTAAAATTATATAATTAAAATATTGAATGATTGATACATTGCTTTTATTTTATTGGTAGATTTTCTGTTCAAGAGAAAACAGTTCTGTTCAAACACTAAAAAATTCATTCTAACTCTAAATGCATTCATGTACATCAAAGCCAAAAAATGTATTGATGCCTTTCTGTAGTCCTGTATTGTATTAATTCTGGGCTGGCCGTGTGACTCACTTTAACCAATAGAATGTGGCAGAAGTCGTGCTCTACAGCTGCTTTAACAATTTTGGGTGCTCTGAGCTGCCTGTTAAGAAGTTCAGCTACTTGGAAAGGGATAAAAGGCACTTGGAAAGGGAAGTTTGAGGACTACATGGAGAGAAAGAAGGAGACCTAATGTCCCATCAGAGCCCAGTCTTCCAGCTGCACCCTCCAAGGTACCAGAACTAAGAGTGAAACTGTTTTGCATGTTACAATCCCAGCCGCCATCTGACTTTAGCCACACAAGAGATCTCGATTGAGAGTAGCAGCACAACCGCTCAGCTGAGCCTGTGAGCCTATCAGGAGAAACAAAATGATGGCTGTTTTTAGCCCCAGTGTTTTGTGGCGGTTGTTATGTAACAAAAGATGGTCAAAACAGTTAAGCTGAAGGTTTCCAAAGTGTAACTTTAGGATTTTAAAATTAACCCCGGTACACTAGTTGAAATCTTGTTATTTATTTTGTTCAAATCTATTCTTTTGTAGGGGTAAATTTTAGTGTCTTTATCTTTGCAAAATTGTCATCTTATAATTGCAGTTCACTAACAGTTTCAAAAACAAGAGGCTTTGGTGTTTTATTTACTTAATATCTTTTTTTAAATAAAAGATTTTCAACTGATTTTGAAAAAAAAGCTAACATTCAAAGGTCTTATTTAGAAGATAGTTCAAGACTATCAGCTTAGATTGAGTGACAGAATGGCTCTTAACTCTTCAAAGAATCAGATGTTTCCAGTATTCAACTGATGAGAATCAGCAGAGAGAGTGTGCATATTGCCATGAAGGAAGATTTATGTTTAATGTCAGCTTTCTTACAAAGATCAGATAGTTCATTTATTCTGTGTATAAATAAAATGTTTAAAATTTGACATTGACAGCTTGCACTTTGTTAGTCTATAGAAGCATATTTGGATGAAATTATTAATTATGTGTCACAAAGAGATCCAGGTATATTTCTGCTCCATAGGTTTTCTAATTTAATAAGAACATGTTTTTATCTTAATACTTTTGTATCAAGATTTGTATCCATGTTATCACTGCAAAATCACATAATTATGTGTTTTATTCTAACCTCTTTGACTGAATTTATAGTGGTAGTCACAGCAGTGTCAGATGTCAGTTGTTTTACCTTCAGCAAAATGGACTTCCGGTTTTTTATTTGATAAATTAGATTTTGAAAATGAGTCAATATTCAAATTAATTTAACTGATTTTCTGTTTGAAGCACCTATGACTCTGCTATGAGACTGATGTATTCTATTTTGTGAATCTTCTGCTAGTGGAGCCAACAACTTAATAACTGCAGCTTTATTTCTTATACGTTCAATAGAAAATTTAGATCTAAAAGTGAACAATATTTAGAATAGTCATTTATCTAAATGAAAGTCAGGCTTAAGAGTTTTATGTAACTGTATCTTCTGAAGATGTGTTAAAATGCCATCTTTGGGCACAGGCATCTTAACTACTAATTTTTTGAAGTACATACTGATACTTTTTAGCAGATTTAGGTCATCCTAGAATCTGATATGTAGGTAGATAGATAAATAGATATCTTTGGTTTTCCATGGCACATGGCAAATGTTGAAAAACATTTTGTGCAAGTTATAGATAATCAACTTTCCTGAGAAATTGGAATTCAGAATAAAATTTTTTGTTAAACACTTTTTTTTGAGGTCATTGTTGCTGATAGTTTTTGTTGTTGCAGAATTTAAAAACCTGACCCAAAGTAAATAGTTTTAGATTTACAGAATATGATAAATATAAAAGCATTGCTTTTAGTCCGCTCTCTGCAAGGAACCTAGTGGTTTCCCATACGTATTTCAGGTTCACCTAACCTACAGTAGAGGCTCATTTATCCTACTGACTGGAGGTATTGTGCGTTTGTGTCTCTTGCATGCTTGGACTCAGGCCAGGGCACAACTAGCTGCTGTATCAGATGGATATAACAGAGACACAACAGTGTTGATTACTTTTTCGACCACCACCAAAGACGAGGACTTAGCCATCTTTAGCCACAAATATTCTTTTTTAAAAATAATTTCAATAGTTTTTGGGGTACGAGTGGTTTTGGATCGCATGAATAAGTTCTTTAGTGGTTATTTCTGAGATTTTAGTGTTCCCATCACCCTAGCAATATACACTGTACCCAATATGTAATCTTTTATCTGTCACCCCCCTCTCTGTTACTTCACACTGAATCTCCAAAGTTCATTATACCATTCTCATGCCTTTATGTCCTTGCAGCTTAGTCCCCATTTATTAGTGAGATTATGGGATATTTGATTTTTCCATTTTGAGTTACTTCACTTAGAATTATGGCCTCTATTTCCATCCAAGGTGATGCAAAAGACATTATTTTGTTCTTGTTTATGGCTCAGTATTCCATGATGGACGTGTGTGTGTGTGTGTGTGTATATATATATATATTTTTTTTTTTTTTTTTTTGAGACTGAGTCTTGCTCTGTTGCCCAGGCTGGAGTGCAGTGGTGCGATCTTGGCTCACTGCAACCTCCACCTCCCAGGTTCAAGTGATTCTTCTGTCTCATCCTCCCGAGTAGCTGGGATTACAGGTGCCTGCAACCCTACCCAGCTAATTTTTTTGTAGTTTTTAGTAGAGACAGGGTTTCACCATCTTGGCCAGGCTGGTCTTGAACTCCTGACCTCATGATCCACCCGCCTCAGCCTCCGAAAGTGTTGGGATTACAGGCGTGAGCCACTGTGCCCGGCCTCTATGATGTTCATAATCCCACATTTTCTTTATTTACTCATTGACTGATGAGCATTTAGCTTGGTTTTGTATCTTTGCAATTGCAAATTGTGCTACTATAAACATACATGTGCATGTGCCTTTTTCATATAATGACTTATTTTCCTTTGGGTAGATACCCGGTAGTGGGACTGCTGAATTGAGTGCTAGTTCCAGTTTTAGTTCTTTAAGGAATCCCCATACTCTTTTCCATAGTGGTTGTGCTAATTTACATTCCCATCACCAGTGTAAAAGTGTTCCCTTTTCACCGTATTCATGCCAACATCTATTATTTTTTTTACTTTTTAATTATGGTCATTCTTGCAGGAGTAAGGTGTTGTCTCATTGTGGTTTTAATTTGCATTTCCCTGATGATTAGTGATGTTGTGCTCTTTTTAAACATGTTTGTTGGCCATTTGTATATCTTCTTTTGAGAAATGTCTATTCATGTCCTTTGCCTACGTTTTAATGGGATTTGTTGTTTTTTTTTGTTACTGATTTGACTTCCTTGTAGATTCTGGATGCTGTTCTTTTGTGAGATGCATAGTTTGTGAATATTCACTCCCACTCTGTGAATTGTCTGTTAACTTTGCTGATTCTTTTGCTGTGCAGAAGCTTTTTAGTTTAATTAGGTCCCATTTATTTCTTTTCATTTTTGTTGCATTTGCTTTTGGGGTCTTAGTTATGAATTATTTACC
The DNA here is from genome assembly GCF_009761245.1 of Sapajus apella. Lineage (NCBI taxonomy): Eukaryota > Metazoa > Chordata > Mammalia > Primates > Cebidae > Sapajus > Sapajus apella. The sequence continues at coordinate 4,349,338 of NW_022437024.1, forward strand.
TAAGCCAATGTCTAGAAGAGTTTTTCAGATGTTACCTTCTAGCATTTTTATAGTTTTAGATCTTAGATTTAAGTCTTTCATCCGTCTTCAGTTGATTTTTGTACAAGGTGAGAGATGGGGATCCAGTTTCATTCTTATATGTGGGGTTTGCCAGTTTTCCTAGCACCATGTATTGAATAGAGTAGCCATGAATATTCTGAGTACCCTCAATAATTGGTGAATGCCTGGCATGCTGGGAATGTTAGTTTTGTTATGTCCAGGATGGTGAGGAAAAGAGTCAAATTTTGGTTTCCTTTTAGAGTGAACCACTTGGTAAAGTAACTGTGTTCACTGCACCTGGCTCTCACATGCTATGCGACATTGCCGGAGACTATGCGAGAAGCTGGAGTCTCCCAAATGCATCTTGGTTTATTTTCAACTTTGTTAAGAAATGAAATATACAAGACAAATGCTAACACAGAGGGGACAGGAGGCATAAACCAGGCTTGTCTTGGGCAACCCACGATGACGTGGTCAGCCTAGTGAGAACCTAAAGCTCAGCAGTAGTTGGGCCATATTGGGAAGAGCTATTGAATGTGACTTCAGTAGTCACTTAGAGCATAGAGTGGTTGGGGAGAGGGACAGGGAGGTCAGCTCTGACAGCTTGTTCTCATCTGTAAACTCTTCCACAGAGAGACTTGACCTGAGGCTGTCGATGGGTAGTGAACAGAGGAAGCTCTTTGAATCTTATGCTTTGCGAATCTTACAGCATGCTTCTGGATCTTTGACTTTTCACTCTCCAAATGGGAATAATAGCACCAGAGATTGAGTATTTGTCTTATTCTTAAGACAAATAAATTCTTATTTGTTTGAAGACAAATGTTAAAGGCAGAATAGAAAAGCTATAGTCAGTTGACTGATGCAATTTTGACGACTCTCTACCCTGCACCTTCCGGTGATTAGGTACAGGCTACCACTTGCTCTTGCCTGAGCTTCCTACTTGACTTTCCCACCACAGCCAGAGGGATTATTTTAAAACATAAATCAGATCACTTCAGCTGTTGCTGAAGATTCTCTAAAAGACTTCCCATCTCACACTGGAAGACCTTTTCGTGCTGAAAAAGTTCTCCTTAAGGACCTTTCACACCCTGTCGGCCATGGCTCACCATATGCAGTGTATTTTATATTGCCACGCAGTACACGCGCCTGCACATGTGGACTGAAACAGAACCTCCACAAATGATCCTACCTGCATAACATGCGTCGTATCTTGACATTTTCTATTTTCCCTTTCTTCTTTTTTAAAAATGCTGGTTGCCACTGACAAAATTGATTTCATGACATATCCATAGGTTATTACCCTCATTTTGGAAAACGTTTTACTATATGATCTGGCCCTTGCTGACCTCTCTTTCTTCGATTACCCGTACCTGGCCTTGCCTACTTTCCTCTGATTACACTGTGTCCCTGCTTTGCCTTAGATATGACTGTTCACTCTTGCCTTCTCCTCTTTCTGTTACTAGAAAGGGGTCCTGATCCAGACCCCAAGAGAAGGTTCTTGGATCTTGCGTAAGAAAGAATTCAGGGCGAGTCTTTAAAGTGAAAGCAGGTTTATTAAGAAAGTAAAGGAATAGAAGAATAGCTGCTCCATAGACAGAGCAGCCCTGAGGGCTGCTGGATGCTTATGTTTAATGGGTTATTTATTGATTATTTGCTAAACAAGGGGTGGATTATTCATGCCTCCCCTTTTTAGACCACATAGGGTAACCTCCTGGTATTGCTATGGCATTTATAAACTGTCATGTCACTGGCGGTGTAGTAATGAGGATGACCAGTGGTCATTCTCATTGCCATTTTTGTTTTGGTGGGTTTTTACCCAGCATCTTTAGTGCAACCTGTTTAATCAGCAAGGTCTTTATGATCCGAATCTTGTGCAGACCTCCAGTCTCATCTTGTGACATAGCATGCCTTAACCATCTGGGATTGCAACCCAGTAAGTCTTAGCCAGCCACTATTCAAGATGGAGTTGGTCTGGTTCAAATGCCTCTGATGTTTCTGCCTAGAACACTGTTTCTTTAGATGATGGCTTCATTGCTCATTTCACCTGGGGCCCTGCTCAAATGTTTTATTATCAGATTTTCCTGGCCCATGCCCATCCTCATTCTCCATATTCTTATCCTATATGAGTTTTCATTGTAGCTCAGATATATAATATAGTTGATAGATGTTTATATGTTTATCTCTTGTTAGGAAAGGCCTGTGAGAGTAGCAATTTTGCTTTTTCATCACTGCTCCGTCTCGAAAGCCTCCAGTGGTGTCTGGCACCATTGTGAGTAGCCCTTTGATATTAGTTGAATGAATGAATGGTATTCATAGAATTGCATTTATGAAGCTCTCCAGGAGGCTTTCTGTCCCTTATCTGTCTTGTATCTTGTTTAAGCCTTGACTTTGGGTAGAGATCCCTGTAAACAAGGCTGGAACCATTTGATCTAGGAATTCTAGGTCCTGTGCACTTTGAGTATGGACTAGAGGGGAATGTTGGCTCAGGGGCAGTCTATACCCTTGGCTCACAGACCCCTGCCCATGGGGAGGAGCACAGCTATGGATGGGCCAGAGCAGGCCCTAAATAGTGTGGGCCTATCTCATCGCCTTGTAGGTATCACGTAGGAACAATATAATTACCAGTTTCTACCTGAGGGCCTGTGGTGAACATTTTGCCAATCTTTTCTATGGGAACAGAAACAGGGCATTCTGACATCATTTCTGCCTGACATTGTGTAGTTGTGTCAGGCTGGCTTTCTGGAAAAGCTGAGTGGCCAAAGATTGATCACAAAGGGTTTAAAGCTGTGAGAATGCCCCAGGTAGGTATTGTATAAATGCTGGATGCTGGACCACAGACTACTGCCCTAACTGGTTTACCTACTGTAGTCTTCCCCTCATTCTACCTGTCCTTCACACTGCTGCCTGGCAGCTCCTCAAGAGTTAAGTATTAATATATGTCCTGCTCAATAATAATGCATGCTCTTTGTAAGAATGTTTAAGTGTTAGGGGAATATATTAACATGAGAAAGTAGGAATATAATCTTACCTCTGAAGAGAAACACTTCTATCAATTTGGCATATAGTTTATTTTTTTTTTTTTGCAACTATACCAACAGATACATGTTTTGTATGCTTTTCTGTTTTTATTAAGTTTTATTTTAAAAAGCACACTTGCACATATTTCTTACTTTTACTGAGTAATGTATCATAATCAGTTTTACACAACATTACTTACTGATGTATCTCGTTCTTTTTTTTTTTTTTTTTTTTTTTTTTTGAGACGGAGTCTTGCTCTATTGCCCAGTCTGGAGTGTAGTGTCACAATCTTGGCTCACTTCAACCTCCACCTCCCAGGTTCAAGTGATTCTCCTGCCTCAGCCTTCTGAGTAGCTGGGACTATAGGCACGCACCCCCACACCCAGCTAATTTTTGTATTTTTAGTAGAGACAGGGTTTCACCATGTTGGCCAGGATGGTATCGATCTCTTGACCTCATGATCCACCTGCCTCGGCCTCCCAAAGTGCTGAGATTACACTGCGCCCGGCCTCTCATTCTTTATAATGGCTGAATTGTATTCCATATTATGATTTACTATGTATTACTGAATTGGACATAGATCTTGGTGTCATTTGCAGCAGTGCTACCATAAATGCCTTTTCATATTTGCATTTGCAAAGTTACATATTTCCATGGGACATATTCTGTGTGCTGATAATTTTTTTTTAATACTCCTTTAATTCTGTCAGAGCCCTGTTTGGATATCTGTGACTTCTGGTCACCTATATCATAAAGTCTAGACTAGAGCCAAGAGAAACATAATGTGAGACATGGAATAATTTTAAAAATGTCAAGAGTACACATTATAAAAAAATAAAAACAGATGAAAATAATAGCATTTTACCTAGCCAAATGTATCCCAGATATTATAATTTCACTGTATAATCAGTGTTAAAACATAGATATTTTACATCCTTCTTTTTGTACTGAATCTTTGAAATCTGTGTATTTTACACTTAAAGCACATCTCAGTTTGGACTCTCCACATTTCAAGGGCTCAGGTAGGCACACGTCTGTGGCTACTGATTGGACAGCACATGTCTACACTCAGCCTGGTGCTTACAGCACTTTACAAATAAAAGCCACAGTCAGTCAAATAAGCCACATTCAGTCAAATTTAGCCAACCTGTGTTTGCTTCTGACAGTCCCACTTTCTACAAACTTGCAGTGCTTCCTGTTTATTTTTCCTGCATCCTGCCCAGTTTTTTGGGCAGGATTTATCAGCTTTGGCACTGTTGACATTTGGGACCACATGATTCTAACTTGCAGGTGCATTGTAGGATATTAAGCAGTGTCCTTGGTCTCTACCCACCAGATGCAAGTGGCATCTTCTCCTCTGGAATTTACCCTATCTGTGGCAACTAAAAATGTCTCCAGACTGAGAAATAATGCTTTAGGGTCAATCACAAATCTCTACTTATCCATTAGGGTTGTTTTAGCCAACTGGACAAACCTACTGTGTCCCACGCTTCTCTGAACTTGACTTCTTATCCAGCTAGTGTGGTAAATATATGTAATAGATAAAAAGCCTGTCGTGGTCAAAAAGTTTGAGAAATGCTGGATTAAAGAAAATTCAAGGGTTTTTTTGTTTTGTTTTGTTTTTACGATGAGACTTGGTCATAGAGTTTCATATGCTAATGTGCTTTATGCATCTGCTAGAGAAGTTTTTACTTCTGGCATGTCCCAAATTTATTGATCTCCAGCAACCAACTCACATCCTCTCATTGTTAGGGAATCCTCCAATATGTAGACTAGGTTGGAGGCACAACAGAGGAAAGAGATTCCCTCATAGTCATGCATAGCATATAACCGAGGTCCAGTTATTAGATGCTTTCATAGGGAGCTTGGGGCTCTGAGTGAGTTAAGGAAAATGGCGACTGTGGTGTCAGGTGGCAGCTGTGTGGCATCTTGGCCAGGCTGTTGCTGTTAAATGCTGGTGTTGCTCTTCCAGCTCTTGGCTCTCTGTTGTTGTCTTTAGTTCTTGTCTGTTTTCTGAGCTTGGTTTTCCAACCTCTTCTCAATTTTCTGAGCCCACGCTTTCACTTTTTGTTCTAATCACAAAAGTCAGTTTTCATTATTTTCAGCAGAAAGATTTCAGGAAATGTTGGTCGAAAGCACTTTTTTTTTGCCCTCTTGTGTTGGCTTTTATTTTGTATTTTTCACCTCTTCCCATGCCTATGGCTTTTCTCTCAAATTTTCCAGGATAGGAGCAACTCTTCTATGCCATTGCATTTTTCACACCATTTGGCACAATGCTTGTACTCACGAAGTGCTAAATGGAGAAGTTGTATGACTTGTATATGGACTCAGATATAATCTACTTCATTCCACCAAGGAGCTGTGACCTTCTAGCTGTGTAACTACAGCTAGATACTGTAAAATCCAACTGCTGCTAGATACTTTGAGGCCGATAACTGTGTGATCCTGGGCAGCCTGAGAGCAACTGGAACTGAAATGGCCAGCCCGAGGACTGTACAAACAGCATTTTAGATGCCAGAATAAGTGATTAAGTGCCAAGATTAACCTACTGGCATTACTTAATGAATTGAGGAATGTAGTTGGTAGCAATAGGCAATTGATTACTGAAAAGGAGCAATAATTGGGAAATGGCTGATGTCTTAAGGAGGTATAAAGGAAGGTAGGAAAACCGTAAAATCATGATGTGACACTGCTATGTAAAGCAGAGTGCGAGGGTTCGCATACATTCAGCAATATACTGTTATTAAAATATGGAAGTGCATATCAGAAAATGACTATTTAAAGACAACACTAGGGAACAAATTTTGGTAGTCCATGTAGATAGAAAAAACTGGAAAGAAGAGAAAGCATGAGAAATTTAATCTCTTTTATTTTCCCCGAATTTTGAGGGAGAGGGTCTCTAATATTATGATTTATTTTTCTGTATTTAAAATCAAAATAGAAAATGTGCCTCCTTTCGTAGGTGTTACATTTTAGGAATACTGTGAAAAATACAGGAACTTCTATAGAAACACACATGGAAACGATGGAAAGTCTAGAAAGTAGGGTTACAGGGAAAATGACCTCTGTCTCTACTAAGTCGTGAACTGGAAAATAATAATAATAATAAATTGTGAGAAGAGTATTTGAGGACAAATTTATAACCAACACAAGGGCCTAAAAACCAGCAAAATGACATGCTAAAATAAATAGTGGGGTTTTTTTCATTGGAGAATTTTAAGAAAAGAGTATCATTGCCTTCCAATTATGGTTTCATGTCTATTCTCCCCAAAGGCATGCGTACTTAAAACCCCTCTTGGCCTCATAAGAAGATTCTTTGGTCCTGATGAGACTATGTGCATTAGAATCACTTCTCCTGGAAAGGAGACGCTAAAGGGTACTTGAATAAAATATTAAAAATTATGAAGGACATAACAAAGGCCAATCAGTCCTTTCTTTTCCCCAGACCCCATAATATGAGAACATGGGTTATTTGATGAAATTAAAGAGTAGCAAATTAAGTGCTAATAAAATGAGATAGTCACTTACATAATTCATTGCCATGGGAGGTCACAGAGGCAAATTTTGTGGCTACATTAAATGTAGGGCTGGATAATTTTATGACCGCTAATATTTTTAGCAGTCAAGGCTGATACTGTGAGAGAAGAAATTTTATTACATTCTCCACTAGATGGTTTGCAGGTACCTCTGGCAAGAGGTCCTTGTGAGTTCTAATCTTTGGTGTACTAAACATTGTGGTTTTTTTTTTTTCTTGAGACAGAATTTTGCTCTTTCGCCCAGGCTAGAGTGCAGTGGTACCATCTTGGCTCACTACAACCTCCATCTCCTGAGTTCAAGCAATTCTGCTGCCTCAGCCTCCCGAGTAGCTGGGATTACAGGTGTGCGCCACCGCGACCAGCTAATTTTTGTATTTTTAGTAGAGACATGGTTTCACCATGTTGGCCAGGCTGGTCTTGAACTGCTGACCTCAGGTGATCTGCCAGCCCTGGCCTCCAAGAGTGCTGGGATTACAGGTGTGAGCCACTGTGCCAGGCCTAAAAATTGTTTTTTAGGGTGAAATTTCCCAGGAATCCCATTTATACTTCAGTCCTACCTTTTCTTGTAGAGATCCAAAAGTCCTCTCTAGTCAGAAGCAGTGGAGAAAGACACTGCCCAGAATTCAATCATTTCTGGTCTTTGGGAACCACTCGACTTATTTATCGTATACCACCTGTGTGTCAGGTCCTTTGCTTGGAGTTTTAAAAAATCTTTTGGGTACATAAACATTTGGACACATCAGTAGCATTCTGAGTGAAGGGGATGTACTAAAGGTAGAATGCAGAGTTACATGGAAGCATAAAGAAGCAAAGGGGTGTCTCAACCTGTGAGGTTCAGTGAAGGCTCCCAGGGAAGGTGATGTTTGAACTGAGTCTTAAAAGATGAGCAGCAGCTCTCTGTTCGGCAAGGCAGGGAAGGGCATTCTTGGTAGAAGGAGCATACAGCATGCAGAGATCTAGAGACAGTCTGGCAGAATGTGTCAGGGAACTGCCAGTAGTTTAGGAAGGCTGTACCGCAGAGTCAGAGGAGCGGCAAGGAAGGAGCCAGATGGTGAAGTCTTGTGTTTGCCTGAGATCCCTCTCCAACAGTGGTGCCAGTGCTGCCAGTGGCAACAGTAGTGGTGAGTTGGGAGTAGAGAAGAGAAGGGGAAGGACTTCAGGTGTGTCCTATGACCAATAAAGAACAACGTCTCAAAGCCTTGCCCCACTAATAGGCCTACCTTTTTTAGATCACAGTCAACAGTTATTTGGCAGTGACCTTGGAGTTCACGTACTCTTTGCTTAACTCATTTTTCTATATCTGCCTGAAGAGTCTTTACCAGGAACCCAATCACTCTTACCAATCATCAGAGGAAAAAAAGAGAGCCTGTAATCCCAGAACTTTGGGAGGCCGAGGCAGGTAGACTACTTGAGGTCAGGAGTTCGAAACCAGCTTGGCCAACATGGTGAAACACTGTCTCTATTAAAAATACAAAAATTAGCCTGGCTTGGTGGTGCACGCCTGTAGTCCCAGCTCCTCCAGAGACTGAGGCAGGAAATCGCTTGAACCCCAGAGGTGGAGGTTGCAGTGAGCCGAGATCATGCTGCTGCATTCTAGCCTCGGCGCCAGAGAGAGACTGTGTCCAAAAAAAAAAAAAAAAAAAAAAAAAAAAAAAGGCCTCTCTTGTGTTTGAGTAGAGGGTGTTTCGACGAAGTCCAATGTGTCTGGTCTGATTTTCTTGGGCTCTGCTAGAACAAAAGCAGCCCTTGGGTGAGAAAGCAGAGGCAGATTTCATCGGCCTGACCCCAGATTCCCATTTTCTCTGTGAAGTTGGCTCAGCAAACAAGCAAGAAAACATACAATATCTTTGAGGAGCAGGAGCAGATGGATTGAAATGTTAAAAATCTGGTTTGTTAAATGATTTCAGCTAACAAAATAATTAGAGAGAAAAAGAAGCACCCAAACTCTGTTTCTTCCGTAGTGAAATTTAAATAAGAATATCATTATTAATCACTCAGAGTCCTACTTGCAATTTCTATGCCTTTAATACTGATACTTTTAAGAAGAATGAAATGAAAATGAGTGAGAGAAAGAATGTCATTTGTAAACATTACTTTAGATGCAAATACTTAAATTTATATTGTTACATGATACAGTATGTGATCAGTTTTCCTCATTACATTTTAAAGAGTTATATAATTAGTGCATTTTTTTCTAATGGATAACTTTTTCTACAGTTCTCTTTTAAGGCTCTTTTAAAAACATGGAATTGCTAGAGGGATACAGAAGTGAAGTTAGTTACAGAAGGTAAATAGGTTGATGCCCAATTTACTGTGAGGCCCCCTATATTATAGGATATTGGTGGATAAAGTTGAAATACGTGTACCAAACACTCTTTGATGTTAGACACCCAAAGATGAGTAAGATCATGGCTGACAATGTACTAAGTACAACAAATAGTTTCTCCTGGACTCCTCGGTGAATTGATTACAAGTTCTGTGGTAGAGGCCTATCCAAATGTTAGCTCTGTCTGGGGAGCTGACGGTGTTTTCACAACAGCTACTATTTAGACTAGGTCTGAAAGTAGAAATTATAGTTAACCAGAAGGGAATGAAGGGTAGATCAAGGTAGGAGAGAGCATCTCAGAACAAAAGCAACAGAGGTATCTCTTGAAACGTTAAATTATTTGTTTTCTCTTTTTTTCTAACTTCTGTTATATCAGTCGATGTTGTTATTTCTAATACATTTTGAAAAATTCTTCTTTGAAGAACGAATGGGCTGTATCTTGTCAGCATGTAGTATGTATTAATCTTGCCAGTAAGGGGGTGGTGATCACAGATTCTATAAGCCCCACCATTAGTTCACTTAAGTATTTATTAATCATTTGCTGTCCTGGGCTGGACACTCACAAATAAGTCCTTGCTGTCAGAGGTGAGGTACGTGGCATGGGTAACACACATCTCCCCATTGTTAGACACGTCTGTGTATTGAATCAGTACAGGTTCTTCTAGTTCCAGATGTGTAGGTTGGTACAGAAGCAATTGTGGTTTTTGCCTTTAAAAGTAACGGCAGCGATTGTGCATGAAGTATGCCTTTTGTTGCCTGGGCGTCCTTCAACAAGGTTGTTTATTTATAGTTGTCCGAAAAAGAAACAGAAGCTTTAAGAAAATGTTGATGTCAAATGGTAAATATATCCTTTCAAGGACCATGTAAAAATTAGTGACTATATTTAATGAAACTCTAAGTTTCAAAAAGTGTTTTCGTGTCTGTTTTAGACCTTAGCTGGATCTCCAAAATACAAGTGAATCAGCCGGCAGTTCTGAGGCGTGCGGAACAAATCCAGGCTCGCAGAACTGTGAAAAAGGAGTGGCAGGTAAGGGTTCTTCTTGAGCCTTCTGTGCCGGTGTTTTACAATGCATGGTCTCTTCCTTCAAGGCCACAATATTGAATTTCGCTCAAGATGCATCTAAACTTAAAAGATTGCAGCTGTCCATGACTTATTTTAATAATTCATATATGATGATGATGGGTTGGAGAAAGATAACACATTTATCCGAACAAGTTAAAAATCTTATCACTCTTGAGTGGCAAAGCCGCAAATGAATTTGAGGCATCTTTATTCATGAGTGAATTAAATGGCATATTTTCTCAACACATTTATTCAGTTTTTTAGACATGCCTTCTTTGGTTGTCTTCTATTTTAATTTTTAAAGCCCTAACATCTAAACCTGATGTGTCCACTGTTGAGGCCCTTAGGTATGAGTTGACCTTTCTTGACCATCATGTTTACCTTACTATTACTTTCCATAAATCATTTTTCAGAATTCCAAAAATGATGATTCGTAGAGTACTTGTGGTCAGCATTTTCTTCAGTGTATCCCAACCAAGGACATGCTGTGTAGGGTTAAAAGGTATTCAGAGTGTTCATTTTACAAGTGAGGCAGAGTGTTGTGATTGAATCCTTTATAGTGATATTTCATATTTTGCTCGTCCTTAGAAATATTATGATTGAAAAGATAAAAGGAAATTCATCAGACTGAGTTGTGAAATATGAATGTTGTTTTAAAAATGGAATTGGATTACATTGAAAAACAAAACACAAAAAAACCTCAGAAACTTAAAAATAATAATTTCATTCCAGATTCCAGGGCAGGAGGCAAAATGTAAGATAGAAACCTTCTTTCAGACTCTTCTATGTCAGGGTAGCTATGATGGGTTCTCTCTATGGGTGAGATGGAGCAGTCAGAAGTGGGGAGACATGGGCTAATGGGGGTTTCAATTTGGGATATTTGCGGGAGAAAAAAAATGTTTCAGGCCCTTTCTCCCTCTTGTTTTATTTTGGGTAGTGTTCATCTTGTTAGTGGCTCTTGAACTGTGTTTATATCATGTATCAGAATATTCCACAGAACAGTGTAGACATAAGATATTAACACTCATGCTTGTCTAATGATTCTCTACTAACCAGCTGGGTTGGAGGTTTATTTATTTATTTAATTTACTTTGTTTTTACTTTTCTTCAAACCAGGCTGCTTGGCTCCTGAAAGCTGTTACCTTTATAGATCTTACTACACTTTCAGGCGATGATACACCTTCCAACATTCAAAGGCTCTGTTATAAAGCCAAATACCCAATCCGGGAAGATCTCTTAAAAGCTTTAAATATGCATGATAAAGGTAATGTTGTTGTGTGTGATCTCTGTGGTGGTTACCTGCTTACAATACTGTTTACTAAATCTAAGAGGGCGTAAGATACAGCTGCTAATGATAGCAGTGATAGAATCCACTATACAAACCCTTACTGTGTATATATAGACAAATAATTGAAATTCTTCTCTGAAAAACAGCAGGAAGAGAATCTGAGTCTTTTTTTTTTTTTTTTTTTAGGTCAGTTCTTTCAATCCATGGATTAAAGTGCTTGGTAGAGAGTGCCTTTATATTTCTTTTCAATTTTTGGTTTTGGAAAATTTCTGTTTAGTGACTCTAAAATACTGATTCTGATTCCCTAGCTATGTGTGAAAAAGCCAGTCTCATTACTTAATAATCACGTCTCATACATAAAGTATTTTCTGTGAGTATATGAAATACTTTTGAAAATAAAATGCAAATGAGAAATATTGCCTGCTTGTATATTAGATTAGATCTTTCAAAAAAAGTCATATTCACTGCTTTAGTGTACATGAAAGGAAGGACTTTTCTAAAGTTGCTAAAGTTTAGAAGCTTAGCATTTTGGGGATGTTGGATACATGTGAGAATTGATTCCTTTGTTTTCTAAATAAGGAAAACAAGACCTGGAAGGCCAGGCACGTCTTATTTCTTGCTGGGCTGGTTTTGGGAGCCAGATCTCCTTCCCATGGAGTATGCTTCATGGCTTCTGAGTGCCTGTCTGCTGTGAGTGCAGCTAGAGAGTTGAATTGGCCCAGTGCAGGTCTTTTATCCTGAATAATTTGTAGGTAACATACAAACCTAAACAACTCTGTGCCTTTTGAAAAGTATTATGTGTCTTTCGAGTTGGCAATAAAAATACCGCCTTATTTATTGCACTTAAAGATAACTTGGTGTAAGGTCTTATGATATTGCTTTGTTTTATAATGACTAATTGATTTCTAAATTGTTTTAAATTGATTAACTTGTTTCTTAAAATGAGGGCTTCCGTTTCAGATTTTATTATTCCTTGCAAAAGAGGGAATAGGATTAGTTAAATGTCATTTTTGTGGTACCACTCTCTAAATTTCACTTACGTTTTTCTTCATCTTTCCTTTTTCAAACTGCCCTTTCTTCAGATTGTCCTGTGCGAGTGCTCTATAAATCTGGATTTTGTTATCTACATGAAATGTTTTCATTTAGTCATGACCGCCAGGTTTACTATTTAGACATTTTTAGAAAGGAGTACTACGTTAATCTCGAAGAAGAGTATATCAGACTTGTTTTTGTGACTAACAATGAGAAAATGATTCATGTTGTCAAGAACTAGAAGGGAATGTGGAAAGTAAAAATCTTTAAATTTATTGCAGCATTGTGGGGGAATTATTTTTTCTCTCATTTGATTTTTGCCAACGTTGTGATATAAATAATAATTAAAAGCATGTTATGTGAGTTGAACTTCATTTAAAGTTGGCTATTCCTATGTTTTCCTGGTAGACATTACTACAGCCGCCGTTTGTGTTTATCCCGCCCGGGTGTGCGATGCTGTAAAAGCGCTCAAGGCTGCAGGCTGTAGTATCCCGGTGGCATCAGGTAAAACGTGTTGGGGCTTTTGTTGTTATTTTTTAAACATGTTTCCAGTTCTTCATACAATGGGGCATTATATATAGTTTTGTACTGTGATTTAAATTAGTTTCATGTATTTAATTAATTGTATTTATTCATGATTTTGGTATATATTAATTACTTAGTAAGTGGCAGACATATTTATTCCCAAGAATACAGAACTGCATTCCTATCCTTAAGGAAACTCATTTAGGAGGAATAGTCAGGTAAAGAAAAAAACTCATAAGGCATGATATATTATATTGATATATATACACACACACACTAACACACACGTATGCGTGTTCTGTTTTATATATATGTAAGCTATAACAATAAGGATATGCGGGCCAGGCCTAAGAAAAGTCTTTAAAGATTTCGTTTGGAAAATATGTATCTGTGTATGTGGATGGATGAATAGACAGATATAAAATTAGATTCTTGTTTTAAGAGATGTTAGAGGAATATCTTGATTCTTTAAAAAGGGAGTCTAGGCCAGGCGTGGTGGCTGACATCTGTAATCCCACCACTTTGGGAGGCTCAGGCAAGAAAACTGAGTAAAGCCAGAAGCTTGAGACCAGGCTGGGCAACAAAGGCCTCTACACAAAAATAAACTAAAATAAGTAAAAATTTAAAAGGGGCTTATAAAGATCACTAGTTTATTAGGAATACATGAAAAGAAAATGGCACACAGTATTTCTATAGAATTGATTTATGAGGATTCCCAAAGTATTTGGCAGCTACACCTGTATAGACCTTAATTTTTCATTAGCCTGTTCAGTTCAGTTTTTGCTTTCAACAACAGAGAAACATGCTTTCCTCCAAGGTGGCAGACCTAAGGAATTTTATTTATTTTTTTAATGAGACAGAATCTTGCTCTGTCACCCAGGCTGGAGTGCCGTGGTATGATCTCAGCTCTCTGCAACCTCTGCCTCGTGTGTTCAAACAATTCTCTTGCCTCAGCCTCCCAAGTAGCTTGGGCTACAGGTATGTACCACCATGCCAGGCTAATTTTTGTACTTTTAGTAGAGACAGGGTTTCACCATGTTGGCCAGGCTGGTCTCGACCTCCTCACCTCAGGTGATCCACTCACCTCGACCTCCCAAAGTGTTGGGATTACAGGCAAGAGCCACTGCCCCTGGTCCCAGGGAATTTAATATCAAGGAAACATAAGAGGTTGTATCTAGAAACAGGGATGGAGAATTAATGATGTGCTTTTAAAAGTTGTTACTATTTTTCAAGAGTTTAGTTATGTTTTCATTTTCCTCTTATTTACACTTGGATCTGCTCTTCCCAACCCTGCCCTTGCCCCAGTTTTGTGGACTAATTAATTAGGTGTGTTTTCCTCCTGCATTCTCTTTTCTTTATTCTCATCTGCCAGGCTGGTTGTTTTTAAGATAGGCAGTGGGAGAACACATATGACAGTTTGTTTACCATAACTGAAGAGGTTCATGAGTGAGTTAATCATGATAAATTAAGAGTAAATGAGTTAATCAAGATAGCTAACTTCATCAACATTTGGATCCAGAACTAGTGTGCTGGATAACTAGTGTTCACTAAGACAGGGCTACAACTACTATTTTAAGACGATCACTGTGAAGATGACATAATTTCTTAGGTACTGGTTACTTAATGCACCTTCGTGAGCATCTCTGCAGCATCTTAATTTCAGGTCTTCCAGAAAATGATAGTATTTGTCCTAACACTAATACAGTATGAGAGAACAGTCTGTTTCTTCATACTTATGCATGACATAAGTGATGTTCTTAAGTGTCATTAATGCACTGGTCTTTAAATGCTGATGTTTTGGGGTTTGGAATTCTTTGATGAACTACTGACCAATTGAAATTTGTTTTCTTCTCACCACTTCCTTACTTTCCTTCTTCCCTCCTTCCCTCTTTCTTCCTTTTCTTTCTTATCTCTATTAGTGGCCACTGGCTTTCCAGCTGGACAGACCCATTTGAAGACACGATTAGAAGAGATCAGATTGGCTGTGGAAGATGGAGCTACAGAAATTGATGTGGTAATTAACAGGAGCTTGGTGCTGACAGGCCAGTGGGAAGGTAGGTGCATGCTCTTACCTAAGAGAGTCACAGTTCTTCCCTGGTGAATCAGATGATGAGATAAACCATAGTACGTTTTAGAGGTCACTGTTCTAGATGACAAGTTAGTAGATCAAAGGGTGAATTTAGGAGAAAGCATGGTTGAGATTACTCATCCTTGTGCCCCTCATAAATCTAGGCAGTTGCCTACCTGCATGAACTTTTCAGATTCTTTTGAGTGCTTAGGTGAATAGTTAACTTCCATGCAATAGATTCATAACTTCGAAAACAAATTCATTTTACCAATATGCTTTTCTTTTAGAAGGGAAAAGTTACTACTATTCTGTACTGTTTTGTTACTCAAAACATACTTCACTCCAGGCAAGTCTTTTATGCAAAGTTTATTTGAATATATTGGAGGAAACTTCCCTTTTTTATGTTAATATTTGCAGTCTTTGAAGAGGTGGGATTATTAAGTTGACTAAGTTTATTTTTATTTCTAGCATTCTTACACAGCTCCGATGACTGTTATGAGATTAATGATTCACTCTCACGTCAGAATACAATAAGACATTGTACTTTCCAGCAACAGGCTTTTGTTTTTTTAAGTAAATATTAAAGAACCAAGTAGATTTTACCTCTGTCTTAAGTATATTTTGTAAACTAAAGATGAGGTCATTGGTAGCTAGAAAAGTACAATTATCTCTTTCAAAAAAGTCATTATAATAAATAGTTTAAAAATTTTTAATGAAATCACAAGTTAAAGCAGAATAATATATTATGTCTTTATATGTGTGTATATAAAATAAAAGGCATATTTTATTCTAATTATGAAAGATATACCTAGTCACTGTTTAAAACAAAAATCCCCACTACTCATAAAAGAAGTAGATATTCCTTGTAATCTCACTCCCTTGAAATAACCCGTGGTAACACTGCAGTGTGTAACTTTCCACACTTCTCTACATAGCATACTATCCCCACACTCTCTTAAAGATTAAATAAAAGATAGAATTATATCTCTTATTTAACCTGCTTATTGGACTTGCCTGTATCTCATGCTTACTTTCCTGTGACTCTTTCTGTCCATTTGTATCTGTAAAGCCTTTATCTGTCTATTTGTGAAGCCTAATTCCATTGATTATCAATTACGAATTACTTTTGGTTATGAAGTAGCAAAGGTTCAGTCAGTGGTTTAAACACTTAGTATTTATTCTCTTATGTAAAGTCCAGAGGGAGGTACTCAGGAATGTGCAGCAGCTCCTCAAAGTTCTTGGAGACCTGGGCTGTGTTTATATTCCAGTTCCAAAGCATGTGGCTTCTGCTATCAATGTTAAGGGAACTTCATTGTTGGAGATGGCTTCTGAAGCTCCAGCCCCTTAGACTCATCTTCTAGACCATAGGAAAGAAAGGCTTGTCTTGTCAAGCCTCACCCAGCACCTTTGCTTGTTGCACCTTTGCGTCTTACACCTTTGCCTGTTGGCCTGAGCTGAGTGACGTGGCCATTCTTGGCTGCAAGTAGGCTGGAAAATAGAGTTTTTAGCTTGGAATATTAGCACATTCCTGTACATTCCCATTTCCATTGCCTTACCCCCACTGCCCCCAAGTTCTCCATTAATATTCATCAATGTTTATAATTCTTGCCAGGTTTAAATTCCTGACAGTTCACAAATATCTTTTTGTATTTTATGTTCCTTTTTATGATTGTTCATGTGTGTGTTTTAGCCAATTGCAGTCATTCTTAAAAGGCATATTTTAAATAGATGTCTCTGTTCCTATATATTAATTTTGCTTATCTGCTTTTAGTCATGGATTTCACTAAGATTTAAGGCTTGAGTTAAAAAGAAAAAGTAAGCATAGTATTTAAAACAAATCTGGCAATAAACTTTAAGTGATTTAGTTGTACACAAACCTATATATGTCCTTTATATCTTAAGCAAGTGTAGATACAGAAATAGAATTTATATTATAACTTACGCCTTTTATTAAGCAGTTGTGGATATAGAAATATGGTTTATATTATACTACTAATTGGAAAATAAAATACAATAGGAGATGGGTTTTGATGTAATCGACTGTCTGCTCCTTGATAAACTAGGCATGGTTGTTTTTAAGAACTGATAATTTCCCAATAACAGGCATTTATGCAAAATGTAATGACACATCTTTGTCCTGGACCATACTTCTCTATTAACTCTTTTTGTGCTGTTAATAACCTCTTGACCCAAAACAAATTGAAAAGGAACATTTAATACTAGAAATTTAATTCTAAATAGAAACCTGAAATGACTTAGACCTTTTTTCTCTGCAATATTTTGTCTTAATTTTGATTCTCAATTTGATTACATATTGTATTTTTCAGTGTCATGTTTTAATATATGAGCCTAAAATTAATTTCTTGGAATTTGTGGGTGGAAATGTCTATCACACAATTGCATTTTCAAATCCAGGGCCCTCTCCCTTGTGCAGTGAGGTTTGCGGGATACTTGGTAAAGCACAATAGAAAGAACTTCATTTTATTTTGTTTTTTTTAAGTTCTGGGGTACACGTGCAGAATGTGCAGATTTGTTACATAGCCAAATGTCTGCCATGGTGGTTTGCTGCACCTGTCAACCCATCAGCTAGGTAGGTATTAAGTGACGCATGCATTAGCTATTTTCCCTGATGCCCTCCCTGCCTCCACCCTCCCCTGACAGGCCGCACTGTGTGTTGTTCCCCTCCCTTTGTCCATGTATTCTCATTAGGAATCTCATTTTTTAAACCTGGCCATTCAGAGTGGTCTTAACCATTTCTCATGGACATGGTCCGGAGTTTAGGGTATGAACTCAAGGAGGAGACTGGAGTTGGGTGGTGAGGGAGGTCTCATATTCCTCTCTGGGTTCTCCTTAATGACCACTTAAAATGTCCACTTTGCTGAATTTCTAACTTTTCCACCCTCCTTGAAGCTCCTTCACTGTTAGCATATGAACTACCTGCTACTTCTCAGAAAAAAAATCATTAGACAGGAACTCCCTCCATGTTCTTGCATCAGGGCTGCTTTGCTTTGCTTTTTCCTTTTCTCCCTCCTAAATTCAGCCCCTCCACTGGGCTGTGGCTCTCATCTCCCCCTGCATTTTCAGAAGCCCTACTGTATCTATTGGGCATTCTTCCTCCTGTGTCATCAGCCTCTCTCTGCCATCTCATTCCCATTAAGCATTTAGACATACTCAGGCTTTTCTTAGCCACTTAAGAAAGAGAGCACGTGCCAACTTTCCCTTTCCTTCACCCCCAGCCACCTCCTCCTTTCTTCTCTTCCCCCCATGACTGAAATTCTGAAAAAACGGCCAGTCACAGTGGCTCACACCTGTAATCCCAGCACCTTGGGAGGCTAAAGTGGGCACTTTGGGAGACCTCATCAGCTCTCGTGCGCCTGCTGACACTGCTTGGTGCTCTGGTTCTGCAGCGCCACTCAGGGGTGGGGCGTCCTCACTTGAGGTCAGGAGTTTGAGACCAGCCTGGCCAACATGACAAAACCTCAGCTCTACTAAAAATACAAAAATTAGCTGGACATGGCGGTACATGCCTATAATTCCAGTTATTCTAAAGGCTGAGGTGAGTGAATCGCTTGAACCTGGGAGGCAGAGATTGCAGTGAGCTGAAATTGCACCACTGCACTCCAGCCTGGGCGACAGAGTGAGATTCCATCTCAAAAAAAAAAAAAAAAAATCTGAAAAGAGTTATATTTATTTGTTTGTCTTGAGAAGTTCAAACTAATACACTAATGACCTTTCATCTCATGTCCAGGGCACACTCCCCAGTTGTTTACTTCGCATTACCATGTAACAACATGTGACAAAGCAGACTGTTTCTTCCTTCTGGTAACACTTTCTAGTGATGGCTCTGGTGACTACATTCCTGAGGTTTTTCTTTCTGTTTTTTATTACCCTTGCATCTCATTTTCAAGCTTCTCCACCTCCTCGGTCATCCCTGAAGTGTCCATGGTTCTCAGAATCTCAGATTTTGAAGTTCTCAGATTCTGACTCGGTGTGACTTTTCCTAAACCTCGGTGTACTTTCCTTTGGAAATGTCTTGTCCTTGCTGATTTCAGTTACATTGCGTATGCCAAAGACAACCATACCTCCTGAGCACCAGAACCACCTGGACCCAGGGTCACCTGACTCCAGAACTCGTATTCCATTGTCTCACTACACTGTGTGGCATTTCACCTATCATTTACATATAAGTAGACATTCAACATCAGTGAACCTTGACAAAATCAGAGAAATCTAGCTATTTTAGTAATAAATCCATTAGTCCAGGCACAGCGGCTTATGCCTGTAATCCCAGCACTGTGGGAGGCTGAGGCAGGCAGATCACTTACACCCAGGAGTTAAAGACCAGTCTGGGCAACATGGCGAAACCCCATCTCTCTTTAAAAAAAATGCAAAAATTAGCTGGGCATGGTGGTTTGTGCCTATAGTCCCAGCTACTCAGCGTGGGGGCTGAGGATCCCTTGAGCTTAGGAGGCGAAACTTGCAGTGAGCCATGATTGTGCCACTGCACACTACAGCCTGGGCAACAGTGAGACCCTGTCTCAAAAAAAAAAAAAAATACATATACACACACAAAACCTATTAAAAAGCACTTTCATTTCCCTTTCTTAACAATTTTTATTAAATACAATTTATTTTTTTCTTGGTTATTCCAAACTGCTTCACTTCTGCTTATATTATCTCAGAATATAATGATGCTTTCAAGGGCTGATGGAATCTCTGAGATGATTGGCCGCATAGCTCACAGTCCAGACTCTTGTGGTTTCTGATTTCTGTATCTTCTTTTTTTGTTTTTGCCTCCTCCTTAGTGGTTAAGCTTTTTATTATCAGATCATGTTGAGCTCATGACTGCACACTGTCCTTCTCTGCCAGTCCTTTTGTCACTCTGTCCGGCTGGACTTGAAACGTAGACAACTGCATTTTTCACTTATCACCATACTTTTAACCGAATAGGATGTGGAATGTATTGTTGGTTCTCAAAATTATAATATCTGACAAGCACTTTCAAATGATTTGCGCCAACTGCTTTCCTCATAGAATCTAGCATATCACCCTGGGCATTTGTGATATCAGAATTGAGGTGTGGACATGTGGGAGGAATAGGCTCCTACATGGGGAAAATCTTTCCAGGTGATTTTGTTCCCCTTCCCCACCAGTGTCATGCCCTTATTAAGACATACTAACTCGGTCGCGCTGGCCCACGCCTATAATCCCAGCACTTTGGGAGGCTGAGGCAGGTGGATCACGAGGTCAAGAGATAGAGACCGTCTTGGTCAACCTGGTGAAACCCTGTCTCTACTAAAAATACAAAAATTAGCTGGGCATGGTGGTGCACGCCCGTAGTCCCAGCTATTCAGGAGGCTGAGGCAGGAGAATTGCTTGAACCCAGGAGGTGGAGGTTGCGGTGAGCTGAGATCGCACCACTGCACTCCATCCTGGGTAACAAAAGCGAAACTCCATCTCAAAAAAAAAAAAAAAAGTACTAACTCAGGACTCTATTCTTTTTTTTTTTTTTTTTTTTGACATAATTCTAATTCTTAGTTGCATATACTTTAGGTGCCAGATCTTGGAAGCATTGTTGAATTTACATACAACAATGAAACTCATACATTGAATAAATTCATACATTATATGTAATTCACAATTTATATGTTGTATGTAATTGTAATTTCCAATTACATACAATATATGAATTTATTCAATGTATGAATTTACATACATACATTAATTATTATTACTAATACTAATTGGTTAATTAGTACATATCATATTTTCTGTATGTTTCTATGCATTTAGCCTGTATCTGCAGTTAGCAGGAAGGAGAGTTTGATGAATAAAGTGTTATTCTGGTGAGTTTGGCTAAGAAGTGCATCTGCTTCCTGTGCTCTTGAGAAAAGAAGACTTTCCTCTCCCTAGGATGACTGTGCTCTCTGATAAAGATAGCATCCAAGTGGGGACATCACCCAGCCAGCCAGGCCACCCAGTCATTGCTGGGGTCACAGTGAGACCCAGAACAAATGCACTGTGGGGTAAGAAGGGAGAACAGTACTGGGAAAATAGGAATAGTTGACAGCTGCATCTTTGCATTAGACAGATCTTGGTTGGAATCCTGACTCTATTGTTTATTCTTGGACAGGTTCTTCTCTTTGCCTTCTATTCCTTCTACATAAAGTGCAGATAATTGACACCTACTTCACAGGGTTAGAATAGGGAAGAAATTAGATATATGTAAAATGATCATCTTGTTGCTTGTTCCGGATGAAGCCCTCCTTGCCAGCGGCAGTGTTGCCTTCTCCCTCCTCCTGCCCTGATGATGGTTTGTTATAAAGTGAAGTGACACATAGCACGTGTTGAGTGAATAAAGTGGAACTCTAAAGACTTGGGTTTTAGTCTTTAAGATTTTGATAATTTATACCTACACCTTGGGTAAACATTTCTCTCTGCTTCCATGTAAATGCTACAAATGAGGGGATAGGACATAATGATTTTTACAACCCTTTACATCTATAATGATGTTTGATTTTAAGTTTGGTGTTGTCATTTTCAGTGAATACTATTCCCATCATTAATACAATTAATACATGTAATACAATATTTCTTTATGGTGGTGTTGAATTTGACATCTAATGTGCATTCCTTAAGCAGTTCTTTGAAGAAAGCATTCACCAGAAGTGGTTCATCATCTCATAAATCTTATTGAGCAGGTTTTAAAAATTGAGTAATTTCCATGTTCTGTAAATACAGAGGTGTTCGTTTTACTTCTTTTAATGACCTCTTTCTGTTGCACGTATTTACGTAATGTATTTACTAGTGACAGGGAAATGCTATCAGATTGCACTTTGTTCAGGAATCTAGCTCCATGAACTGAGGGCCTAGAGCTGGGTTTACTAGTTTTAGGAGACTCATTCCACACTGGAGCACCAGCAGTCCAAGTTCCAAAGATGGCTAGGATTGTCTCTGACATTCTGCATCATTTTATGTTCAATGAGCAAATGGAAGTACTGTCTGTCTCCTGTATCCAGAGCCTCATATACTTTTCATCTCTTTCAGTTGTTTACCCCCGAGTTGCTCTCTCTTAAATCCGGCCTGTGAAGTACATAATTCATGGCTATCAAACATTTTAGGATAAAAGAATGAAATATCAGCACCAAAGTCACATTATTTTTCATTTTCTTGCATGAAGAGAATCCTAAAGATCTTGATTCTGGACAATAATCTGTTTTTCTTTTTTACCGATTTTATACAAGAAGGATGGTTAGAAAGAACATCTCAACAATATACTGGTATATTTCTTGTATAGAGCGTTAATCATATCTTATTAGAAAAGCAATCTGTAAATCTCTCGACAGTTTTTAGGGAGGAATTACATAATCTGTAATTTGTGGTTTCTCTGTTTTAGGAGTTGTATGTAACAGAAGTTCTGGAAATACTTATGGCAGCTGTATGTTTTTATGGTTTTTATTTTTATGCTACAATTCTCCAAAATTTCAGATACTATTGATAAAAATGTGTGTTATCTCTTGTGGGTTACTGTAGTATCTGGTGTTGTAGCTCATCTCTGCCTTAGTCTTACATGTGAGATTAATTAGTTGCTTTGGTGGATGAAACGGTGTTCTTGAACATTTTGTGACTTTTTTAGTTTAAAAGGTTGCTGAACAATTTTATGTTAAGTGTTTTACTGTACATATAATTATCTTAAGAGTTATTTTCAGGCCATTCTTGCACAGTGTTGAACATCTTTCTGATACTCAAAAAATAATTGCTTAGATGTGTTCGTTAACAATTATTTTTTAAGTGCCTTTGAATAGCATGAAATATAAAAGGAAATATACTTTATGACTCTTGGATAGGAAATAGTCTTTAAACACTTGGATTCTTACTTAAATCATAATTTTATACATGTAAGTTTTACTAACAGAGTTTCTGATGTCTGGCGCAGTGCTTTTCCAGAATACTTAGCAGATTGCTGGCTGCTTCAAAATTAAGAAGATACTCTCCTTTTAGGTGGACCCCAGAGAGAAGCAAGTTAATTTTATTTATTTATTTATTTATAAGTGCTTTTAGCTTTTTGAGATTTTTTAAATTTCCATTTCCTTTTTAAAAATATACCATTCTATTATTTTATAATGTTAATAATCAGCTCATTAAAAAAGAAAGCTAAAAAAAAGCCAGGTACACCCTATTTCCAACTCCATCTCCCCTTTCAGATTGTTCAAGATACACGCGTGTTCATTGTATATCAGTAGACCTAGTTCTTTCCATGTTGCTATCAGAGGTCAACACCAAACTACCAAGTAGATATTTTTCCTTTGATTTAAATTCAGATTCCATTCCGGCAAAGCAACACAACAAAACCTAATGTCTAGTTTTAGCTTCGGGGGAATTAGGTTCTCCAGGTAAGAGGTGAAAATAGAGAATAAATGGTGTTACCATCTTTATTCAGAAAGTCATTATTTTCAGCAAAAAGGGGCCACGGCAGAAAATCCAGGTTGTAAAACTTGGAAAAAGAAGTGTCCACCCCATGGGACATTTATAAATTCATCACTGTGACAGCAGCCTTTTCTAGAGGTAATAATGTCATTAAGTTGTGATAATTCTCCAGAAACCCCAACAGCCCTGGATTAAGAAGGTCTAGTTGTTCAGATGACACAAATTTCCGTTTTCTGTTGTTAAGGCTTCCATGGTGCCTTTCTGTGGCATCTGCCATCGTTTTTTGTTTGTTTGTTTGTTTTAAGCCTCCTTTCAAATCAGGAAATTATCCTTCACCTATGCTCCTAGGCTCTTGTCTTGATAGCCAGTATTACCAAATATGTCAGGTAGACTGCTGGCTAACTGAGATGTCTGCTGGAATTTCTGGAGGTGGAATAGCAAATGAGTTTGTCTGGCAAAGAGAGCATCTGAAGGTCCATGCAGTTCTGGCAAGAAAACACAAAGTCCCACACATAATTCAGGGATGGGGAGTTTTTTGTCACTGAAGAGGCCATCTTTGGATCTCAAGTCCTTTTTTTTTTTTTTTTGAGACAGAGTTTTACTCTTGTTGCCCAGGCTGGAGTGCAATGGCATGATATTGGCTCACTGCAACCTCTGTCTCCCGGGTTCAAGAGATTCTACTGCTTCAGTCTCCCAAGTAGCTGGAATTACAGGCATACACCACCATGCCTGGCTAATTTTTCTGTATTTTTAGTAGATATGGGGTTTTACCATGTTGGGCAGGCTGATCTCAAACTCATGATCTCAGGTAATCTACTTGCCTCAGCCTCCCAGAGTGCTGGGATTACAGGTGAGAACCACCATGGCCGGCTGGATCTCAGCCATTAAAGAGAATTCAGGAACCATTGCTAAAATGAACCAGGCCAGGAGATTTTGGAGCACAGTCAATCTTCAGTAATGGCAGATTCAGGTTTCCTAGTGAAATTCCTGAATATCTTTTTAGCTCCTGTCCTTTCTTCGTTATCAAAGTACCAGACGGTATAGCACATCTGGTCTTGTACAAACAGCTCCTCTTGTGGGTTCCTGTAATCTGACCAGAAGAGCAGGAGTATTTCAAAAATGGGCACCACATCTGCCATGAATGATTTCTCCTCTGAAAATAGCCATAGGATCCCACCGTATAGCCTGGCATCCCAATTGTTCAGATAGTAGATGCAGGTGATGCAGCAGCCATCACCATTGGGGTTGTCCACATGATGAATGTAACCTATTCCTTTTTATTTATTTATTTATTTTGAGACGGAGTTTCACTCTTGTTGTGCAGACCAGAGTGCAGTGGCGCAATATGGGCTCACTACAACCTCTGCCTCCCAGATACAAGTGATTCTCCTGCCTCATCCTCCTGAGTAGCTGGGATTACAGGCATGTGCCACCACGATTGGCTAATTTTACATATTTTTTTAGTAGGGACGGGTTTTCTCTATTTTGGTCAGGCTGGTCTTGAACTCCCAACCTCAGGTTATCCGCCTGTCTTGGCCTTCCAAAGTGCTGGGATTATAGGAGTGAGCCACTGCGCCCGGCCACCAGTTCCGTTTTTAAGATAGTAAGGCACCATTGCCTTGGACCTCTCCTTGACATAGTATTTTCCCAGTGGCTCCTGCACTAGAGGACCAGCCTGTCGATGAGGGACAGGAGGAAGCTAATGGCCTCACAGCCCTCCCTGTTACTCCCAATCTCCATGATCTGGTCACCCCACAGTTCACCCTTTGGAGACACTGCACACAGCCCAGCCAGCTGGTCCTCCCGCAGGGCGCCCTTGCAACGCAGCTGCTTAATGCGCTCCTGGATACAGTTGCCCACCACCTTGCCCAGGAAATTGTGCAGGTAGCAGAAACTGACCTCCTGCAGACAGGGCATGATGTACTCTAGGGCCATTTTCTCCAATTCCTGGCTCATGATGTTCCCAGGGACATTTCACCTACAATGTAGAAGTTAGGGACCCTCAGCATGCACCCAGAGAGGGAATGATATACGCGATGTGATGCCAAGGCATGGGGAAGTGTGGCCATAGTCCCAAGCCACTGCAGTCAGTACCAGGGACAGGGAAAAGTTGCCCATAACTCATGGGAGAAGGGATCTGCATTCAGGGACCAGTAGAAGTGGTGCAGGACTACAACCTAGTGCTGGACTTGCAAGTTAATCTTAAATAGAGAAAACTAAAATGCTGTAGTTGTAAGTTCCTGCTGGTGTACGGGGACAGCATTGCAGAAGATAGGGCCAGTTGTCAACCAGCCTGATTTGGATGCTGTTTCAAACAAGCAATCTGACCCTTTCCCCTCCTCTCCACTCCTTGGATCCACACTCTGATGCACACAGACCTTCCTCAGTGTGGCTGAGTTCTCTGTGTACTGTCAGTGAGCACTCCACTGACACAGCCTCACTTGTTTCTGAGCTGGGAACGACAGACAGAGGTCAGGTTATGACCTCCACTTCTCCTCAGTGTGGCAGTAGTAGGAGGGATGCGGGAGACGAACAGGAGACAACTCTTCTGCTAGTTGTGCCACTCTATTGATTCAGCATCCACAATGTAATATATCCAGGGTTTCTAGCACACCCACTTTCACTACCCCTGAAAACCTCATTATAAGTCAAAACATTTATTAATAGGTTTTTAATGTGACATCACTATGCCAGCCACTTCTCTGGTGTATGTGCTTTGTTAAATTTTGCATTATTCTGACTAATTTGCAGTCGTGGTGTTGGAATTCCATTGTCATTTGTCAGGCATCTTTGATGATACCCTACCAAATTATTATATTTCTAGTACATGGCATGAATTGCTTTTTTTTTTTTTTTTTAATAGAAAATTTCCAGTTTTCATGTTGGAATTTTTAACAACAAACATAATATTACATGTGAATATGTAAGCAGAAAAAATAATAAAGGCTCTGAAGAATAAGGTCACAATGTTTGCAAAGATTTAACTGTAAGGACATTTACTGAAGTATTATTTATAACAGCAAAAAATCTGGAAGCTTAAGTATCCAATAGTAGGAAAATGATTGAATAAATTTTTTATGTCCATGTGATGGAAGATTGTGCAGCCATTAAAAATTGCTCCATAAACCTATATTTGTTAATATGGAAAGATTTCAAGGATATATTGAGGGGAAAAAAAGCAAGTTACAGAATAATATGTGCCATATATAATCACTTTTTTTAAGTTATAGAAGCCATAGAGTGGTTGATAGTCTAAAAAGCCTTCCTGTAAGAAAAATACCTGGATGCTAAACAAATTATAACAAACTTACCATATTAATTAATTAATTAATTTAGAGACAGAGTCTTGTTCTGTCACCCAGGATGGAGTAGAGTGGCCTGATGGTCTCAGCTCACTACAACCTCTGCCTCCTGCGTTCAAGCGATTCTCCTGCCTTAGGCTCTGGAGTAGCTGGGATTACAGGCTCGCGCCACCACACCCGGCTAATTTTTGTGCTTTTAGTAGAGACGGTGTTTCACCACGTTGGTCAGGCTGGTCTCGAACTCCTGCCCTTGTGATCTGCCTGCCCCAGCCTCTCAAAGTATTGTGATTACAGGCGTGAGCCACTGTGCCCGGCCATATCAAATTATTTTTTAACTTTTATTTTTGAGTAATTTTAAACTTACAGAAAAGTGGTAAAATTGGTACACAAAGCTCCAGTTTTATCACTCAGATTCCCCAGTTATAAAGTGCTATCCCAGTTACCTTTTTTTGGCTTATTTCCTCTGCGATGTATGTACAAACATATATAAATTATGTATATATACATATTTTTCTGAACCCTTTGGGACTAAGTTGTAGAATTGTTCACCTGTTACCCTTAAATACTTCAGTGTGCGTTTCCTAAAAACAAGGATAAGGACGCTCTTGTACCAAGTCACAGTACTGCATCAAAATCCGGAAATTAACATTGATACCATACTGCTAGTAAATCTACAGATTGTTTAGATTTTGCCGATTGTCCCAGTAATGTTCTTTATTAGGTCTAGGATCAGTTGTTTCATATCTCTATAATAGTCTTTAACCTAAAAGTACTAAGAACAGTCCTCAGTCTTTCCTTGTCTTTGATGATTATGGCCTGTTGTTTTATAAAATATACCCCAACTTGGTTTTGTTTGGTATTTTCTCACAATTAGATTCAAGTTATACATTTTTGGCAGGCGTACCACAGAAGTTTTTCTCTGTTTTTCTCAGTGCATTATTTCAGGAGTCACAAGATGTTAATTTATCCCATTATTGATGATGTTCCTTTTTTACTTGGCAAAAATGGTTTCTGCCAAGTTTCTCCATTATAAAATTAATAAGTATTTTGCATTTTAATAAGTAATTAATACAGATTATAAATGGAGATATTTTGAGACTATGTTAATATCCTTTCCCTCATTTAACTTTTATTCACTCTTTTGGCATCCATTGATAATTTTTCAGCTATTGCTCTGATTTTCTAATTCTGTCATTTCTTATATACTTATGAGTTGGCATTACCAAATATGGGCACAGTATGGAACCCTGCAAAGCCAGATGTGGTATTGAGATCCTTCCTTTCCTCCCTTCCTCCTTCTCTCCTTACCTCTCTCTCTCCTTCCCTTCCTTCTTCCTTCCTTCCTGTTTGTAAGAACTCATTGATTCTTATTTTACTCAATTGGTTGTAATCCTTTACCATCATTATTTATTTTGATACTCAAATAGTCCCAGATTTGGCCAGTGGGAGTGTAAACTGCTTAGTGGGTTTACCTTGCCTGCTGCCTAGACAGAGCCAGTTTCTCAAGACAGGGGAATTAGAATAGAGAAAGAGTAATTCGTGCAGAGCCATCTATGTGGCAGACCGGAGTTTTTATTATTACTCAAGTCAGTCTCCCAGAGCATTCTGGGGTCAGAGTTTTTTTTTTTTTGAGTTTCGCTCTTGTTACCCAGGCTGGAGTGCAAGGCGCGATCTCGGCGCACCGCAACCTCCGCCTCCTGGGTTCAAGCAATTCTCCTGCCGCAGCCTCTCAAGTCCCAGCCTGTAGCTGGGACTACAGGCGCGTGCCACCATGCCCAGCTAATTTTTTGTATTTTTAGTAGAGACGGGGTTTCACCATGTTGACCAGGATGGTCTTGATCTCTTGACCTCGTGATCCACTCACCTCAGCCTCCCAAAGTGCTGGGATTATAGGCATGAGCCACTGGGCCGGGCCTTGGGCTCAGAGTTTTTAAGGACAACTTGGTGAGTGGAGGAAGCCAGTGAGCCAGGAGTGCTGATTGGTTGGGTAGGAGATGAAATCCTAGGGAATTGAAGCTGTCCTCTCCTGCTGAGTTAGTTTCTGGGGGCGGGGGGGGGGGACAGTTTATCTGTCTGGGTGGTGCCAGCTGATCCATCAAGTGCAGAGTCTGCAAAATATCTCAAGCACTGATCTTAGGGTCACAATCTTGTAGCCTCCAGCTGCATGACTCCTAAGCCATCATTTCTAATCTTGTAGCTAGCTTGTTAGTTCTACAAAGGCAGTCTAGTGGCCAGGCAAGAAAGAGGTTTGTTTTGGGAAAGGGCTGTTATTGTCTTTGTTTTAAACTGTAAACTTCCTTTCAAAGTTAGTTCAGCCTATGCCCAGGAAGGAACAGGATAGCTTAAAGGTTGGAAACAAGGTGGAGTCAGTCAGGTTAGATCTCTTTTACTGTCTCAGTCATAATTTTGCAAAGGCGGTTTCAGGAGCTGCTTCCAACTGGCTCCTCTCTCCTTTTTATGTTCCCATCATTCTTTGAGAATTTCCTTGCTGTCTTGTAATAGATGTTTCAAATGTATTTTTGACTTTGCCTTCTCTAGCTTTGGAATCAGTCATTTCTCCAAGGAGCTAGTGCTTCTTTTATTGATGAATTGTATTTAGAAACCAAGATCTGGGTGCTAGGTATAACTTGTTGCTATTGGGGTGTTATTGTTTCTAGGCCCTCTTGACAGACAGATGTAGTAAATACATGCATGTACACATATACACAGCACACACATAGAAACACATTCGTTTATATTTGTTTATCTCTATGTCAATCTATAAATCTGTCTATCTTAGAACTTACAACTTCACACTGATAACCTCTATTATACTCCAGCATTGCATGGTTTATTCTTACTTTCTCCTTCCATGTTTATATCCCTTCTTCTTGTCAGTGAGAAATCTTGCTCCCATTATCCCATTATCTTCAGTGTAGTCATCTTTTTGATCAATATTTACCTATTTGATCAATTGCTTTGTGTTTGACAATCTCTAGACCCTGCAGTTGTTTTCCTGGCTGTACTCCCCAAGCCTTCCCCAACCTGTAGAATTTCCAGTCCTCACTAGTAAGGGTGACCTTCACTTTCCCCAGAGCTGACTGCAATTCCCCCTCACCTGGCCTCCACCCTGATGTGACAGCATGCAGGCTGAGAATTTCCCTGGGCCCCAGTGACATGGGAGCCAGGTTTCTCTCCACTTTAATGGCAATGTGTGGCTGAGAAAATCCCTGCTCCCCCTTTTCTGTGGTTGAGAGCTCCCAAAAATAGTGTTCAGAATCATTCTATATAAATCAACAATAAGAGGCTATTTCATCTCTTTTGGAGTAAGTCAGCGTTTACCATCATTTTACATGTGCTTGTTATTAATGGTGGATCTGAAGGAAAAATGATTGATGACCTTCCTAACCATTTGAATAATTACTTTTATATTTATTGGCAGAATTTCAGAAGGGTTTGAGCTGTAAAAGTAAAGCTCTGCTATCTAATCTTGGGGAGAAAAATGAAGCTTGGAGAGGTTCAGTAACTTTCCCAAGTAACACCACTAGTCAGTGGCCGAGCAAGGGCTGAAAAGTCCTGACTGAAACATGTGAACTCTACTGTAACATCATACACTTCTTTTCTTCCCATCCAGGGAGCTAATAGAGCAATTTATGGATCATTTAGTGTACTATACAAAATTAAGTAGCTTATGTTTCTGAATTACCTTAGAACTTTTCATTTCATGCAGCTTTTCACCCCTAGAAGAATGAAAACCAGGTCCTAGGATTATAATGCCCATGTGTCAAGTGAGTAGTTTGAACTAAAAGGGAGTTGACATCCCTTTGCATTCTGAGTTTTGACGACTCTGTTGCTCGAATCACTGCATTATATTTCCCTGAGAACACATTGTAACTACAGTGAGTGTGCAAGTGTATGAATGTGTGTGTATGTGCTGGGATATAGGCAGAAAATTTTGAGGAAACACAATTTTATTCCATGTGTGAAGACATGACTTCTCCTCTCTGTTCCATCACTGACCCACAATAAGATTTTGGGCAAGTCATTCATCTCGTCACATCTCACTTTTCTTTCTTGCTTTTTTTTTTGAGATAGAGTTTTGCTCTTGTTGTCCAGGCTGGAGTGCAATGGCGGGATCTGGGCCCACTGCAACCTTCGCCTCCCGAGTTCAAGTGATTCTCCTGCCTCAGCCTCCTGAGTAGCTGGGATTACAGGCATCCGCTGCCACCCCTGGATAATTTTTTGTATTTTTTTAGTAGAGACAGGTTTCACCATGTTGGCCAGGCTGGTCTCAAACTCCTGACCTCAGGTGATCCACCTGCCTCAGCCTCCCAAAGTGCTGGGATTACAGGTGTGAGCCACCACGCCCAGCCCACATCTCACTTTTCACGTGGGAAACGTAGAGGCAACTGCAAACTATCTCACAAGGGACAGTCAAATGGTGTATGGAGAACCCTGAGTAATTTTTGAGGGAAGAAGCTTTGAAAACCTAGGGGATTTCTCATCCTCTAGAGTAATTACTCCTCATGAAAAAATTTTTGGAAAGGGCATCTGTTGAACTTAGTACTTCACTTGTAATTTTGTCTGTGTGTGTGTGGTCTAGCAGCAGTTATAATAACTCCACACCCCACCATTTGTCCTTTCCTACGAACATAGGGTAAAACCTACCCCTTCGTTTGTCCATTGTGTGGCTCATTTATATTGAAAGTGCCAGCTGAGTTTGTTAAAGGACATAATTTGAGATTGACTGGGTTACATTTCAGTCATCAAGCCTCTTTGATTAGCATATGTCATTCATCTAGTTTCCAGGTGTCTATCATGGTACTGTAAACGTGCTCAAAACGACCTGAAGACTAATAACACTTCTTTGTGGTCTCTCTGGTTTGTGTTAGAGTGAAGTGGTCTATTTTTTATTATATGTAAGGTCTGCAAATTCTAGTTGTGCTTTCATAAGCATTAGGACAGTGGTTGCTTTTGTTTTTGTCTGTAAAAGTTATTTTTGGGTTTCTGGAAGTGTATAAGGAAAAATATGGGAAGCTAGTATTAAATGATTAAATGCCTACTAAATGCCTGGTTCTGTTCTAGCCACATGTATTATTTAATCATCACAAAAACATGTGAGCAAACTGAGCCTCCCTAAGTAATTAGGCTTAGAGAAATTGAATAATTCCTAAATGTTTACACAACTAGCGAGTAGCAAAAACTGTCGTTATCTCAAGAGTCTGCACTATTCAAAGTAGCATGGGTTCTTAGCTTAAAAACAAACTTGTTTGTGATATATAGTAAACTTTTCCCCCCCAGACTATTTTTTTAGGGCCCCAAAGAGGTTTTGTTTTATCTTCTTTAAGGAACATAGATCATGATGTCCTCTGCTTTTGTAAGTCCCTCTGTAATCTGAGCCTGATGAGCCCTGAGTAATAGCAGTAAAGCCATCACCGCTACCACCAGCTTTGAAAACAGGAGCTGACATCCTTTGAGCATGAACCATGTACTGGATATTGTTTGTTTTTATCAATTTGTGTATATTAACCTGTTTGATGCTCAAAATAACTCCATGAGGTGTGCATACTTCTATCATTTCTATTTTGTAAATGACAAACGTGGGACACATGTTTAGAGTTAAGTAACCCAAATCAAACAATAAATTAGTAGTAGAGCTGAGATGTGAATCCATGTGCTCAGGATAACCTGCATTATTGTCTGCAATACCATACTGTATTGTCTACAATACCATACTTCTTCAGTAAACAATTCATGAGTTGGAAATGAATAAAACTAATTCTGATTAAGTTAAGCTGAAAGGGGATTTATTAGGAAGACATAAAGGCACTCACTGAATAAGTATGAAGCCTTGCTTGGAAAAAAAACAGGACCATGAGAGAATAAGGACCAGGGATGTACGCAGCCAGATTGTACCACAGGAAGAGTTTGGTCCCAGGGCCATTGCTGGTGCTGCTCCTACTGGCCAGCACAGGTACCACACTGTTGACTGGTGGCTGGCCCTTGGGACACTGGACTTTTGGATCTCTTGCTATTGCTGATGCCACAATAATGAAGAAAATATCTATTCTTTCATCTTTGCCTCACTCTAAGATTCAAAGACCTGGGCAGAAGCAGTCACTTGATAGAGCCACGTCACATTTAAAAAAGACCAGATTTGGGGCTGGGCACAGTGGCTAAACCCTGTAGTCTCATCATTTTGGGAGGCCAAGGCGGACAGATCACGAGGTCAAGAGATTGCGACCATCCTGGCCAACCTGTTGAAACCCCGTCTCTACTGAAAAAACAAAAATTAGCTGGGGGCATGGTGGCTAGTACCTGTAGTCCCAGCTACTCAGGAGGCTGAGGCAGGAGAATCACTTGAACCTGAAAGGCGGAGGTTGCAGCGAGCCAAGATTATACCACTGTACTCCAGCCTGGTGACAAAGTGAGACTCTGTCTCAAAAAAAAAAAAAAAAGACTAGATTTGGTATAACTTTTGATTTAATTGTTCTAGTATATTTTGGGTGTGTAACAGCAAGAAATGACAACTTCCCACCTGTTGAACCTTAAGGATTAAGATGTTTTCTCAGTAAAACTTTCTTCTGTTATGTAGTAAAATAGATCAGTAAAATGATTTTAGAAATTGGCAGTTAAAGAATGAGAAGGCATTGGTTGCATATTTGTAAATCCAGTTATGCTCTAAGTGACCACTTTTGGCTCATTTTGTTTGGATCATGGATTAAAGAGCATAGCCTCCAAATGACTAAGTCATAAAATACCTCTGGTTTTCCTGGTTAATTTTAACTATACTTCAGGAAATTCTCTGGGCATCAGAAGGTAGTACTCTAGAAAAAGGATGGTGTTTTTTTTGTTTACAAGTATGGTTGCAATCAGTGTTTTAAGAATTTGTTTTACAGGCCAAAGTTAACTTTAACAACTGCTGTAATAAAATACTTTCAAGCCTTGTCTGATGGCCCTCTGATTGTAAGCACTAATCCATACAACAGAATTTGGGTTCAGTACAAGGAAGTGTGGGTCAGGCCATGAAATAGGATTTAACTTTTAGAACATAACGCTTAATGGAAATTCATTTTACTAGAATTCTGAACTTAATATAATTAAACTTTTTGAGTGCTTGTAACGTCAGGCAGTACGCAAAGTACTTTGTATCTCTCTCTCTTAATCCAACTAACTCTGTAAATATTATTGATACTTTAAGGATGGAACTGATACGGAGAGAAATAAATTTGCCTAAGGTCTCACAGAAAATGATGGAGTTAGGTTTTAAATCTGCATTTGTCTGACTCTAAATCCTGCTTTTAATGGCAACAC
Organism: Sapajus apella; assembly: GCF_009761245.1. NCBI lineage: Eukaryota > Metazoa > Chordata > Mammalia > Primates > Cebidae > Sapajus > Sapajus apella. The sequence goes on from NW_022437024.1 coordinate 4,383,255, forward strand.
TGTATTGTGGAAGAAAATCATTAATTAAATCACAAGTTAACTTGGAATAGCATTCTTGGATTTTTAGATCAGGAGATTTCCTTGTCACTTGTTCTTACAGAACAAGTTTCTTTTTTTAGATTCGGTAACTCAAGAAATGTCATTCCATCCAATTCATTCTCTGAGTTAAAAGAATATAAATTTTTATTGCTACATAGTCTATTACTATTTCTAACATTCTTACACAGGCTGTCATATTGGAGGCAGGCATAAGTAGGATGATTTTCTCCCAGGTTAGGTGGACGGGCAGGGTAAGGTAGGTGGTGTGGCACCTCAGATCATCCCTAGTACTCAGAACTGCACGTTACTAAGGATGTGTGAAAATCCCCTGTTCTTTATTGAAGAACCTTCTGTGGGTACCGTCTCTCAGTGGTAACAAACTTTCTAAACTTACTGAGCATCTTGGAATAGAATATTTGCTTTTGTTTCTCTTCATTTTTCACTTCTGAGCTTGAAGTTAAATTCATGTTTTCTAACATTGAGAAGACAAGTTTTATTTGGTTGTTACAGCTCTTGTGGTTTTAACTGAGTTTGTTAACTGAGGCTAATTATGCATCTTTTTAATGGACTTTAGTCAACCTATGCTTTACAGAACTCTCATTTTAGCTTTAAGAAATGCTTATCCCAACGCTTATTGTGAATGTTTCCCCCCTGCTTGGTTTGTGCTCATAAAACTACTTCCGGCCGGGCGGAGTGGCTCACGCCTGTAATCCCAGCACTTTGGGAGGCTTAGGTGGGTGGATCATGAGGTCAAGAGATTGAGACCATCCTGGCCAACATAATGAAACCCCGTCTCTAACTAAAATACAACAATTAGCTGGGTGTGGTGGCATGTGCCTGTAGTCCCAGCTACTCAGGAGGCTGAGGCAGGAGAATTGCTTGAAGCCAGGAGGCCCAGGCTGCAGTGAGCCGAAATTGCACCACTGCACTCCAGCCTGGCACCTGGTGAAAGAGTGAGACTCTGTCTCAAAAAAAACAAAAAGAAAAGCAAACCCAAAAAACTACTTCCTAATGAAAGATACTCAAATACAAAGGAAAGAAAAAGCCTTTGTCCTAATACCATAGCAGTAGCCTGAGTTTAAGAAATGAGAGTGGCCAGCCTGATACAGGGTAAAAGCCAAAATTCACTGGTGTCATTGACAAAAGACTTAAATAATTTTTAAATATTTAATACCCATGATTTTGGTCTAATTTGCTTACTAAAATCCTGTTACCTTTCATATAAATTGTTACCTTGATTATGAAATATGAAATAAATCTGGGCACAATGTGGAACCCTCCAAAGCCAGATGTGGTACTGGGGTCATGGGGTCAGGGGATATTAGAATCAAGGCAGCATCTCTGAGCTTCCCTAAAGATGGCTTTGTGTACATGTGTCCAACACTACCTGGCCAGGCCCAACATTTTTTAGTCAGATATATAGATACACTCTGGCAGGTAGTGGGGCAAGCTGGCATGTCTTTGTTGTCCTTAACATAACCCTCAAGAAAGATGTACTTTATTATATTTCAAACAAAGAACCTATTACTTATGAATGGAAGAATTAATAAGAACCTAAGATTTTTTTTTATTACTTTGCAAAGTGGTACACCAGTGTACGTATGGTAGCTACATTTGTGTTTTGTTGGAAGCAACCATCATATGGACGACAGAAATTATTTATAATTTGCATGTCATTATCATGATATTTAAAAAGTCTATGTCTCTGGACCTCAGGCCAGGGCTTAGAAACGGTTTCATGGTAGCAAACTAAGCATTCCCTGTAACAGGATGTGAACTGCAACAGAATGCTCCAGGCAATGTTAAATTGGGGTGATTTTTAGAAAGTGACAAATGTTTTATGTTTCCTAAATGTGAAATGGGTTCTACCAGTTCTAAACGGCTGCCAACTTATGTTATCACTTGCCTGCTTTGTAACTGCCTCAATTATTTTCTTCCCCAGCCCTGTATGATGAGATTCGTCAGTTTCGCAAGGCCTGTGGGGAGGCTCATCTTAAAACTATATTAGCAACAGGAGAACTTGGATCTCTTACTAATGTCTACAAAGCCAGTATGATAGCAATGATGGCAGGTAAGTGTTTTATTTTCATACTATGTTTTCTATTGAATTGATGTTTTTAGGAGAAATTAATTATGTGAAAGCATTTAGCTATTAAACATGTTAACCACTTGGAATTTTCTTGTGGGAGGAATCAGATAACTTTGTAAAAACACATTCAATGTGAAGTGGTCAAAGACGCCTGGCTTTCTTCCACATTTTTTTTTTTTTTTTGGGTGGCATTTCATTGCTGCACTATGCTTATAAGGCAGTAGATGGCTCTCTTGTTAGTGAATTGCCTTCTGTTGTATTCTTTGATTATTCACTCATCAACATATGTTAGACAGAAATTTCTTTAACTCTGACTTCTCTCTGAATTTAAGTTTTTCATTTATCTTGGAGATATGTATCCATACTCTCTGAGGCAGGCTCTGCCTTTGTGTTAGTTTTTTAAAATTTAGTGCAGTATCATTGTTTTTTATACTTTCAAATATGAGTTGACTTATTCTTTATCTCTGTGAACAGCAGGTCTTTCCATTTAGACATCCAAGTTTGCAGCCTAGGAGTCATGCTTGGTTCTTTCTTTTTCTCACCTTCATATAAATCAGTGAAGTCTTGAGAGTTCTCTCCAGACCTCTTTGCTGTGTCTGACACATCTTCCCTCTGTTCTGAGTGCTGCTTTCTTAGGCCACCATCCTCCTCCACAAGAATTTCTTCAACTGTTCCCCTGTCTTCTTGACTTTTGTTCCTCTCCAATCTGTTCTCCACACTGTTGCCACAGTTTTTTTTTTTTTTTAATGCTAATTTTACTATGGTACTGCTTGCTTAAAATGTCTTCAGTGGTTTCCCTTCATCTTCAAGATAAAGTGTAAATTTCTTGATTCTTATTTTAAAAAGGTCCTTCCTAAGACCCTGGCTGTGCCTCTGTCATCTCATTTTCCCTTCACATCATGTTTTCCAGCCATGTAGAATTACTTGCAGTTCTCTGCAAATGGTGCCGTCGAACTCTTTTGAGTCTTTATATGTTCTGTGCCTCTTTCCTGCAATGTTTTTGCCCACATAACTCAACATCTCTAGGTTCAGTTCAGATTCCACCTTTTTCAGGAATTATTTCCCCTGATACTGCATCTTCCCCTGCCGTTTGGCTCATTATCTCCTCTGTGTGTCCCTGCAGCATTCAGTTAAAAACCCTATCATATAACTTATCACATGACATTGCGATTGAGTGTTGAATTTCTTTTTTTTTTTTTCAATATATATTTTCTTGCACTTTAGGTTCTGGGGTAAATGTGCAGAACGTGCAGGATTGTTGCATAGGCATATACATGGCAATGTGGTTTGCTGCCTCCATCCCCTCATCACCTATATCTGGTATTTCTCTCCATGTTATGACTCCCCAACCTCCCTACCCTCTGCTGTCCTTCCCCTATTCCCCCCACAGCAGACCCCAGTGTGTGATGCTCTGCTCCCTGTGTCCATGTGTTCTCATTGCTCAATACCCACCTATGAGTGAGAACATGCGGTGTTTGGTTTTCTGCTCTTATGTCAGTTTGCTGAGAATGATGGTTTCCAGATTCATCCATGTCCCTACAAAGGACACAAACTCATAGTTTTTTTGTGGCTGTATAGTATTCCATGGTGTATATGTGCCACCTTTTCCTTGTCCAGTCTATCATCAATGGATATTTGGGCTGGTTCCAGGTCTTTGCTATTGTAAACAGTGCTGCAATGAACAAGCATTTGCATGTGTCTTTATAATAATCCTTTGGATATTTACCGAGTAATGGGATTGCTGGGTCAAATGGAATTTCTGTTTCTAGGTCCTTGAGGAATCATCACACTGTCTTCCGCAATGGTTGATTGAACTAATTTACACTCCCACCAACAGTGTAAAAACATTCCTATTTCTCCACATCCTCTCCCGCATCTGTTGTCTCAAGATTTTTTTAATGATCGCCATTCTAACTGGTGTGAGATGGTATCTCAATGTGGTTTTGATTTGCATTTCTCTAATGCCAGTAATGAGCATTTTTTCATATGTTTGTTGGCCACATAAATGTCGTCTTTTGAAAAGTGTCTGTTAATATCCTTCACCCACTTTTGAATGGGGTTGTTTGTTTTTCTCTTGTAAATCTGTTTCAGTTCTTTGTAGATTCTGTATATTAGCCCTTTGTCAGATGCGTAGATTGCAAAATTTTTTTTCCCATTCTGTTGGTTGCCAGTTCACACTAATGATGGTTTCTTTTGCTGTTCAGAAGCTCTGGAGTTTAATTAAATCACATTTGTCTATTTTGCCTTTTGTTGCCAATGCTTTTGGTGTTTTAGTTATGAAGTCTTTGCCTGTGCCTATATCCTAAATGGTTTTGCCTAGGTTTTCTTCTAGGATTTTTATGGTGTTAGGTCTTATGTTTAAGTCATTAATCCACCTGGAGTTCATTTGAGTATAAGGTGTCAGGAAGGGGTCCAGTTTCTGCTTTCTGCACATGGCTAGCCAGTTTTCCCAACACCATTTATCAAACAGGGAATTCTTTCCCCATTGCTTGTTTTTGTCAGGTTTGTCAAAGATCAGATGGTTGTAGGTGTGTGGTGTTGCCATCGAGGCCTCTGTTCTGTTCCATTGGTCTATATCTCTGTTTTGGTACCAGTACCATGCTGTTTTGATACTGTAGCCCTGTAGTATAGTTTGAATTCAGGTAGGGTGATGCCTCCAGCTTTGTTCTTTTTACTTAGAATTGTCTTGGCTATGCGGGATTTCTTTTGGTTCCGTATGAAGCTTAAGGTGGTTTTTTTCCAGTTCTGTGAAGAGGGTCATAGGTAGCTACATGGGGATAGCGTTGAATCTATAAATTACTTTGGGCAGTATGGCCATTTTCACAATATTGATTCTTCCTAACCATGAGCATGGAATGTTTTTCCATCTGTTTGTGTCCACTCTTGTTTCCTTGAGCAGTGGTGTATAGTTCTCCTTGAAGAGGTTCTTTACATCCTTTGTTAGTTGTATTCCTAGGTATTTTATTCTCTTTGTAGCAATTGTGAATGGCAGTTTGCTCTTGATTTGGCTCTCTTTAAGTTTGTTATTGGTGTATAGGAATGCTTGTGATTTCTGCACATTAATTTTGTATCTTCAGACTTTGCTGAAGTTGCTTATAAGTTTCAGGAGATTTTGGGCTGAGATGATGGCGTCTTCTAAATATACAATCATGTCATCTGCAAATAGAGACAATTTGACTTCCTCCTTTCCTAATTGAATACTCTTCATTTCTTTTTCTTTCTAGATTTATCTGGATAGAACTTCCAATACTATATTGAATAGGAGTGGTGAGAGAGGGCATCCTTGTCTAGTGCCATATTTCAAAGGGAGTGCTTCCAGTTTTTGCCCATTCAGTATGATATTGGCTATGGGTTTGTCATAAATAGCTTTCATGATTTTGAGATACGTTCCATTGATACCTAGTTTATTGAGAATTTTTAGCATAAAGGGCTGTTGAATTTTGTCAAAGGCCTTCTCTGCATCTATTGAGATAATCGTGGTTTTTTTGTCTATGGTTCTGTTTATGTGTTGGATTACATTTATAGACTTGCGTTTGTTTAACCAGCCTTGCATCCCCTGAATGAAGCCTACTTGATTGTGATGGATAAGCTTTTTGTTGTGCTGTTGCAGTGGGTTTGCCAGTATTTTATTGAAGATTTTTACATCTATGTTCATCATGGATATTGGCCTGAAGTTTTCTTTTCATGTTGAGTCTCTGCCAGGTTTTGGTATCAGGATGATGTTGATCTTATGATTTGGGAAGGATTTCCTCTTTTTGTATTGTTTGGAATAGTTTCAGAGGGAGTGGTATCAGCTCCTCTTTGTATGTCTGGTAGAATTCGGCTGTAAACCCATCTGGGCCTGGGCTTTTTTTGGTTGGTAGGCTATTAATTGCTGCCTCAACTTCAGCCCTTGTTATTGGTCTGTTCAGGGTTTCAAATTCTTCCTGGTTTAGGCTTGGGAGGGTGCAAGTGTCCAGGAATTTATCCATTTCTTTCTTCCAGGTTTACTTTTTTTGTGTACAAGACTTGCTTGTAGTAATCTCTGATGGTAGTTTGTATTTCTGTGGAATAGGTGGTGATATCCCCTTTATTGTTTTTTGAGTGTTGAATTTCTAAGTGTCTTTCTAGGGGGCCATATATTTGGATGAGGATACCTGGTTTCTCCGTTCTTGAATCTGGGCCAGCCATTGCAGTCACTCTACGCATTGTACACTCTTGTGTACTTTTTGAGTGCTTTGGCAGGCATAGTAGATCATTCCTTGTAACTCTTCAGAAAATCAGCCTGCTAGTCATCAATGGTGCTGTTGCTTTGGTCACAGCTGATGTATCCAGAAAATATCTACACTTGTTGTCCAAGAGCAAAATCTCAGAAAAACCTGAAGATGACAAGGAATGGAACACATTGAACAATTGTTCATCAGTGATGTTGACATTTCAAAGGTTCAGAGTAGAAGACTCACTATGCCTCTTAGGAACCTGGGAAAAGCCCCTTGGAGGCTACTTGGTATACAGGTAGCACCCATTTCATGTTCCTTGCCAGCAGAAGTGATTGTTAGTCCATGTGTCAAAGTAAAAGTTTGGAAACGAATATCAGCAGCCACAGATCGTACATGGTTTGTGGTAGCCACACTGTGTGTTGTGCACATGAGCCTGAGATACTCCTCAGGGTCACATTGGAGCCAATCTTGTGATATCTGGTACCCGGCTGATATCCTGGTCACAATGAAAGTGTATTCATTCTGGGAGGTCAGCCAATCCTGTCCTACCCACGGCACCTAGTACTCATGATAGGAATGTGGTATTAGGTCATCATGCTTTGGAAGCTCTGTCCCACCCTCTACCCATCCTGTCCACAGAAAAAAATGTGATTATAAACATATCCCTTTATCTTTACCTGTCTGCTTGTTTCTCTGTTTATGTTGTTTATCCACTTCATTTCTTCATTTAAGCAGTGTCTATTGAACACTTACTGTGAGTAATAAAACTGTATTCATGGTGTGCTTTACTAGATACATTGATATAATATTCCTTAGTGCTCACATCAGTTCTGGAGTTGAAGAAATCTAAGATTGTGTGACTTGTTTAAGGTCACAAAGCCAATAAATGAACTATATGAACATCCAGGTCTTTGGGCTCTAGGTTTATTGCTTTTTCACTTGTAACACAGCTGTTTCCCAAGGCTCACACTAGTTTTATCATAAATGAAAGATACAATCTTTGTGAGGTATAATATATGAAAGCATGTAGCATACTTCTTGGCCCATAGTTTATACTTCCTATTATGTTAAGAAGGTATATAATGGAATTGAGGTATTCTTTGATGAACTTTACACATTTTAAAATATTTTTATACTCTTGTTTCAATTTCATATGTAACTTGCACAAAATAATCCCCCAACAAGTAATTTAAAAATTTCTGACTAAATTCAGTATTCTACTTCTGTTCTGATGTAAAATTATTTCTTTAAATCAATTTCACTGAGGCAGATTTGCATTCAGTAAAATTCAGATGCTGTGTAGACAGTGTGATGAGTTTGGCAGTTTGCAAACAGCTGTAACCACTCCTTTCTTCAAGACATAGAATATTTCCATCCTCCTAGAAATATTTTTTGTGTCCTTTTATAGTAACCTCCACTCAGCTCATCTGCTGTCTCAGCTGTGACCGCTTTTCCACTTTTATTATCATACTTAGGTTTGCCAGTATTGGAACATTATCTCGTCACATAGTGTGTACTCTTTTGTGCTTCGTTTTTGCCCTCATTAAAAATAATACATGGGAGATCTTAAGGAGTTTGCCTAGAAGTATTTTATTGCGTAAGTATACTTAGTTGCTAAAATTATTGGCATAATGTTGTTTATAATATGTTCTTCTATTCTGGTATCTATGGGATCTGTAGTTGTATCTCTTTCTTTATTCCTGATATTGATCATTTTTGTTTCCTTTCCTGTTGTTGTTTTTGTTTTCCTTCTTCTTCCTCTGCTTGTTCATTCTAGGGCTTTGCCAATTATTAATCTTTTCAAAGAGCCAATTTTTTATTTTGTTGCTTTTTTTTATTACTTTTCAGTTAAAGGTATTTTCTAATTTCCCTTGTGATTTCTTTTGTTATTTAAAGTGTTATTTACAGTGAGGTATTTACTTTCCAAATATTTTGTGCTTTATGGATATCCTATTGTTGCTTTATAATTTAAGATTCTATTATCCTCAGAGAGTGTCCATTGTAAGCACCTTTTGTCTTTTGGAATTAATAGTTATTTTATAGCTCATTTTATGGTTGTATTTAGTTATATCCTTCAAGTGCACACTTAAAAGAATGTGTGTTTCAGCTGTTAGAGCAAATGACAGATCAGATTGGTTGATAATGTTTTTCAGATCCAGTTTTGTTTTCCTTTTGGTCTACCAGTTCTATTTATTAATGGGAGAGTGTTAAAGTCTCCAAACATGATTGTGGATTTGTCTGGTTATCCCTTTGGTCTGTCAGTTTTTTCATCATGTATTTTGGAGCTCTCTTGTTAGGTATATACACTTTTAGGATTGTTGTGTTTACCTGTTGAAGGAGCACATTTGTCACTATGAAATCTTTCTTTTTATCTCTGATACTAGTCCTCGTCTGAATGTCTACTGTATAATATTCATCTGGCTACACCAGTTTCTTGTGTTTAATACTTGCATGGTATATGTTTTTTCATCCTTTTATTTTCAACCCATCTGTGGCTATATATTTAAAATTTATCTCTTGTAGGCATTTCTTTTCTAATCTATTGTGACAGTTTCTACTTTTTCAAATGTTTTATTCATTTATGTTTCATATAATTATTGATATGGTAGGAGTTAAGTCTGTCATCTCGCAAACTTTTTCCCATTAGTTTGAATCTATTTTTGGTTCCTCTTTTCTTGCCACCTTTTGAGTTCATCAGCTATTTTTATAACATTTTGTATCTTCTGTTGGCTTTTTATATATAAACTCTTTGTAAAAAATTTTAAGTGATTGCTCCAACAGTGTGCATTCTTAATTTATCGCAGTCTACTTTGAATTAATGTTAAACTATACATGTCACATATATAAGAACTTTACAACAGTTTAATTTATATTCTCATTAGTTCTTTGAGTTAATATTCTTTTATTCTATAAATATCATAAACCTCTTATTACAATGAAGTGATTTTTTAAACAGTCATTTGTCTTTTAAGGACATTAACAAAGAAAAAACTAAGATAAGCTAGTGTTTTGTTTTCCCATTAATGTATCACTTCAGTCTTTATTTCTTCTTATAAATATGGGTTTCCCTCTTATATAATTTAGTCTGGGAAATTTCCACAGGTATTTTTTTGCAGTACAGGTCTGCTGGCGATGAGTTCTTTCTGGTTTTATTCATCTGAAAATGTTGTTATTTCAACCCCGTTTTAAGGATAGTTTGCTAACTATAGATTTTTGGGTTAGGAATTTTCTTATTTCAGCCTTTAAATAAATCATTCAATTTTGTGGAATTCCATTTCTTCTTGTTTCCTTGTATATAACATCTTATCTTACTCTGGCTATGGTCAATCAATATTTTCCTTTTGTCTTTTTTGTTTTCCCAGTAATTTGACCACAATCTACCTAACTATGGTCTTCTTTGTATTTATCCTGAACTTTTCTGAGCTACTTGGATTAGGAGATTGATGTTTTCTATCAATTTAGGACATTTTCAAAACCATATTTTTAAATGCATCTTCTACCCCATTCTACTGGTCTTTCCTTCTCAGAACACAAGTAGATGAGTGTTAGACTACTTGATATTACCCTATAGGTTACTGAGGTCCTGTTTGTTTTATTTTTAATCTGTTTTCTCCTCTGTTCTCCTGATTGGTTACATGGATCTTTATTCAGTTTCATCGCAGGATCTTTAGGGTGTCACTTTGCCAGTCAGAAACCTCCACGCGCTTCTGCCTGAGTTTTGCTTCTGGCTGCTGGGCTTCTTCCACCCACTCAGCCTAGCAGGCTTCACCTGGCTTACACTACTGGCCTGGATCCAACACCTGCCAAAGCAAGCCAGGCACGGAGTGGCAAGGGGTATGTTAGCGAGCGCATGCAAAGTCCAGCCACTGTGCACAGCAAGGCACACCAGCTGAGGCAGGGCAGGCAGCTGTGGGTGCAGGCTCCATGCGAGGCTGCAGCTAGACCAGACATACGCAGCTTCCTCTGTGGACACCAGTGTCTGGACAAGGGGAACACATTGGTGCCCAAAAACTTGGAGATACCAGGAAGCACAGAGCCCCAAAGAGGGTTGTACAGCTGTCATAGCTCTAGCTTGGGGAGCCCCAAAGTCTGGGCTCCCAGAAGGGCCACAGCTCCTTCTTCCTTTTTATTACCTATAATGTGGCTTGTTAGGGGTGTGTTTCAACACCGTTTGTGTTACAGCTCTTTTAGTCCCGCCATTCGATGGGTTCTGAGTTCTTGTCCTGTGTCCAGGAAAAATGAAGTACATGGACAACTGGAGGGTGAGCAAGGCACATAGGAGCTTCATTAAGCAACAGAACAGCTCTCAGGAGACCTAAAGCGGGTAGCTCCTTCTGCAGGCAGGTTGTCCCAGTAAGTGTCCAGTTCTCAGTGGAGAGGAGACATGTAGTGGGTAGCTCTTTTCCGCAGGATGGTTATCCTTGTGAGTGTGTGACTCTAGCTGAGTCTGAGGTTTTTATGTGCACAAAATAGAGGGAGTGCGTATTGACTGGTCCATGGGTGGCCATGGACTGCCCTAGAAAAAGCATGATCTGATTGCCCTAACAGTCATCAATGAAGTTCTATGGCCTTCACCCAGAACTGGCAGCATAGACCCCTGGCCTCAGGCTGTCCCTGGCTTGAAGGTGGGGCTTCACCAGGGTCCCATCCCTTCCTTCCTAGGAACCTGTCTGCCTCCCACCACCATCAACATGTTGTCCATGGCACTCAGGCTGTTCACACTGAGGGGCGCCTGCAGATACACACCAAGCTGCCCTTAGCCCCTCGGCTTTTCTCCTATGCTTATTGTTGCCGAAAGTCCTGAAGGGGCTGAGGTGGTGGGAGGCTGGTGTGTCAGTGCCACCCTGAACATGTGCATACCCAGCCAGATTGTGGCAGCACCTGGGCTTGGCCACAACTTTGCTCCACAATGGAGCAGGCACCAGGACCAGGGAGAGGCCAGGGAGTGAGAGGAGGTACTTCTGAGCCTGCATGGGTAGGGGCCTTCCTAGGCTCCTAAGAGCGCAGGGATGCCTGGGTCCAGAGATGCAGCTGGGTGGCTGCAGCTGTCCCTGGGAGGATGGGGCTCTTGCCCTACCATCATGGTAGAGGGTGAGGCTCTTACTTGTTTCCAGCCCTCACTAGCTCTATGGAGCATGCAGCCCCAGCCACACCTCCCCCGCTGCAGCTGGTGTACCCACAGTGGCTGCTGCAGATGGGCCACTGCCGCCATTACTTTGATCCTTATTTTCTATCTCAAATCAGCTTTTAAGCCCATCCAGTGAAATGTATGCTGCTGTACATTTTTAGTTTAGAATTTCCATTTGCTTCTTTTTTATAATTTTCATTTCTCTACTGACGTGTCCTCATTTTTTCATTGGTTGAGATCATATTTTCCTTTAAGCAATTGAGTATATTTGTAATAGCTGATTTAAAGTCCTTATCTGCTAATTTGTACAGCTGGGTTATTTCAAAGGTCTGTATTTTGAGCTTTTAATTTTTTAGTGCCTGAGTTTTATTGTTATTTATAGCAGGAGGGCAAGTCTCATAACATTCTGTTATGTCTGTAATTCTTCTCTGCTTTTGTTTCCCCATTAATTTAGAATCAGAATCTCAAAGGAAAAAGGTTTATCATTACATTCATAATAATTTAATAATGTTGTAGCCATTTAGATTATGGCCAAAAAAAATTCTTTGAATAGAGACTAGGCACAGATACCTAACTGTGTTAGTCTAGTATTATACATCATTATAAGTAAAGTTCTGTTAACCATCTTTGGTCAACTAAATGTTAGTAGTCTAAACTGTAAGTATGATTGGTTTAATCTTGTTTAGAAATCTTTCAAAATGTTTTAGAGGAAGGAACACAGTCCATAAGAAGACCAGAACTCTTGTTCTGTCTTGCATATTTTGTGGCCTTAAGCAAATAAATTAAGCTGGTTATCAATTCAAATGCAGCACAGTATGTGAATGCATCATAAACTGTAAATAAACTACTTTGCAGTTATTGAAAAATATTAGTATACCTTCCTTCTCCATCCTACCTCAGTAAGAAAGGAAAAATAATGGAATCTTTTTTTCTAGACTCTTACAAGGCATTATTTAGAGCATAACCTTTCAAAACCATTTGGTGTAGCTGTAGGGGAGGTACATGACATTGAGCTGGATTTCTTTCTATACTGATTCCAAAGCTTACTATATTAGCAGAAATGTTCAATAAATCTTATATTTGAACTTACTTTGCTAACACTTGGCTCTGTGTTCAAAAAGAAAAGTATAAAAAGAATGATTAATTGAGAATCACAATTAGATGTGGTCCAGTTAATGATATGTTTTTGGTACACATCTCTCCATGTTTATTTTTTTTTTAATTTAATTTTTAACTTTTAAGTTCAAGGGTGCAAGAACAGGTTTGTTAACATAGTTAAATTTGTGTCATGAGGGTTTGTTGTACAGATTATTTCATTATCCAGATGTTAATCCTAGTATCCATTCATTGCTTTTTTCTGATCCATTTCCTCCTTCCACCCTCCTCACTCTAAAAGGCCCCAGTGTCTGTTGTTGTTCTTGATGTGTCCATGTGTTCTCATCATTGAGCTCACACTTATAAGTAAGAATAGCTGCTACTTGGTTTTCTTCCTGTATTGGCTTGCTAAGGATAATGGCCTCCAGCTCCATCTATGTCCATGCAAAGGATATGATCTCATTCTTTTTTTATGGCTGGACAGTATTCCATGGTATATATATATATACACCACATTTTCTTTATCCAATCTATCATTGATGGGTATTTAGATTGATTCCATGTCTTTGCTATTGTGAATAATGCTGCAGTGAACATACGTATACATGTGTCTTTATAATAAAATAATTTATATTTGTTTGGATATATACACAGTAATGGGATTCCTAGGTCGAATGGTATTTCTGTCTTTAGGTCTTTGAGGAATCACCATATTGTTTTCCACAATGGCTGAACTAATTTACACTCCCACCAACAGTGTGAAATAGATCCTTATTCTCCACAACCTCGCCAGCATTTGTCATTTTTTGACAATTAAATTGTGGCCATACTGACTGGTGTTAGATGGTATCTCACTGTGGTTTTGATTTGCATTTCTCTGATGATCAGTGATGTTGAGCTTTTTTTCATGATTGTTGGTTACATGTATGTCTTCTTTTGAAAAGTGCCTGTTCAATCCTTTGCCCACTTTTTAATGGGATTGTTTGCTTTTTCTTGTAAATTTGTTTAAGTGCCTTAGAGATGCTGGAAGTTAGACCTTTGTTGGATGCATAGCTTACAAAAATGTTCTCCCATTCTGTAGGTTGTTTACTCTGTTGATAGTTTCTTTTTCAGCCATGTTTATGTATCAGTTCTTTTAATTTTTTTTATTTTAGAAGCCATAGCAGCAACATCAGCTCTTCAGACATGTATCCAAATAAAAATCTTTTAGCTGGCAGTCACTTAATCAGAAGCTGTAATTATCCAGAACAAAGGCAGGAACCAAAACAAATGAAAGCATTTTAAATAGATGAAAAATATATAATCTAATCTACAATACAACAGCAACACGATAATAGCTAAAGTTTTTTGAGCATTTACTATGAGCTGGACAGTGTTTTGAAGATTTATGCACATTTACATTTAATCTTCACAGCAACCCTATGAAGTCGGTACTCCTATGTGATACAATTAGAATATTAGAACTTTTTGCTGTTGTTCTATGTGGTCATTGTTAATGTTTGGAAACATTCCAGGTACTGCTTTGTTTTACCAGTTCCTCTGTCTATTACAGCTTTGTTCCCTCTCTTTGGCCATTTTAAAAGATTTAAATAAAATTTCTGTACTCTGTCAAACCTCCTATTGATCATACAACAAAGACAGAATTAATTAATTGATCATGCTGTTATACTCCTAGGACAGTTGTAAATACCAGTAGCATTTGTTACATAGTATCAGTATCAAGTGTTTTACCTGTTAGATTGTGTGTGTGTGTGTGTGTGTGTGTGTGCGCGCGCGTGTGCGCGCGCGCTCAAAACTTTGATCTTCCCTGAGGCTAAGGACTGCACCTTCCTTAATTTTATTCCTCTGAGATTACTATCAAGCCTGGCATATAGTAGATATATATTTCCATATACACCAATGAACGAGTGGAAGAGAGAAAAAAGATAGAGATAAGGAAAAGTGAAAAGAGACAAAGAGAAATTTGAAAATTCAGATGCCTCTTTTGAGATGTACCACAATCTTGCAGAGTTTGAACATGTTATTTTAGAGGGAAAACTTTTATTTTAATTGAACAAAAGGAGAATTTATATTTTAGCAGGGATATTGTATTTCTAAAGCAATGTAAGGCATTACAAGGATATTAATGATTTGTAAGAACGTGGAGATGAATCTGGAGGCAAGGGAGAACCAGGGAGAACTTTTCGCTTTGTTTTGGGTTGAAGAAAAATTGATCTTCCATGTACATTAGTGGAAATGTAGTTAGGGAAGTACAAATACAGGAGGAACTAAAGTAGGAGCAAACAATTTGAAGGGAGTATAATCAGAGAAGAAAAACGAGAGCTATACTGTTTTTCGTTGAACAATCCAAGAACAAGATGATAGGAAATAAGATAGGGAAACGTGCTTACAGAAAAGAGAAGTCTAAAGCAGGTCAATCTGCTGCTAAGGGATTTCAGCCCAGCAAATGCACACATTAAGAATAATGCCAGAATATAGCAAAGTGGCTTTATCTTTCGGTAGCGGTGGACTGTTCGCACACACGCAACAGCTAACAAGCTGTGCTCTGAAGTTATTCTAGACCTTATCTTTGGAAATAATGCAGGCATGATAAATAGGTTGGAGTAGAAAAGCACTAAAGATGCAATCATAATGTCATCAGGTTTGAATTGCTGATGAAGATCTGTGGGAAGAGAACTAACACAAAAATATGGGGCTTGAGAAAAGCAGACCTTGAAGGAATGCAAAATGAGTTTTGAACTTGGCTGGAATTTTGCAACGTGTAGAAAATGAAACATGAAAAAGGTAGCATCCTGGGAGGGAACATTCAAAATTCAACCCAATAAGATCAAAGTAATACAGAAACAATGAGAGGAAGCAGAGAAATAAGAGAATATAGGGGAAGCCATTAAAAAATAAAATAAAGGGGAAAAGTAGTGGGAAACTTGCTATGACTGAACGAAACCAAAACACTAAAACAAATGCAGTTATTAATAGCAAATTAGTATCTAAGATTTTTTTCTAAAGATTGTTGCGAGTCACACAGGTCCCTCATCTTAGGCTGCGAGCCTTTGTATAGTCAAGGAGTATTGATCCCGATGGCACATCTAGACTCCTGTGGTGTTGTGGCCTTTTTTTTTTTTTTTTTAAATAAGATCTTGCCTTTCATAGGAAAAAGCATTTAATTTATGAAAAGTCATGGTACAACTGAAAGTTCATCACTGGGGAAAGCATAAGACCATAGTTTGTATTGGGTTAACAGTTAAAAGATTTAAAGTGTAAATGTATTTACAGCTTCTTAAACTAGCCCTGGAAATTAGACTACTTATAGGGTGAAAACTGAATAACTTGCTATCTCATCCATGGAGTAGATTTAAATTCAAGTCTCCAGGTAAAAGTTTTATAAAGCTTACCCCCACCTGGCCCCTCGCCGTCCTTTGTTGAGTGGGAAACACAGAGCCCTACAGAGGAAAGAAGTTCTATTTTCTGGCTTCCCAGCAATGCAGGAACTACTGATGGTATATTTTGGCATATGCATATCCTTTTAAAGAAAAGGTTGAGTATATGACATACATTAAAACATAAGCTGTATTCTTTGTTTCTTCATAGCTGGGCTTCTGCAAAGAAAGAAAAAGTTTGTAAGCTTAGTTTTTGATGTGGCATGTATGCTGGTCTGTGTAAAATTTTACTGTATGAAATTGTGAAAAATGTAGCCCAACTTATTCCAAAAATCACAGAACTGCTTCCTGCAGACCTAACATGCCTAGAAAAATTCATAGGTGCGAAGGCTGGTACATAGTAAGTACTTAGGACACGCTTACTGATAGATTCAGGTATCACACATATATGTACAGGGGCATCAATAGATATATTTGTAATCAACATGTATAAAAACCAATTTTTAAATAAAGCTATATTTTCCCATTAAACATTAAGGGATTTTATTTTCTAAGTGAAATTCTGGCATATGACAAAGAGGCTAGACCTGTGTTCATATGTCTGAGATTCTGTGATTCCTTTATCTGTAATTCCTAACATTTTAACTTTTGGCTATTTATTCCTTAATTTCTGTGCCACATTGTTACTGATCTATTAGAAAATGCTTAAAATGGTGGGAAATCGGAATCCTTGAATGGATCCGTCAGTGTATTGTTCCAGGTAGTTGCTTGATTATACATATTTATTGAATGAATAAATGAAAAAAGAGTAATAAATCTTGTGAAGTTGGTAGTTTTATAAATTCTTTCTGTAGTAATACCAATAGGGAAGGAGGGAGGAGAGGTATCTTACTATCATTTAGTAGATGAAAACCTGAAGCTCAGAAGTTGAGTAGACCAAGGCCACACATTGAGTAAGTGGCAGAATTTTCTGAAGGACTTTTGGCTATAAACTCCATGCTTTTATTAATGCACAATCCTGCTCTCTATCCTGCAGTTGATCTTCAGATAATATGTATAAGTTGTGTTTAACTTGTGGAGGCACAGATGTGTTTCCAGAGGCCCTGAATGTGATTGTATGTTGCACTTTACTTTTCTATTGAGGGCAAGAAAAGGAAGACATTAGAGAGGCAAGGTGTTTGCAGAAATTTATAGGGGGTGAAATCAATATAAAAGAGAAAAATGACAGCAAGCCCAGGGCCACCTGCCTATGATAGGCCCACAGTAACTTCTTGCTGAAAAGAAAAGGTAGGGTGGGTGCCCAGAGCTAAAGGATCTTTTCTCAGGCAGCTTCCACTGCTTTTTTTGTGTTTACCTACTCTGTTGGTGTTTCTGTAGTGATGCACTTAGAAAATTACCCAGGGTTATGATACAACTGCCACTTGTTTTCTAGATTCTCTTACCTAGCGTGCTGAGACACCAGCTTAGGAAGTGACAAGAAAAGCATATCTTTCTCTTTTCCACCTGATGGAGGAGTAGGAGAGATGTCAAAGCTGAAGGCAGTCTGAGAATGAAGGAACAGAGTAGGGAAGATGGAGGTTTTTGGGAGAACGGAAGTGGTATCAGAATATTTAGAGGGAAGTTACAGCACAGAATGAGATGAATTGAACCCTTCTTATGAAGAGTGGTTGGAAAGAAGTGGACATCTAATTAGGAAGAGGAATCTTTGTGGCTGTAATATTATGTTCAAACACTTGGAAGATTCTCCTGATAAAGGAAGATTTTTCTCTGTTAGCTCAAAGTAGTAGGACTAAGACCAGCTTTTAGACATTGTGGGAAGATGGCTTTCTAGCTAGTTATTATAGGAAGAATTTTGTCAGTGCCTGAATCACCCAGAAATTGGGTGTGCCACATCAGGAGATAGATGTTCTAAGCACAGGCTGAATGAGCCTGATGGAGCTACACTAAGGCATGTGATACTCAGCAAACATTAGCAAGGCCTTCTTTTTCAGGATTAATGTGATTCTATGCAGTAGAAGAGAAAATCATTTTATATGCAGACACACACTAGGACATGCCTACTGATAGATTCAGGTATCACACATGCGTGTGTGTGTGTGTGTGTGTGTGTGTGTGTGTGTGTAACTTAAGAGTAGATTACAATCTAGTATACACAGAGCCCCAAAATGCAGAAAACGTGGGAAAAGAGGAGTGTGTTAGTTTCCTAGGCCTGTTGTAACAGTACCACAAACTAGATGGCTTTAAGCAACAGAAATGTATTCTTATGGTTCTGAAGGCCAGAAGCCTGCAGTCAGGGTGTCAGCAGGCCTGTGTTCCCTTTGAAACCTGTAGGCAAGTTGTTCTTGCCTATTCTGGCTTCTGGTGTTTGCCATCAGTGCTTGACATACCTTGGCTTTACATGTATCTATCACTCCAGTCTCTGCCTCTGTCACTAGATGGCCATCTTCCCTCTGTGTGTCTCTTTATCTCTTCTCTTCTTATAAGGATACCAGTAATGTAATGGCCCACCTTAGTCAGTATGACCTTATCTTAACTAATGACAACTTCGATGGCCCTCTTTCCAAATAAGTTCTCTTTCTGAAGTAT
Source organism: Sapajus apella (assembly GCF_009761245.1). Classification (NCBI taxonomy): domain Eukaryota; kingdom Metazoa; phylum Chordata; class Mammalia; order Primates; family Cebidae; genus Sapajus; species Sapajus apella. Next base: position 4,401,768 of record NW_022437024.1, read on the forward strand.
GGGGGGTGTGAGATTTTGACATTGCTTTTTTGGGGATATAATTCAAAGCAAGGAGAAATAGTATTCTTGCTCTGTGATCTTATTATTTTCTGTTAGGAAGACCTGAAGAAGTTAGAGAAAAATATTTTGACTCAAACCCAGCAAACTCGAATTCAGGTACAAAAGATTGATTTTTCCCTCTCACCAATGTTGGATGGTTTTGTGGATAGGGGAAATCTAGTAGATATTAAATATTTTTATCTGCAAAAAGCATTTGGTAAGGTTCTCAATGGGAGATTAATGGCTAACATAAAGAATGAGGCATTAGGAGATAAATTTGCTTATGAGCAAGAGACAGATACTAACAGTAGAAGGAAATACTTTTTAGATTGGAAAGGAGTGACATATAGCACAAGCCAGGAATCAGTTTTGGGACCTATGGGTTTTTCACTTTATTTTTATTGGACTTTGTAATAAAAATACAGATCTTCAAACAGTCCAAGACAGAGTGAGTAATACTACAAGCATCAGTAATCAAAAGTTATTCTCTATCATAAACTAAATGACTGATAATAAATACTGACACAAGACTACACAATGTACCATAATATTATAAAATGGAGCAGGCAATTCTCCTGTGTTCTCTTTTCTTCTGCATGGGTGAATATTTCTTTATTTGCTTTTTAAAAAAATTTTTTGCAGGTTTCTAGGATTATATTGTAGGTCAAATGAATAGAAAAAAATGATTTTTTTTTTTAAATTTGGAAAGATGTGATAATAGGAAAAAATCGGTTGAAGCAAGACAAAGGTTATATTGCCATCACTAGGCTAAAGAAATTAGGGGCCCTGTGTGTTAAATTGCTCAATGAGCGGTTCGGTGAAAATACTTGAGTGAGGGGGCATTCTTGAAATCATCAGCTTACTCTGCAGTCATGACTTTAATGGAAGCATATGCAGAAAGTCATTGTTAGAATAAGGAAACTACATATCTGAAGAGAGGGAAGTATAGCATGGAACTTTTTTCTCTTCTTTTTAAAAATGTTAACGTGGCTGTAAAAACGTCCATAAAATCTATTGATTGTATATGTAACGTTTAGTCTGCCCAGCAGCTAATAAATTATGTGGAGAACATACTTTTCAGATTGAACTTTTTCTGTCACTGCTTTTGTCAAAATCACTAAAAGGTGTTTACAAATTCATTGCCATTTCCCCATTATTTGTACATTGTCAGATATAAGCCAAGAGAAACAGAACAAATAAACGTTCAAAAGTTGACTCAGAGAAATTGTAAATGTTTAGAAAATTATAAAGATTATAAAGTACAAAGAAGCTTCATTAACCTCAAACCTCTCATTTTGCAGGTGAGAAAACCAAGATCCAGAAAGGTCAAATTCATAAGAAATTTGCCCAAAGACAAATAACTTAAGTCAAAATAGAGTCTAGAACAGGGTTCTCAACCTGGGCTGCACATAAGAGTTTCCTGAAGAGCTTCTTTAATGAACTATTGCAATGATCTTCCTACCAGAGATTCTGATTTCAGGGTTCATGAACGGAGCCAAGGAAATTCATACTTTTAAAAGCATGCATTTTAAAACTTCTCTAGGTGCTTCTGCTATGTGAGCAGGAATGAGAACCTCTGATCTAGGATCTAGCTTTCCTGATGTTAACACAGGAAGTCTTTCAACTCATATTTGGAGTTCAGAACTTCAGATTCTGAGGTAGGAAGCACCTTTAGCATAGACAGTCCACAGTTAACAAACCAATCGTTCTAGTAATTTTCATTGTAGTGTGCTTATTTGGATCACCAAACCTGAATTCCCAAATAAACAAGGCGGTACATTGTTGTTTGGTCTTTAGGGCAGCCTCGAGATTAGTGTACAGAATAACTGAAATGTAGCCCTGTGTCAGTAGCACTATAGATCCTAACCAACACATGTATAGTGTTTTTCTAAGAACAAGAATTTAAATTTTTAATTTCAGTTCCTCAGAACATTTTGAATTCTTCCACTGTTTTGATGGTGGTATGAAGATTTTTCCTCCTTTCATCTTCAACATATTAAATTTAGGATTTGAATAGGGAGTTCCCCAATTCCAAATTTGTTGGGGAATGGGAGGAAATGAAGGACGGAGGGATGGTGAGGGCCAGAGGGAAGACTGAGGCACTGTGGGATAGAGGAGGAGGCCTGTCAAGAACAGAAGGGCCAGCATCCTCTGCCATCAATGCCTGGGGACATTTCTTTCCCTCGAATGGGTTCATCCAGTAAGTATTTAATGAAGGCATAATGTTGATCAGATACTATTCTAGGTATTGGAGAAGGATTAGAAGAAAGAAGAGAGAGAGAAAAGTAAGCATGACATAGCTCCTGGCCTTTAAAAAAGTGACATTATCTCTTAGTGTGGTGAAGAAGTGAAAAATAGGGTTTATGATTTGTCATTTTTGGATGATGTGGGGACACGTTTTCCAAGCACTGCAGGAACACAGCTAATCTCTGGAGGAATCATAGAAGGTTTCATAAAGCGACTGGCATTTGTATAGGAGTCATTAGGTGCAGATACAGAGAAAGGCATTTCAGGTGGAGAATCACTGGCTGTTTTATACAGAGATGTGAAAAAAAACATGTCATGGTGAGAAAGCTGGTCTGGTTGGGGTGGAGACTGAATGGAAAGTGGCAGGAGAGGTGGAAATGAAGCTAGTAAATAGCTTGGAGTTTAAGTTCATGCTAAGAAATTGAAGTTTCCTGTTTGGGGGTACAGGAAGTTTTTAGCTTGAGGAATGAATAATCTGAGTAACTCATTCATCCATTTATTCATTCAGTCGTTAGGATTTATTGGAAGTTTGCTGCATGTCAGACACAGGATGACAAAGATTATTATGACACCCTCAATCCAGATACTTTGTAGAAGGGGAGCAATGATCAGATTTTCATTTTAGGGACATCACCTTTGGGCAATGTGTTTAGGCTGGAGACAGGAAAGCCATTAGGAAGCCATGATAACACTCCAGCTGACTCAGGAGCTGCTGAACTGAGGCAGTGTGGTGGGGATGAAGGAGGTTTGTTGTCTGTGGGATGTATTGGGGGGCAGATTTGATAGTGCTTGGTGAGTGATTGCATGCTGAGTAGGGAAGGGGAGGGCAGACTCAACTCCTAATGGTGCCATTTGTCACAATAGGGAATTTCAGAGGAGGAAGTCTTTTTCCTAGCCCAGGAATCAGTGCTTCTGTTTCCATTTATTAGACCTGCACCCATTCATCCTATTATTGGTTTATTGCACAACATAGCATAGTCTCACCACTTTTCCTCTCCTTTTCTGTTCTTACAACAAGGAAAAAAATACTAATGTTTTAAAGGAAATCTGATTAAGGCTATGAAGGTAAAATGATGGGTATTTTTTGGTTTAGAAATCATTAGCAAAATAAAACATGTAAATCAAAATGAGGAACTAATACATTTGTTTTAGTGATTCAGGAGGAAAAGGAAATTCATGATTTTACTTGAATTATCAGGATGATGCTTTCCTTTACCAGTGACCCAAGAATGAGTGTTATAGTATGCTTTTTGTAAAATATTTATCACCAACTGGGGCATTGAAAGTAAGTTTCCTATGTTACACAGCTGCTAAATTGGGCAGGGACAACAGAGAAGGCACTGAATAGTCAATGAAATTGGAAAGAATTTAGATCATCCGTGTCACACAAAGCCAGCAAAGGCTGTTTGTAGAATGTTAGCTGCTATCACACTGGCTTGAGATTAACATTCTAGTGAATAATTAAAATATTCCTGTTTATTTTTTAATAAAAAGAAAAAGCATATATGTTACCTCAGAGTCTGTAATGATACCTGTAGTTGCATCCATCAGATGTTGAGGTTTTTTTTTTTTTTTTTTTTAACTAGGATTGTAGAGTAGATAACTTAGACAATTAAAAAGCAGATTTTTTTCTGCCTTTTTCTGCATCCTTATTTTACAATATTCAGTATTACAATGTCGTTCAAAAATATAAAAATCCTTAAAACTGCTCTGAGACATTTTCATTGTAATCAGTATTTTCTAAATGGAGTGGCTATTAAATATATTTTTCTGCTGAAATTATTTTTGAAGTACATGTATCATTTTCATTTTCTGTCCTTAAGTGCATACCCAGGCATAGATGATATTCTATTTCTTCCTGCTAAAATTCAGGCTCCCCTTAGAGGATGGGTCAATAGGTACAAGCAAACTATCATGGCACATGTATACCTATGTAACAAACTTGCACATTCTGCACATGTATCCCGTTTTTTTTTTTTTGTTGTTGTTGTTGTTGTTTTTTTTTAATAAGAAATTTTAAAAAAAAGAAAACCAAGTCAGCTCCCATGAGATGATCAGGTACTTCTTTGTAATTGAAAAAACTTTTCAGTTACACCCACCCCTTTCTACTAATTGTTTTCTTTGGTTGTTCCTTCAGGGCTAGAGTGGAAAAGTTCGGTGTTTTATTCAAGACAATTGACTCAGAGAAAAGAAAAACTCACAGAGAGACCAGAAAGAGATTTGTGCTCAGAACAGAGAGTAACATAGGCTTTTGTGGAGCCATGGTCTTTGGTCTGTGTAATGTGTTTGATGTTCTGCAAGGTGGTCAGTTTCTGGAGTGACTAGACCCCACCCATTTCTGGAGAATCTGCCTCAATTTATATCCATTGGATAGTAGTGACAGGCTTAGTAGAGTAATTGAAATAAAATTTTAACTGAGGAAGGACAAGAATAGAGCAAATGGTATCAGAGGTGATGGGCGGGGTCATGAGTTAGGAGAATGCTAAGACCAAATGCCTCTGTCTCCTCCTTCCCCGAGTCAGAAGCAGCCGGCACACTAGAGGAAGCAGCATTTTGCTGGGGACTTTGTTTAGAATTCAGGTGCTTGGGACCTTAGAAAGGAAACAAACCCCAATGTGGACTTTTCAGACAAAATATTGCTTCTTTTGCCTAGTCAAGTAAAATTAGGATAATGATTATCAGGCACTTTGTAACAGCAAGGTTATTCTTAACTCCAAAGTTAAGGTGATTCTAAACTCTAAATTGTTTGCTAGAGAAATTACAAAGGCAGAAAGAAGTACCAGATAGGACCCAATATGTACAACCTTTAGTTAAATTTGACTCTTATCTGTGACCAGGAACTAGCAAGAATTGTGGCAGAGAAATTAAGAATACCCTTGCTCCTCACAGCTGCCCTACAGGATTTTTCCTTTTTCTCCTTTTTTTAAGTTTTAATTTTTATTTATTAAAATTGTACATATTTATGGCATACAGTGACATTTTGATATACATTGTGAAATAATTACTATAGTCACATACCCATCTACTCACATGGCTAACGTGTGTGTGTGTATGTGCGTGTGTGTGTGTGTGTGTGTGTGTGTGTGTGTGTGTGTGTGTGTGTGTTGTAAGAACCACACAAATCCTCTCAGGAAACTCCGGGTATACAATATAACATTACTAATGAGAGTGCCCATGCTATACATCCTCTTCTCTTATTTCCTTAGCAAGTTGCCACCTAGGACTCTTCTTTACCTTTTGTTTTTTTGAGACAGAGTTTTGTTCTTGTTGCCCAGGCTGGAGTATAGTGGCGTGATCTCAGCTCACCACAGCCTCCGCCTGCTGGGTTCAAGTGATTCTCCTGCCTCAGCCTCCCAAGTAGCTGGGATTACAGGCACACACCATACCACAATCAGCTAATTTTGTATTTTTAGTAGAGATGGGGTTTCTCCATGTTGGTCAGGCTGGTCTCAAACTCCTGACCTCAGGTCATCTGCCTGCCTCGGCCTCCCAAAGTGTTAGGATTATAGGCGTGAGCCACCATACCCGGCCTTTTACCTCTTCTGAGCCTCCACTTTGTCTTAGGGCAGTAGCACAGTTCTTTTCTCTTCCCTACAAATGTTCTCCTAGGCCCAGTGCCAGTTTCTTGGCTGTGTCCTCCTTCTTCGTGTCATCTCTTTTTTTAATCTCCTTCCCTGCCCCGGCTCTGTGCTGAGAGACAGTTGATTTTTGATTCATTCTGAAATATAAAGGAGAGTTGATTTTTGATTCATTCTGAAATATAAAGGACCTAATTGTAGTCTTTGAAATATTTAAGACCCACTCTTTAGGCTCCTACCCCTTATCACCACAAACTGGGTGCCATAAACAACAGAAATTTAGCTGAGAGTTCTAGAAGTTAGAAGTCTGAGATAAGGTAGGGCTAGTTCCTTCCCAGGGCTCTGAGGAAGAACCCCTTCTGTGGCTCTCTCCTTGTTTCCCGTGGATTGTTGGCAACCTTTGGTGTTTCTTGGCTTGTAGAAGTCTCACCCCAATTTCTGCCTTTGTGATCCTCTGGGGTTCTTCATGTTGTATGTCTGTCTCTTCACCTCATGTTCTCTTTATAGGGACACTAATCAGATTGCAGTAGGAGCCTACCCTACGCCATTATGACCTCATATTGTCTAATTATATCTTCAAGCGCCCCAGTTCCATATAAGGTCACATTCTTACATGCTGGGGACTAGGGTTTCCACATAGGAATTTTGGGGATTCCAGTTCAATCCACAACAAGTGAGTTCAAAATGAGGAAAGCAAAACTGGAGTTTAGGAGGAATCTTTTTGGCTCATTTTGCTTATGTGCCTAAGGTCTGAGTGCTTGTTTTAGGTGAGAGAGAAGCTGTAAGGTAATATTTCTCTACTGCTGTGGGCTAGATGCCAGCTAAAAACAACTGCTGGGGGCAGTGGAAAGGGAAGTAGACTGAAGGGTTGATGGAAGAAAAACAGCTGGGTCTGCACTTGGGGGAGTGCCAGGAAGCAAGAATGTCAATTTCTGGCTTATGAGGGTGAAGTAGTCCTAGTTAGTTGTGTCCGAGAAGCTCCCAGCTTCCATAACGCCTCACTACCCCTTCCCTCAACAACCCTCTTTGCATCACCATCTTGAGATTCCTTATCTGAATTTAAACTCCATTTCTAATTTAAAGCTCTGAGGAACTCCATCCCCAACTTGGAAGATGAGAGAGGTGTTCTGGGTTGTAGAGATAGCCAGTGAGATGCATCCTGACCTTCCTCTGTTTCCTAAAACATCATTGTGAAGAATGCTTAGAGGGGGTTGGCAGGGCTATTCCTTAGGTGCAGTAAGAGTAAAACATGCTCATGAAATCTGGAAAAGTACACTGATTTCCAGCCAGCTCGAATTTACAAACTTTTGGAATGCAATCTATTTCTAGGTTGGAGAATTACATTATTAAACTGCTCAATTTAATAATTAGAGGTGGAAAATATAATTGGTTTATCTTTGTGGTCAGATAGCAGTTTTATATATATAGATAATTTGAATCTGAATGTACAGCCAAGCATTCAAAATATAAATAGATGCAGAGAAAAAATTAAAACCACATATAATTCCCTCAGAGACCCTACATAAGGCAAAAGGAACCACTGCAGAAAAGAAAAACCCAACTCCTCCCTAACAATCTTGTTCTCCCACCAAATCTTGTTTCTTTGATTTATAAATCTAGAAGCCTCATGCTTTCTGAAATCCTTAATAAAAAATGACTTTAAATGCCACAATTCTTGAGTTTTCTTCATTCATTGGGAAAAATTAAAGCTAAAAAGGAAAATAGGTGTCCCAGTACTTTCTGACAAAAGAAAGAAAAGGGCTAAGTGTTGGGAAAAGCAGCAAAGGAGAAAGGACTTACAGAGTGCCTACATAAATTGGTATGAGTAACACATAAACAAGGAACAACAAACTGCGGAACACCGCAGCAGGCCTCTGAGGAGGAAGGCTTCTCCATGCCTCGTGTTCCCGTGCAGGGTGTCCTCGGCTCTGTCACCGTAAACATTGTGCTCAAGGACATAAAACCCCTTTGTAGCACTATGATGTAGCCAGACTTGTAGGCTCCTTGTAAGGCCTGAGTTCTACCAGCTGCGCATAGATAATAGCTTAAAGATAACCACATGTTCTTGTTTTGTGAAACTCCCAGGCAGCCACTGTTACCAATCCTTAGAATGACACAGTTCCGGCTCACTGATTCACTCCGCCATCACTCCACCCCTACCCTATAAATCAAAGTGATTGTAATCAATAAATAGCGTAAACGATCAGAGCTGGGGCCTTCACTGTTTCCTCCAGAGTAATAAAGTGATGGCCCCCTGGTCCCACTGTTTTTCTTAATCTGCCTTTTTCTCATTCCTTTGTCGCCACCAAACTTGGGGTACCCATGGGTGATGTAGGGCTGGCTCCCTACATTCTGGTGCCCAACGTGGGGCTCAGGGATCCCTACATTCTGGCACCCAGTGGGTGGGGCTCATGGATTCCCAACACTAACCACCTTCCTAAATGTTTAATAGTAATCACATTAACTTATTAAATTGTATGCCCTCTTAAAAAACAAGAGGGTGTTTGCACATGTATCCTTTGTACAATGACAACAAATGACTTAATGGGGCTTTGGTTCTTTGTTACATTTTTATTTCAAAAACCAAGGTGGATTATGTTTATTACATTTTTTAAAGAATTTAAGAAAATCCTACTATAAACTAAGAGATACCTTGGGAGTTTCCAAAATACCTTAGGAACCATTGATTTATAAAGATCGTCTGCATATGTGTGTTTCTTAGTGCAAGGAGTTAGAAAACTTTTGATAATTTAATGGGATTTATGAACCTATTTTAAGAGCTAGAGTCTGTGAATAACTAGATAAAGAAGAAACAGAGTAACTGAGGATTTGGTTTTATGCCCTGTAGAGTTCAAATTAAATTTGACTAAAAGGCAGTTTAAAAGATTAACTTCTCTTTCCTTTCATGCAGTCTACTTCAGAACTAGTCATCATAATGAACTCAAAAGACATGCCCTGGAATGATTAGGAATAGTAGAAAAGTTAGTGTCAGAACTGAAAAGGGCCAAGTCCAGTGGCTCATGCCTGTAATTCCAGTGCTTTGGGGAGGCTGAGGTGCGAGGATTGCTGGAGGCCAGGAGTTTGAGACCAGCCTGGGCAATGTAGGAAGACTCTGTCTCTACAAAAAAATTAAAAATTAACAGGGCATGGTGCGGTGCACCTATAATTATAGCTACTTGGGAGGCTGAGATGGGAGGATTACTTGAGTCCAGGACAGAAGCTCAAGGCTGTGGTGAGCTATGATTGCACCACTAGTCTCTAGTCTGAGTAACAGAGAAAAGAAAATTAAAAAGCTTATTCTGAAAACCAGCTTGTCTTCAACCGAGTGAATGAAGAAAGCTTGTGTGTTTGGAACTATTTTCTGCCAAAACTGATTTCTGAATTGTGTTCTGTTAAACAATATCTGAATCAAAACTTCTTTGACAAAAAACATCTCATGGTCGTACAAGTTTGGGGAATACTGCATGAATATACCCCTGCAAGCCATTCACAGTGCACATGCATTTAGAAAAGACTCTGCAAATTTACTAAAAAAAAAAAAAAATGTGTATTTTTGGATAAGTTCATGATACCAAACTTATTTTAAGTATGGAAAAGTTTTTCTCATGTATCATTATTAATATTGAACCAAAGAATAGAGCAAGTGAATAGTTATTAGGTTCTGTTAAGTCCTGTAGACATAGAAGATTATGCTCTGTGGGAATATAAAATTTTAAGCAGACAAGATTACTGTGAACACATAATTGTAAGAGCATAAGCATGCAGGTATAAGTGGTCCAATTTTAGAAAACCTTCCTTGCAATCTCTTTAAACACCACCTCCTCTACATCTCTGTGGCTATTGTCTGAAATTCCACTGTTCGGTCCTCACATTTTCATTTAAACCTATTAAAACTTAGATCTATTTAAAGGATGTAACATTCAGCAAATGTGTGGCCTTACTTGTGGAAAACCAGCTAATAGATGATGAGAACTAGATGTGGACTTTGTGAAAATATTCAATAAAGGCAAAATCCATTGAGCCGAGACCATAGGCGACAATCCTTTCCTCACCCTCCCTCAGTTTCTCCTAAGGAAGAAAAGTCAGGATATTTGTCCAACCCAAATCCGAAACCCCAAATCAGATTCCAAGAAAAGAGGAGGTTTCTCTTTAGGCTGAAAATTGGGTTGCCAGTTGAGATTTTTTAATATTAATGCTCTGACTAAATAAATAGCTGGAAAAAAAGCAGCAGAAAAATTTAATACAAATTCATGCAGTTAAATGGACTGTCTAGGATGAAAATCAAGAAAACACAGCCCAAACATTACCAATTAGTCAGCGGCCCTCATTAGAGTGTACTGAAACCAAACTACTCTTTCTCCCCACTCTGCTCCTCCAGCCCCACCATCCGGAGACAGAAACCTCATTCACTTCCACACGTCATACCCCACATGAATTCCTAACCTGTTCTGGCATTCTGATCCCACCTCCTAGCAATCTCCCTCCTCTCCAGCATTTTGGACATATCTCTCAGCATGTATGTCTGCCTATCTCTCAGAATGGAGTAGTGTCCAGTCAGGGACACAGATCCATTCATCAGTGCTGAGCACACAGTCTGGAACATGGTATTCATTCACACATGTCTCTGATGGGACAGAATAGTTAAGGAAAGTTCCTAAGAGCTGGGAAATGTAAGCCTGTATTGCTATCACGAAATTCTGGAAATTCCTTCTTTGTTACTTTAGCCTTGAAAATACGTCTTCTCCATGTGTACCTCCACAGCTTTCTCAGCCAGATGGCTTCAGCAGGAGCCTCAAGTGTCATGTAATTGCTTTATTTTTTTAAATTGTCAGGCTGTGTATACAGCTCTTAGAATAGTGCCTGGCCCATGGTAAATGCTAGATAAGTGTATTAGAGAAAATCTTTAAATAAAAACCCATTTGTTTATACAAGTAGGCAATTGCAGCCATAGAGACATTGTAGAATTTAGTTATATTCATTACAGACACTTTTTATTCTCTTTTTTTTTTTTTCTGAGACAAGGTCTCACCCTGTTGACCAGGCTGGAGTGCAATAGCACGATCTCAGCTCACTGCAACCTCTGCTTCAGTGATTCTTGTGCCTCAAGCCTCCTGAGTAGCTGGAGCTACAGGTGTGTATCACCACACCTGGCTAGCTTTTGTATTTTTGGCTGAGATGGGGTTTCACCATGTTGGCCAGGCTGGTCTTGAACTTCTGGCTTCAAGCAGTCCAACTGCCTCAGCTTCCCAAAGTGTTGGGATTGCAGGCAGAAGCTACTTCACCCTGTCGATAGATATTATTCTTTATTAAAGCTGGTCTAATACAGAATCATTCAGATTTTGTAAGCATTTATTAAATTTCTACTATCCACAGGGCACTGTGCTAGCTGCATCGTCAACATAATAATAGTAGTTAGTGAGGCAGGCATGGCTCTCAAAGAGTGTGTAGTTTATTAGGGTGGGGGGTGAAGGGCAGGCACATAGAAAAATTTCTCAGTTCATTCAGGCCCAGAGTCGTCTTCAGTTAGCTTTTTAAGACTTGCACCTTAGTTTCTTCTTTCATTTTCTACTATTGCTGAAGCTCCTTATATTTCTGTTTATTGATAACACAGTTTTTGTTGTTGTTGTTTTTTAATTTTTTAATTTTTTAATTTTTTCCATTTATTTATTTTATTGCATTTTAGGTTTTGGGGTACATGTGAAGAACATGCAAGATTGTTGCATAGGTACACACGTGGCAGTGTGATTTGCTGCCTTCCTCCCCATCACCTACATCTGGCATCTCTCCCCTTACTATCTCTCCCCAACTCCCCACCCCCCACCATCCCTCCCCTATTTCCCCCCAACTGACCCCAGTGTGTAGCGCTCCCCTCCCTGTGTCCATGTGTTCTCATTGTTCAACACCTGCCTATGAGTGAGAACATGCGGTGTTTGATCTGCTCTTCTGTCAGTTTGCTGAGAATGATGGTTTCCAGGTTCATCCATGTCCCTACAAAGGACACAAACTCGTCGTTTTTGATGGCTGCATAATATTCCATGGTGTATATGTGCCACATTTTCCCTGTCCAATCTATCATCGATGGGCATTTGGGTTGGTTCCAGGTCTTTGTGTTGTTTTTGAGACAGAGTCTCATTCTGTCACCCAGGCTGGAGAGCAGTGGTGCAATCTTGGCTCACTGTAACCTTGGCCTCCTGGGTTCAAGTGATTCTCTTGCCTCAGCCTCCCTAGTAGCTGAAATTACAAGTGTGTGTCATCATGTGCCTGGCTAGTTTTTGTATTTTTAGTAGAGACAGGGTTTTGCCATGTTGGTCAGGCTGGTCTTGAACTCATAGCCTCAGGTGATCTGCCTGCCTTGGCCTCCCAAAGTGCTGGGATTATAGGCATGAACCACTGCACCCGGCCTGATAACAGTTTCTTTTTCTCTGTTTCTTCAACAACATGCAGACACAGTGGTGTACAGATGCTGCATTCACTAATCTCTTAGATGATTGTTCTCTAGCAGGAATCCTACTACTTTGTGGCTTCTCACCTTTAGCTTTTCCTAATATTTCCTAACAGCTTCTTCAAATCTCTCTTCCCTTGGTCCTTTCCTTCCACATTTTATTCAGTTGGACTTTGGCTCCTGCCTGATTTACCAGTGTAGATGGGGTGGGGAATTACCTGGATAGGCATAGCTGGTGGTGTCTTGGGGGTCTCAGCTGCACAGAGCAGAGTGTGTGAAGGAGAGCTTACTTGTGTCCCTTGTTGCAAAGTGTGGGTGATCCCCCTGGTAAACTAATGTAGGCTATCTTTGGATGTCCAGGTCAGCAGAGTGAAAGTAAACAGTCCATGCTAGGATTGAGTATGGCCACATAGCACAGAACATGATAACAGTGGCTTAAATTGTTTTTCCTTGTGTAACAGGAACTCCGAGGTATAGCCAGTCACTGCTGTTGGCTTATCATCAGTGTCAGGATTGGGGCCTCTCTTGGCATGCCTCTCGTGCTTATAAGATGGCTACTGCAGCTCCAGTCATCATTTGTATATTCAGAATAGGAAGAAAGCAATGACAGTGCCATTTCATATTGAAGGAAACAGTTTAACAGGGCTAGGTAGGATTTGGACTGGGAAAGAAAGGATGTAGAGTACTACAAACTTGATTAAGGTAGACGCTGCAAAACAATAGCTGGTCCAATGTAGAGGCAGAAGTGTGTAGCAGTTAAAAGCCTGGACTTTGAGTTAGAAAAATGTGGATTCATGACATTTACAAACTGTTGTCTTAATGTGTCCCTCAGTCTCTACAAAGGCTTTTTTTCTTTGTTGGTGAGAGGACCATCTGCTTTTTGAGGTATTGTGAAGATCGAATGAAGGAAGTTTTAAGGTGAAGCCAAGCACTTAGTAATTCCCAGAAAGGGAGACCTATTCTGTTCCTCCTCCTCTTACTGTTGTATGGTTGTCAATCAGAATTAACTAGAATCTAAGATGCTTTCGGGTTAGTAGCAAAAGAGAACAATGGAATATTGGATTAAATTCAGATCCTGAAGAGTGGAAATCCTAGGGTTTTATTCTTTTAGCAGGTTTTGTGATGAAAATGTCATGATCAAACCAGTCTTACCTGTTCATCCTGTATTATAACATTTTTTAGATCTTTATAGTTTAAATTTTTCATCATCTTCAGTTTCCATGTATTAAATATAAAAAACTGAGCCAACTCAACCCAGAAAACCTCCTCTCAAGAGTTCATTTATGGTATTTGTGACAAACAACCAAAGAAATAGATCTCCAGCGTAAGTTGACGCTGTTAACTGTCTCTAACTGGGTTTCCCAAATACCTTTTTACTTTGTAGGTTATCATTATGAATCTCACTTTCCATTTTGGTAATAAATTTAACAGCTGAATTTTTTTCTTACTGAGGTTTTATATTTTTAAGTTATCCATGTATTCACTTTGGACTTTGACATTTAATAAGTTTCCTGAAATATATGGGAGAAGCTTTATCTAAGATGTAGAAGACTCTAACATGTACTTTAAGGGGAGGAAATAAATGCCACACTCAAAGCAATTATACAGGTAGTATTAAAAACGTTAAATATGTATCACAAATTTAAAATGCAGGTATAGAGGGAAGTAGGTAAAAACCCTAACTTTGGCAGTATACATGTTAAGAAACTGTTTATCTTCTGTTTTCTGCTGAGCAGAAATCTAAAAACAAATAGCCTTTAAATCAGACCTATTAATTTTGTAATAGGAAGTTCTGTGAGAGACAGATAAAACCTCTGTATTAAGTGTGCAGTATAACCTATTTGTCCGAAATATACATGATTACTGTATGGTTGTATGTTATTTCTATTTAAGAGTTTTAGAAAAGGAACCCAAGCCCTCCTGCTGTGAGGGAAATACAGCATGTGAGCCTATATATTTGTGGGTAAAGCAGTGCCTTGAAAACAAGTGTGTAGCATCCAGGGAGATCCTAGATGAGTTCTAGTTGATAGGCAGAGTAGATCCAGGTTGTGGGCATGTTCGGTATTAATGCATAACTTCTGTAAAGTCTAGTTCAGGACCATTCTTCCTGGCCCCCTTCACAAACCATTTCCCTGCTTTCTCCTTGCCTCGTGTGTCTTCAGGAATTTGTGAATTATTCTGATATCCCAGTGATATAAAACATGATCTGGCCAAATTTGATGGTGACCTTTTCTGCTTGTACCCTTACCCATAGATGAGGTTTTCTGGGTACTGGTGCTTTCCCCTTTGCCAGCATATACTGCTTTTGTTGAGGAACCGAGGTCTCTGGTGGTCACCGAGTGAGAAGGAATAAAGATAAAAATGAAGGCGTGACTAGTTGAAAAATACAGACAGAATTTGACATGAAAATTGTTTATGAACAGGAGAGAGACAGCATTGTCTTTATAAGTGGTTAGTAAGTGGAGACTGCAGTCACCCAGATGGCCAACGCTAGGACTCCACATGGTAAATGCTTTCCATTCAGGGCTGTTTCAAAGTTCACCCATCTATGAATCTGCTAATGGGAAGCACATGAGTCTCCAGGTACTACAGTGAAATAATCACCTAGAGATAAAACTCCCCACAGAAAAATTAACACAACTTCTTTTATGAAAGACAGGTCACTGTAAAAAGAAACTCTACCAACTTATCATCAATTGTTGAAAAAAAAGATTTATGATGACATTGAGGTATGATAATCTCAAATACATTCTGCATTGTTTTTAAAAGCTTTGTGTTTAAAATTCATAGCACTTTCTAATCCTGATAAAGTAGCCTAATTTTCTAGCTTGCTTTGTTCAGTAAAATGTATTTCTAAATCCATTTTAAGCAGCTATTTCTTCAATTTGAGTAATTTTCTCTCAAGTTAATAGATTCCACACAAGCATACCTGACTTTTAATGTTAATATATGCTATATATTCCAAACTTGCTAGTGACAATAGAAAGCACAATCAAAATGAAATTCAGTTGTTTAAAGCATATCTAGCTTGTTATTTTGTTAAAATGTTTCTTCATTTTATTCATCTTTGCCAAAGCATAGCGATACCAAATTGTATTTTACAGGTTGAATATCCCTTATCTGAAATGCTTGGAACCAGAAGTGTTTGGGATTTTGGATTTTTTCAGGTTTTGGAATTTTGCATATGCTTACCCTAACCCAGTTGAACATCCCAAATCCAAAAATCCGAAATGTGAAATGCTCCAGTGAGCATTTTTTTTGAGTGCTGTGTCAATGGATTTTTTATTTTGGAGCATTTTAGACTTTCAGATTTGGAATGCTTAACTTGTACCTTGCTTGTATTGAGGTTCCATCTCCCCCTTTCCTCTTAGCAAAGGTAAAAGAAAAAATAATGTGTTAGTATGGTGTCATTTTAGGATGAGATGACTTTAAAACTATCATATCAATGAAGGGTATTTGCCTAATGGAGTAAGTCCCTTCATCAATAAGGTCAGCTATAGGAGCTGGCCAAGAAAGAAAAACATTTTGATTTTGAGGCATTTGGCATTGATAATTTTATTTATGGATAGATGTTTTCATTTTCTTTTCTTTTTTTTTTTTTTTTTTAAGAGGGGTTTTCGCCATGTTGGTCAGGCTGGTCTTGAACTCCCGACCTCAGGTGATCCGCCCGCCTTGGCCTCCAAAGTTCTTGGATTACAGGCATGAGCCACCACGCCCAGCCTCATTTTATATTGAATCTAAAATACTTTAATATTTTGTTCAATCTATTATACCTATATAACAACAATGCCTGTGGATATTTATGGCATTTTCTTTTGTTTACAGGATACTGGCCTAATTGCCATGAATCGAGTTTTTTTCTTCTCAGCAATGCCACTGGCGCTCTGAAAAACAGGATAATGTGATAGAGACAGATAAAGGATTTTTCTAAATTAGGCGGTCAGAGCAAGAAAAAGCACACGTAACTTGCATAACTGAGTCAGTGTTTCCTCAAAAGGGGCAGAGTTTGGTTAAAAAAAAAAAGGCTTGTCTTATATATGGCTGTATATGCAGTTTATAGAAAAGTACTAGCATACAGTAGGTGCTCAGTAAGTGTCAGTTAAATGGATGTTGAAGGACTGGGAAAGAGAGGAGTTGGGTTGAACAGAGATGTGGTGCAAGTCCTACACAGTCATGCGTTTATAAGTGTAGTTTTAGAGTTACTCCTGTGTGTTTGAAAACTGAAAGCAAAGCCAGATCCAGAACAGGATTAAGGGGCCAGCCAGCTGGGCAGTTTCCCAGTGTGCTAATCTGTAAGAGGCATTGAAACCACTGAAGATATGACATGCCAGAGGGAACTGTATTTCCTAGAATTTCTTTACTGTCTGTCATTGAGATCAGACATAAGGCGTTCCAGGGATGTGTTCTCCTGTCCCTTAAAGAGATATTCTCATTTTTCTAAGGAAGATAGGTTGAATTAATTATAGATCTTTTGCTTTGCTGAGTGAAATATTCAAATTTGGGAGCAGAACTAAGTTGTTTAGACAAGAGAGAGTAGTCAAGTGCTGTCACGAGGGATCTTCTTATTCTATTCTACCTCTAGGCAGAATTAAGCCTTTTTTCTCAATAAATTTTAAACCAATATTTAAAAGATATTGGTGTAAACTGGTGTCAGATTGTTAACCTACAGAGTGATTGCATGTTTTGGTGTCTCATTGAAGCCCTGGAACAATGCTGTTTAATAGAGATATTTAATTTAAATTTTTTAAGTAGCCACATTAATTAAGTGAAAAGAAACAGGTGAAACGGTAATTGTAATAATATGTTTTATTTAATCTAATAAATCTACAATATATAATTTTAATGTGTAGTCAATATAAAAATTATTGAGCTCTTTTACATTGTATTTTTTATATTAGGTCCTCAAATCCCTGTGTACATTTTATACTCATAGCGCACTTCAGTTTAAACTAGCCACATTTCAAGTGCTCAGTAGACACATATGGTGTGTAACGATCATATTGGACCAAGAAGTACAGCCCTAGACAATTCAGTTGTCAGTGACTCCCAGTTGGCATCATTGAGCTGGTCCTCAAAGGCCGTTTAACCAGAATTTTCTCTCTTTGGCCAGTGTGAAATTCCCAGTGTTGATACCAATCTTTAAAAATCATTTTAAAGAACCACAATTATGATGGTGTTGAAGTAGTTTTCTTCAGAGTAATGCTTAGTTTAATGTTTGACTGCAGATACTGTTCATTTGTGATATGGTGAGGCTTTGTGTTCCCACCCAAATCTCATCTTGATCCCCATAATCCCCACATGTCAAAGGTGAGACCAGGTGGAGGTAATTAAATCATGGGGGCGGTTTCCCCCGTGTTGTTCTCATGATAGTCAGTTCTCACAAGACCTGATGGTTTTATAAGGGGCTCTTATAAGGGACGCTTCTTCCTGCTGCCTTGTTAAGAAGGTGCCTCACTTCCTCTTCGCCTTCTGCCATGATTGTAAGTTTCCTGAGACCTCCCCAGCCATACTGAACTGTGAGTCAATTAAACCGATTTCCTTTGTAAATTACCTAGTCTTTATAGCAGTAAAAACATGGACTAATATAGTAAATTGGTACCAAGGTAGTGGGGCACTGCTATGAGGGTACCTGAAAATGTGGGAGCAGCTTTGGAACTGGGTAACAGGAAGAGGTTGGAACAGTTTGGAGTGCTCAGAAGAAGACAGGAAGATGTGGGAAAGTTTGGAATTCCCTAGAGACTTATTGAATGATTTTGAACAGAATGCTGATAGTGATATGGACAGTGAAGTCCAGGCTGAGGTGGTCTCAGATGGAGATGAGGAACTTGTAGGGAACTGGAGCAAAGGTCACTCTTGCTGTGCATTAGCAAAGAAACTGGTTGCATTTTGCCCATACCCTAGAGATCTGTGGAACTTTGAGCTTGAGAGAGGTGATTTAGGGTTAGGCTTTATATCCCCACCCAAATTTCATCTTGAGTTATAATCCCCATAATCCCCACATGTCAAGGAGGAGACCAGGTGGAGGTAATTGAATCATGGGGGTGGTTTGATTCTCCTTGTTCTCATGAGACCTGATGGTTTTATAAATCACTCGTTCCCCCTTTGGTCAGCATATCTCCTTCTTGTCCCTTTGTAAAGAAGGTGCCTACCTTCCCCTTTACCTTCATGATTGTAAGTTTCCTGAGACCTCCCCAGACATGCTGAATTATGAGTCAATTAAACCTCTTTCCTTTATAAATTGCCCAGTCTCAGGCAGTTCTTTATAGCAGCATAAAAATGTACTAATACAATTTGGTCAACCTTATCTATGGAATGAAGAAGCATTATCAATAGTTAACGGTATCTATTTAGACCAATGATGGGTTATTACATCTTGCTGATTAGAGAGGAGGCCTGGATTATAGATGTAATGTTTGGCAGCTAATGGGGAACAATGTCCAAGGAAGATTAGGAGCAGCCTTAAAATGTAAGTTCAGGGAAAAGAGTAAAGGTACGAATTAATTGTATATATTTGCCATTTGTCGGCTAATGATACTCGTAGTTACTTTTAGTAGGCAGTTTTTCTTTTTTCTTCCTTTCTCCCTTATGAACTCACTTGCTTTGTTCTTTTTTTTAATTGAAATATAATTTATGTACAATAAAGTTTACCCTTTAAAGTGAAGTTATAGTGAATCCCCTTCGAGCGTTTTTAGCATTCTCACAAAGTTGTGCAGCCATCACCAGAGCCCTTTGATTTAATTACAGATCTCCCTTAACATAACTCTCCTTCCTTGACAGCCATACTCAGAAAAAAGGAAGGGAAGGGGAGAAGTGTAGCATTATTTTGGAGAACCCATATTTGAACTGTTAACTTTATGTAGATATTTTAAAACACCCTCAGGAGAACTAATATAGTATTGGAAATTAGAGAGGTGTTCCTGTAAACACTTGAATTACATAATACCTTTCTTTTTTCAAATGTGTTAAAACCCAAACATTAGAGTTGTTTGAAGGGTTGAACAAGTTGGATGTGGTGGCCCATGTCTGTAATTCTAGTACTTTGAGAGACCAAGATGGGCAGATCACTTGAGCTCTGGACAACATGGTGAAACCTCATCTCTGCAAAAAATACAAAAAAATTAGCTGGCATGGTGTTGTGCACCTGTAGTCACAGCTACTTGGAGGGCTGAGGCAAGAGGATCTCTTGAACCCAGGAGGTTGAGGCTTCAGTGAGCCATGATTGTACTACTGCCCTCCAGCCCGGGTGACAGAGTGAGACTGTCTCAGAAATAAAAAAAAAATTAAACAACTTAAACCTACCCTAAAATAGAAATTTTGTGCTTTGATTAGTAACTCATTTCCGGCATTACTACAGTTCTGAGGTTCATTTTGAACACCCTAAGTTTTAAAAGTGAAAGGGAACATCTGACATATTGGACATAACTCAAGGACTCTTGTTTTGATCAGGTGATTCTACCACATATTTTGAAGGGTTTGCATATAATGCAGAATCTGCTCCTAGGAACACTGGTGTCATTAACCAAGGATTATACAGTCAGAGTCCCCGCTTTGTATTCCACTTAAATCATACTGTTTTGCATTATTTTAAATGGTTGCATCTTTATTTTTATTGAGGGGAAGGCAACTGGAAGGAATGCGACTATCGTAAGATAATCTTATCTTTGGGGTATTAGAGATATTTTCCAACACTAAAATTGCGATCTCTTTCTGACTGCCATTATGCTTGCATATTCATCATTGTTTAATTATGGTGTCCCATTGCCTTGCTAACATGATGGACTGGACCGACAGGGAATTACTCTGTAGCTCACTATTCAGGTTGGAAGAAAGCACTGGAAAGAGCAGGTGTTTGAATTTTTCTTCTTATGCTTTTCTTTCTCTCTTTCTCTTTTCCCTCTTTCTCACATGGGTAGCTAATTATCCTTGGATCATGTAAGCATGTCTTTGTGGAATCACAGTCTCCAGATTTAGTGTTAGTGTCACATTGATATCTCCGGAAGGGCTTTCTGCTTCCATCTTTACTCTGGCCAGTGCTTCAACCGTAACACTGGATCTTTATTATATTGCCCCAAATTATTTCCAAACCTATGTTGAACAAAAGAACACAATATTGAAGACTCGCTTAATATGAGGGCTCATATCTTTGTATACCTTGTTTTTTTTCAAAGTGTCCCATTGCAGATTGCAAGTATAAATTAGTGGCAGAATTACCATACGAAACCCTCTTGCTAACTAATCGGTAATTTTTTAGAGAGCGATAGAAAACATGGTACTAATGAATAATGTACCCAGAAGCTCTTATTATAGGGTTGGCATGAATTCCACTTAATGACAGGCTTTCTCAAGCAGCAGTTGATTTTAAATCCTATTTTTCATTAGTGAAGTATAAAATGTTAATAATACCTTCCATTGTGCTGTTCTTTTGTAGCATAGTAGCATGTGTCTTCCCTGTTCACCACGGACTCTTTTTAAGGTCTAACTAGTAACTTCCTATATCATAAATAAGATTTGTTCAAGAAATAAAAATGTGTGTTTTCCCATTGTTAGCTATATGTTTTTCTAATAATCACATCTGAAGCTTATTATACAGTAATAGCCTTAAGATATTATTTTTTTAAATGTACTACTTTGGTCTTAATACTAGTTTTTAATCTCTTCTTGTTTCTATGAAGTCTGAATGAGATTTTCAAAATTGAATAATAATTTGATCCGTTAATCTTTTGAAGCTAGTAATTTTATTTTCCTCTCTTTGCAGTCTCCGAGGTTCGCAAATGAATAGAGCTTCATTACTGCAGTCTGCATTTAATAACCATTATCCATTATCTTGTAATTAAGACTCCCTGTAACGAATCATGAGGACAATGCAAAAATACATAGTACATTTCTTTAATGAACTGGAAAATGTTCATCTTGTTCTATTTAGTAATGAGTTGCTGAATAGTCATTAAATCCACTGGAGAATAGAGCTAGATGGATTTTGAAGACTGTCTTGAGTTTGTGGTTAATCTATTAGAATTAAAATTTCATCTTCTATTTTTATCAACAGCTGATTAGAAGTCATTCTGTTTGACCAAATTGATTAGAAGACCATATACAAGGGCAGCTGTTGTTTAATGAAAGTTTTTAATGAAACTGTACCATGGAGACTTGTAATTATAGGCATTAGAAAAGCTTTGAGTTGGCTTAGACCACAAAAATAGTATTGTGCTAAAGATTTCAAATTGGGAAAATAAGAAAATACAATTTAATATAATACTATAAGTTTATTATTAATTTTAATTTCAACTAATCACAGTTGAATATTAATTTACTTAATTTGTTTCTTTTGACTTTTTCAACCCTTTCATCTCTTAGTTTAGTCATTTAGTTGAAATTGTGGACACTGATAAAAGAACATTTGTAGGGATAGCTATTGTAACTTGAGATATTTTCTCATAAGGGTTTTTTTTCCCCAAACTGAGCAGAGGTAAGCTTGGTTAATGTTGGATTTATGTGAGCATCGAAGAGAGTCTATAGTGCTGTGTGGTGTTGGTAATTCAGAATGTAGCATTTATTTCTCTAAGGTAATTTTGTTTTGGCAGAAGGGCAAAGGAAGCAATGTTAAAATGAGAATTAAAACAAAAGTATGTCCTACTTAGTCCCATTGGAAAATCCATTTTTCTTTTGACAGTAGTAAAGTACTAATGTACTTTCTAAAATATTTTGTGTAATTAAAGCTAGGTCTTATTCCTCACTTAAAAAATAGCCAGCATCTGCATGCCTGACCTATTTTTTAATATCTTGTGGTCTCTGACTCTCAATTGTCCTTTCTCAACACATCCAATACGGACACTAAATTTAGCATCTTGAAACACCGATTTCATGTGATGAGACCTCATGCTACCTAAAGGGCAGAGCCCAATGTCTGTAGGTTCAAAGTTCTCTATAATATTTTCCTAAGGGATATTTACAGTCACATGTTCTAAAACATACATTCATATATATATGTATATGCCGCTCCTCCCACCTCACTTCCAACACAGACTTCTTAGATATATTCATTCAATGATTGCTTGGTATGCTTATGCTTTCTTTCCTTTTGATATTTCTTCTTACGTCAGTGTTCTTCCAAGTGTGCCCTCTCATCTTTAAATTTTGCCCCTCCTTCAAGGTCTGTAACAAATTCCATCTGTTCATTAAGTCTTCCTGTATTATTCTAACTAAAGTTATTTCTCTGATCCTTTCTAATTCTTATTGATCATAATACTTACTGGGCATATGATATAGTTTGGATTTTTTCCCCTCCAAATCACATGTTGAAAATGTGATTCCCAGTATTGGAGGTGGGGCCTGGTGGGAGGTGATTGGATCATGGGGGTGGATCCTTCATGAATGGCTTTAGCACCATCCCTTTTGGTGATGAGTGAGTTCTTGCTCTGTGTTCATGTGAGAACTGGTTGTTTAAAGGGGTGTGACACCTCCCCCCATCTCATTCCCACTCTTACCATCTGACACGCCTGCTCTCTTTGCTTTCTACTGGGATTGTAAGCTTCCTGAGAGCCTCACTAGGAGCAGATCGCAGCACCACACTTCCTGTACAGTCTGCAGAATTGTGAGTCAATTAAACCTCTTTTCTTTATCAATTACCCAGTGTATTAGTCCACTGGCTATGCAGGAAGCATGGCTGGGGAGGCCTGAGGAAACTTTTAGTCGTGGTGGAAGGGGAAGCAGATATGTCTTAAACGTCTGGAGCAGGAAGAAGAGACAGAGTGGGGAGGTGCTACTCTCAAAGTAACTCACTATCATGAGAACAGCACCAAAGGGGAAATCTACTCCCCCCCCCATCCAGTCTTTTCCTACTCAGAGACACTTGACCATTGGGGGTTACAATTTGAGCAGGGACACAGACCTAAACCATATCACTCAGCCTCAGATATTCCTTTGTAGCAATGCAAGAATGGACTAACACAGAAAATTGGTACCAGCAGTGGTGAGTGGTGTGTTGCTGTCAATAAAGATAACTGAAAATGTGGAAACAGCTTTGCAACTGGTTAATAGGTTGGAAGAGTTTGGAGGGCTCAGAAAAAGGACGATGAGAGAAAGTTTGAAACTTACCAGAGACAGGTTAAATGGTTGTGACAAAATGCCAACAGAAATATGAACAATGAAGTCAATGCTGGGGAGGTCTCAGATGGAAATGAGGAAGTTACTGAGAACTGGAATGAAGGTCACCCCTGTTATATCCTAGTAAAGAACTTGGCTGCATTGTGTTCATGCAGCCAAGTTCTATGGATCTGTGAAAATTTGAATGTAAGAGTGATGAACTAGGGTATCTGGAGGAAGAAATTTCTAAGCAGCAAAGCATTCATGATGTGGCCTGGCTACTTCTAACAGCCTACAGTCACATGCAAGAGCAAAGGAATGACTTAATGTGAGAACTTATGTTTAAATCGGAACCAGAGTATAAAAGTTTAGAAAATTTGCAGCCTTGCCCTGTGGTAGAGAAGGAATTCAAGCAGGCTGTGGAGCAACCACTTGCTAGAGAGATTAGCTTGACTAAAAGGGAGCTAAGTGCTAATATATAAGACAATGGGGAAAAGCCTTGAAGGCATTTCAGAGGTTTTTGAGGCAGCCTCTGAGGGCCTAGGAGGAAAGAATGGTTTCAGGGGACAGCCCCAGAACCCCACTGTCTTGCATAGTCTCAGGATGCTGTCACCAGAATCCCGGAAACTCTGGCTCTAATCTCAGCTGAAAGGCAACTGATACAGCTCAGGCTGCTGCTGTGGAGGGTGCAAGTTGTAAGCCTTGCTGGCTTCCATGTGATTGATGTTAAGCCTTGAGGTGCATGGAACGCAAGAGTGAAAGAGGTCTGGCAGCTTCCATGCAGATTTCAGAGGACGTGTCAGAAAGACTGGGTACCCAGGCAGGGATTCTTTAGTAGGGCAGTGCTAAAAGGAAAGGTAGGGTGGGAGCCCAGACACAGAGTCTCCACTGCAGCACTGTCTTTGTGGAATTGTGGGAAGGGGGCTGCCATTCTCCAGATCCCAGAATGGTAGAGCCAACAGCAGCTTGCAACTTCTGCATGTAAAAGCCACAGGGGCAGAGCTTTCCAACGCCTTAGGAGCCCATCCCTTTCACCAGTGTGCCCTGGATGCAGGACATGGAGTCAAAGGAGATTATTTTGGGGCTTTAAGATTTAGACTGCCCTGCTGGGTTTGGGTCTTACATGGGGCCTGTAGCCCTTTTCTTTTGGCTGATTTCTCCCTATTGGAATAGTAATGTTTACCCAGTGCCTGTATCACCATTGTAATTTGGAAGTAAATAACTTGTTTTTGATCTCAAAGGCCCATAGGTGGAAGAAGGAACTCATCTCCAGATAAGACTTTGGACTTTATACTTTGGCACTTTTGAGCTAAGTCTGGAACAAGTTAAGAGTTTGTGGAACTATTAAGAGGGGATTATTGTATTTTGCAATATGAGAAGGACATGAGACTTGAGAGGCCAGAGGCAGAATGATATAGTTTGGATGTTTGTCCCCTTGCAATCTTATATTAAAATGTAATCCCCAATGTTGAAAGCAGGACCTGGTGGAAGGTGTTTGGATCATGGTAGTAGATCCCTCATGAATGTCTTAGCACCATCCCTTTGGTGAGGAGTGAGTTCTCACAAGATCTGGTAGTTTAAAAAGGACGTGGCACCTTCACACTCTCTCTTGCTCCTGCTCTTGCCATGTGACATGCGTGCTTTCTCTTTGCCTTCCACTATGATTGTAAGCTTCCCAAGCCCTCACCAGGAGCCAGTCCTGATACCACACTTCTTGCAGAGCCTGGAGAACTGTGAGCCAATTAAACTTCTTTTCTTTATAAATTACCCAGCCTCAGGTATTCCCTTATAGCAACACATGAATGGACTAACACAGCATATATTCAAAACACCTTAGATATCATATATATTCTTATTTCCACCCACACCTAATCTCTAGACAATAAGGGGTTGGTTTGATATTTAACAACTTCCAGTTTCAGCTTTAACATATAAAGAGCTTGGAAGTTGTCATTCCTGTTCTTAGAGCAAGAAAAAGCCGAATAAACTGAAAATGAGTGACTTTTCTCAGACCCATCAAAGAGCAGAGGTCACAAGGTAAACTGTCACCTGGAAATCCAGAGAGACAGATAAATCCTGAGTGTCAGAGACGAGATTTGTTTACCTAGAGCAGAAGCTACCAGAACCAGAACCTAGTAGGAACACTTAAATGGTTGTTTTGACAAATGGAGGCTGAGTGTTGTACCCACACTTTTGGGTTTTACCTCCAGGAACCCCACCATGTTCTCACAGTGAAGAGCCAGAGAAGGTTCCTTCTTGGCTTTGGCAGGAGAAGAGGAAGATAATCATTATGAAATATACCCAGAGTATTCCGCACAGCCAAGCCTGCTCTCTAGGACCAAATACTGAGAGTCTTTTCTCACCTGAGAGAGGCGCATTTCCTCTCTAGTCTTTCTGTCTTATCAAAGTGGGGGAGAAAAGCTAAGAAATATTTGTGACAGTTACAGCCCAGGGACACAGGACCACTAAAAGATAGAGATTTAATAATAAGGTGATAGAATACTTCTCCTGCCTCACCTGTTACCAACACAGCAACATGGTTTCAGTATAGTAAGAGTGGACTACAGCTGACAATCCAAAATGCATAGACTTTCTGAAAAGGAATTTTAGGGAAGCCCAGAATAAAGAGGGGAGATAAAAACAAGCATACTGTAGAAATTTGAAGTTTGTGGCATCTACAGCAAACCTTAAACACAGCCCAACTCGTTGCCAGATTAACATAGAACCTCACACCAAAGGCCTGTTTATTTCTGTTCACATTACCCAATATATCATGCGTGGCTTTCAACAAAAAAATACAATGGATGCTAGAGGCAAGAAAAAAACTCAGTTTTTATAGAGAAAACAAGTATCAGAACCAGATTCAGATATGGCATAGATATGGGAATTATCTGACAGAGAATTTAAAATAACTATGACTAATTTGTTAATGGCTTTAATGAAAAAACAGACAACATGAAAACAGATGTATAATAGAATCAGAGAGATGGAAACTTGAAGAACTGAAAGGAAATGCTAGAAATCAGAAACATTGGAACAAAATGAAGAATGCTTTCGATGGGCACACCAGTAAGCTGGAAACAGCTGAGGAAAAAAATCAGTGACCTTAAAAATAGGTCAATAGAAACTTCTTAAACTGAAATGTAAAGAGAAAAAACTGGAGGAAAAAAACCCCCATGGAACAGAACATTCAAAAACTTTGGGACAGTTTCAAAAGGCATAGCATATGTTATATCACTGGAATAGTAATAGAAGAAGAAAGAAATTAGAGCAGACAACGTATTTGAAGCAGTGGCCTGGAACTTTCCAAAATTGATGTCAGATACCAAACCGCAGATCCAAGAAGCTCGGAGAACACCAAGCTGAAGCATACAGAAAAAGTATGCTTGTCTTTATCTCCCCTCTTTATTCTGGGCTTCCC
Organism: Sapajus apella; assembly: GCF_009761245.1. Classification (NCBI taxonomy): domain Eukaryota; kingdom Metazoa; phylum Chordata; class Mammalia; order Primates; family Cebidae; genus Sapajus; species Sapajus apella. Next base: position 4,428,577 of record NW_022437024.1, read on the forward strand.
TAAAATTCCTTTTCAGAGAGCCTATGTATTTTAGCTCTGTCAGCTGTAATCCACTGTTATTATAATGAAACCATGTTGCTGTGGTGGTAACAGTTGAGGGAGGAGAAGTATTCTATCACCTTATTATTAAATCTCTATCTTTTAGTGGTCATGTGTGTCCCTGGGCTGTGACTGAACAAGTATTTAAAAACTGTGCACCTAGCCATATTTTAATTAAATTGAAGAAAACCAAAGACAAAGAGAAAATCTTGTAAAAAGCCAGAGAAAGAAAACAGTTTTCTTTTAGAAGAAAAAAAATGCTGCAATGGACTTTTCATCAGAAACCATGTCAGCAAGAAGTGAGTGAAGTGAAATACTTAGAAGTGTTTAAAGAAAACAACAACAACAACATGGAATTCTGTGTCCAATGAAATTATCTTTCTAAATTGAAGGAGCTCAGACAAACAAAAACTGAAGTAATTCATTGCCAGCAAAGCTTCCCTGTAAGAAATGTTAAAACAAGTTTCTCAGGGAGAAAAAAATGATATAGATTAGAAACTTTAAACTGCATTTAAAAAGGAAGCACATTAGAGAAGGAATAAATGAAAAATAAATTTTTGAACTGATTTAAAAGATAACAGTTTAAAGTAATAATATAACAATTTACTTGATTGTTTTATTACCATATGGATAAGCTGAAATGAATGACAGCAGTGCTATAAGAAACAGGAGAAAAGAGTTGGGAATATTTTGTTAAAAGGTACGTGCAGTACCTATGTGGTATAGTGTTATTTGAAGGTGGACTTAGATTAGTTAAAAATGTATATTGAAAACTCTGGGACAATCACTAAAATACTTAGGAAAGAAGTATGATTGATATGAGAAGATAAAATGGAATAATATAAAATGCTCAGTTAAGCCAGGAAAGGCAGAAAAAGAGGTGTAAAAATTAACAACAACAAAAAATGCAACAAATGGAAAAGTTATAAATGTGGTAGATACTAATTCAACTACATCAGTAATTACTTTAAATGTCAGTAGTCTAATATGCCGAATAAAAGATAGATATTGTAAAAAAATAAATATTCTACTATATGTTATCTGTAAGAAAGACACATTCTTCTTCTTTTTTTTTTTTTTTTGAGACAGTCTTGCTCTGTTGCCCAGGCTGGAGTACAGTGGCACGATCTTGGCTCACTGTAACCTCTACCTTCTGGGTTCAAGTAATTCTCCGGCCTCAGCCTCCTGAATAGTTGAGACTACAGGCATGTGCCACCATGCCCGGCTAATTTTTTGCATTTTTAGTAGAGACAGGGTTTTACCATGTTAGGCAGGATGGTCTCCATCTCCTGTTCTCATGATCTGCCTGTCCAGGCCTCCCAAAGTGCTGGGATTGCAGGTGTGAGCCACCATGCCCAGCCACAAAAGCCACTTTAAATGTAAAGACTCAGAAGTTTAAAAGTAAAGGAATAGGAAAGATGTACCATGCCAACACTAATCAAAGTAAAGTGGGAGTAGCTATGTTAATTTCACACAAACTAGACTTCAGAAAAAAGGAACACTATCAGAGATAAAAAAGGGTATTATATAATGATGAGGGGGTCATTTCTCCAAGAAGATATAACAATCCTAAATATGTATGCACCTAGCAAGAAAGCATCAAAATATGAGGCAAAAATCTGATAGAATGGAAAAAAAGAAATAGACAAACGTACTATTAGCTGGAAACTTCAAAACTCCTTTTTTTAGTAACTGATAGCCAAAGCAGGCATAATAACAGCAAGGATATAGTTGACCAGAACAGCACTATCATTCAATACTATCAAATTAACATTTATAGAAAACTTCATTCAACAACAGCAGAATACATATTCAAGTTCACATGGAGCATTAACCAAGACGGACCACATTCTGGTCCATAAAACACACCTTAACAGATTTAAAAGACTAAAAATCACACAAAGTATGTTCTCAGACCACAATGGAACTAAATTAGAATAGCAGAAAGATAGCTAAAAGATCCCCAAATGTTTGGAAATTAAATAACACACTCCTAAATAACATATGGGTCAAATAAGTCTCAAGAAAAAATGTAAAATACTTTGAACCAAATGAAAATAAAAGTACAACACCAAAATTTGTAGAATGTTCCAAAAGCGGTGCTTAGAAGGGAATGTATGGCATTAGATGCATGTATTAGAAAAGAATAAAGTCAATATGCAACGTTTCATCTTAGGAAAGTAGAAAAACAAGAGCATTTTAAGTCTAAAGCAAACAGAAGAAATGGAAATTAGAACAAAATTGATGAAATTGAAAACAAAAACAATAGAGAAATTTTTTTTTTTTTTTAAAATATCATAAAACCTACTTCCCTCGCCCGCCCACCATAAGGTTGGTAAACAGCTAGCTAGGCTAATCAAGAATAAAAGAGAAAAGACATAAATTACACATATCCAAAATGAAAGAAGGGTCATCGCTCCTGTTTCCGTGGATATTAAAAGGATAATAAAGGAATATATGAACAGCGGTATTTTCACAAATTTGAAAACTTAGGTGAAAGGGATTAATTCTTCAAAAGACATAAACAACCAGAACTCACAAGGAGAAATAGTCTGAATAGGTCTATATCTATTAAATAAATTATTTAAATCACATTTAATTTCTTTTATAGAATATTTAATGTGACTATTTTATGTAAGTTATAAATATATTTATGCATTTAAATATATGAAATATTTTAATTATATAATATAAAGTTATTTATTATTTAACAAATTATTAAAAACTATTTATAACGTTCCAAAAGAAAGCACCAGCTCTAGATGGCTTTATTGGTGAATTCTGCCAAACATTTAAGGAAGATATAATACCAGTCCTCCACAGTCTTCCAGAAAATAGAAGAGAGAACACTTATTCTCTGAGACCACCATTACTCCAAAACCAGATAAAGACACTGCAAGAAAGAAAACCTATAGATGATCATCTTTAATGAACATAGATACAAAAATCCTTAACAAAATATTACCAAAATGAGTCCAGCAATGTACAAAAATAATTATATACCACAACCAAGTGGAATTTCCTCCAGGTATGCAAGTTTGGTTCAACATGATGTAATCCATGTCAGTAAACCAGAGTAGAAAATATGATTATATCAGTTGATACTGAAAAGGCATCTGACAAATTCCGACACCCATTTATAAGAAAGACTCAGCAAACTAGAATTAGAGGGAATTATCTTTCAATTTCATAAAGAACATCTACAAACAAACCTCAGCCAACATATGTAATGTTGAGAAACTGCATGCTAAGATCCTCCTAAGGACAAGACAAGAATATTCTTTCTCTCTTACCACTGCTATTTAACATTGTACTGGAAGTCCTAGCTAGACAAGAAAAGGAAATAAAATGTGCACAAATCAGGAAGTTTGATAGGCTAATAATGACTCCTGAAGATAGGTTCACATCCTAATCCCTGGAACCTGTCAATGTTACCTTCTTTGGGAAAAAGAGCTATTGCAGATGTGATTGATTTAAAGGTCTTGCAGTGAGGTGATCATTCTGGATTATCCAGATGGGCTTTATATGCCAGCATGATGACTGTATAAGAAAGACACAGAGGGAGATTAGACTTATAAACAAAAGGGAAGGCTATATGAAGACAAAAGCAGAAACTGGAGTGATGCAGCTGAGAAATGCTGAAAGCCATTAGAAGAGGCAAGGAACGGATTATCCCCAGAGTCTCCACAGAGAGTATGTTAACACCTTTATTTTGGATTCTGGCCTCCAGAATGGTGAGAAGACATTTCTGTTGCTTTGAGCCACCAAGTTTGTGATCACTTGTTAGAAAAGCCATAAGAAATGGCTATAAGAAGAAAGATATAAAACTGTCTTTGTTTACAAACAACATGATTGTGGAAAATCCCCCCAAATCAACAAACTCCTGAAATTGCTAAATGAGTTTACCAAGGTTGCACAATACAAGGTTCATATACAAAATTTAGTTACTTTCCTGTCTACCAGCAATGTACAATTTGAATTTGACATTTAGACAAGTACTATTTGCAGAAGCACCCAGTTTGCATAGATTCCATCTATTTACAGATATTTGTATATAAATGGGTTAATATACACAGATATATTTCCCTGTGAGGTCAGCTGAGAGAGATGAAAGTAAGAACACTAGAGCAGCAGTGAGCACACCTAGCACCAAGATAATGGTTTCTAATACTGTTCTCCAGTGAAAGGAACCAAGGTTCATTGAAGAAATGGCTTATACCAGGACTGATGCAGAAAACACACAAGTTAAGCCTTGAGCATCTTGTAGTCTCAGAAAGCAAGTGCTTAAAAAACAGAAAAATCCACATGATGCAAAGGGACACAGGAAGCAACTGAAAGAGCTCCCAGTGGCCAAAGCTGGAACTGTGTGAACAATAAAATAAATAAGGTAGTGTGGGATTGTAAACCCAAGTGTAAAATAAATACCTTCGAGTCTATACCAATAGTAAGTAAATTATTGTAAATTTTAAAATGGAGAAGACATGCTCGCTTCGGCAGCACATATACTAAAATTGGAACGATACAGAGAAGATTAGCATGGCCCCTGCGCAAGGATGACACGCAAATTCGTGAAGCATTCCATATTTTTTTTAAAAAATAAATAAATAAAATGGAGAAGACACAAACCTTCCCATATAAAAATTCGAAGCAATTTATGTAGCTAAGCCCCCCTTGAGGAGGTGGATTATAACTTCCCACTTCTTAAGTATGGGATAACCATAATGACTTTTTTTCCAAAGAGTACAGTATGAAAAATGGGAAAAAAAAGATTAGCTTTACAGTGGTGAAACTGAGCCAACACTAACTACCTCAGCTAAGTGCTCAAGGTCAACATCAACAGTGGTAAATCATGGTGCTATTATGTGCTCTTGACATAATGTGATGTTCATAGCAGTTTCCCTCTATGGCTTTCCCAAATCCATAACCTCAGTGCAGTGATGAAAAAAACATTTAACAAATCCCAATTGAGGGACATTCTACAAAATACCTGACCAGTACTTTGAAAACTGTCAAGGTCAGCAAAATAAAATAAGAATCTAAGAAACTATCACAGCCAGGAGGAATGTATGGAGACGTGACAAATGTAGTATGCTTGATGGGATTGGATACTGAGTCATACTCAAGAAATCTAAATAAAGTGTGGACTTTAGTTAATAATGTATCAGCATTGGTTCCTTAATTGTTACAAATATACCATAATTATATAAGATAGTAATAATAGGGAAAACTGGGTGTGGGGTATATAGAAACTCTGTATTACCTCTGATTTTTCTGTATATTGAAATCTGTTCTAAAACTAAATGTTTGTTTAAAAATAAACAAACTATTTTGTTCTGAGCCACCAGCCCAGTTTTGTTACTGGGACTGGAATGAAACACAAAATTATTTTCCCTTCTTCGTTAGTCAGTTAAAGGTGGAAAATATTGTAGTTTTTTTTTTTTCTTGGTAGCTGTGTCCGTTCATCTAGAAATTATTTACTGAGCTTCTCCTGTGTATCCTGCTTTGAGGATACGAAGAGTATAAGAAAGATACAGCACCTGCCCATAAACATCAAGAAAGGGACATAGATATGCAAACAAATAATGTTCGGGCCACTGTAGCTACTGCTGGGCTACTGTTGCTGCCATAGTAGATCTTCTGCTTTGCTCTCCCAAATATATTAGGAAGAGAGTCTCCACCCCACCCTTCTGAAGGAGTCTGGCTTTTTTGATGAACTTTAGATGGTGTGGTTTTAATGTGATCATGCCTTGTTTTTAGACCTCCAAAGGTAGCCTTGGTCTTTTTTTTTTTTTTTTTTTTGAGATAGAGGCATGCTCTGTCACCCAGGCTGGAGTGCAATGGCACGATCTTGGCTCACTGCAACCTCTGCCTCTTAGATTCAAGCAATTCTCCTGCCTCAGCCTCCTAAGTAGCTGAGACTACAGGCACCTGCCACCATGCCTGGCTTATTTTTTTGTTGTTGTATTTTTAGTAGAGTTGGGATTTCACCATGTGGGCCAGGCTGGTCTTGAACTCCTGACCTCCTGATTTGCACACCACAGCCTTCCAAAGTGCTGGGATTACAGGTGTGAGCCACCGTGCCCAGCCAGTAGCCTTGGTCGTCTATATTAATCTTCTCTTCCAAGATGCTTAGAAGAATTTAGATGATACCCAAAAGCCTTCTAGTAAATCCAAAGATGTCACATATTAGAAAAACACATCTTGATATCATTGTGGATTCTTTTGGGATGTTTCCCTCACCTTCTTACATCTATATAGAAGCTTTGATCTCTTCCTTTTGATTGTCTCGTTTCTGATGTTGTAAGCACCAGGCATCAGTTCTATAGTCTGTTCATCTGTGCATTTTTAAATGAACTTAGTATATGCCTAGCTCAAGACCTTTACACTTTGTTTTCCTGCTTGTAATGCTGTATCGCCACATTTCCTTCATTCAGTCTCTATTTGGATTTCATTACTTAGAGATGCTCTTATGATAGCTCTTTAAATATAGCTGTCCCTCACCAACTCCATCACTATCTCATTACATTGTATTATTTTTCTCCATGGAACCTATCTCCACTTGACATTTATTTCTTTATTGTCTTTCTCTTCTAGAACACCTGCTCACAAAGGCAAGAACTTTTTGTTCATTGGTTGGTCTATTCCCAGCATCTCTAGAGCGGAGTCTGGCACATGGTAGTACTCAGTAAATATTTGTTGAACAAATGCAGGTATGATAGTGACACCTCCAGTTTCTCCCAGTCACCCTACAGACCCAAAGAAATGAAGGCTTCCAATGACCTGCTCTGATGCATCAGCCTTTAAGGAATTTATACAGATTGCAGTCCTACTTAAGTCCTTGCCTCATTTCTATTTGTATAGTAATTGATGCTTTTCAAAGTGCTTTTGCATAGATTGTCCCTTTTGATTCCTTGAATACTATGTAGTGTAATACTATGTGTAATACTATGAAGCAAGTAGGAATTTCTTAGACCTATTTTACAAATGAGGAATGTAAGGGAATGGAATTTCAAAGGTAACTATCACAGCCAGAGCTAGAAACCAGATCTCCTGACTTCGTGATTACGTGGGGTTCACATTTCATCTCTTCCGGTGTCTACATTGTATGGTTTTGAGGGCAAGGTCTTGAATTTTTTGTTTTTATATTTTCCACATGCCTTATACACAGTGTGCTTAATAAAGTATGTTTCTTTGGGCCTTTTGGCCACTTCAGCTTTTATCTTTGACTTCATTAATGGATTTTAGGAGGATCTCAGAGATTGGTTTTAGGTATGGTGCCACAGATTCGGTAGGTTAGGGCCAGGCATACAAATCACATAGGAACTTTGGTTGTGTTAGGTTCTGATTTAGTTGGTCTGGGGTAGTGCCTGAGAGTATGCATTTTTAACAAGCTCTGGGAGTGCTCATGCTGCTGGTATAGCTTCCACACTGAGTATTTCAGGGCTGTGTATCATGTGAAAGATGTATTCTTTGTTTGGCTAACTGACTGTGTGAACCTAGGTAAGTTTCTTGGAGACACTATGACATATTGTTTAGGTTCGATTACTTTGGTTAAAATCCTAACTTTCCGTTTACTGTGTGATCTCAGGTAACTTACTTAACTTTTCTGTGACTCAATTCCTCTTTAAAAATAGAGATCATATTATTACTTATCTTATACAGGTATTGACTGAATTAATACTTGTAAAGCACCTAGATTTATAATGCATAGCACTCAATGAATCTTAAATACTGTGATCATTTCTTTGTTTCCTTGTGTTATTCTGTTAAACTCCATTAAGAGGTTTAAGATACATTTGAAGGAAGGAAGTTGTTTAAGATACTTGCAAGGTATGAAACAGCGTGGTGTCTTTCATGGAAATGCTAATCTGGTTGGAAGACAGTGCTTTCATTAATGAACAATGCAATAGAAATCAGCTAATGGTGATTCTTCTCGAACTGTCACAACTATACTGTATACTTTTCATTAAGCATGAGCAAATTAGGGAGAAAATGAGTAGGCACTCCAGTTTTGTAGTAAAGTGTTATGATGTATGATATTAAGCATAGGGCATAAAATTGTTTTTATTCATCTCAGTTATGTATTAAATGAACCAACTTGATTTTAATTGGCAGTGCGGAAATATGGAGGTAAGAATATCAGAGATCAGTGAGAATATATTTGGTGCCTGATATAGTGATAGTAAGGGGTAAAAAGTGTGGACATAATTATTTTAAAGGGAGATATTAGTTCTACTTTTTCCAATAATTAATGAAAAATAACGTTGAGTTTCTTTGGGAAAAAAATTTACACAATTCATTTGTCCCACTGACTCAAAAGCATAAAAAATAAATCTTTAATTAACATGGAGTTTTTCTCCTTTTTGTCTTAGGATCAGATTTTATTAAGACCTCTACTGGAAAAGAAACAGTAAATGCCACCTTCCCGGTAGCTATAGTGATGCTACGGGCCATTAGAGATTTCTTCTGGAAAACTGGAAACAAGGTATATTATTACCAGCAAATCTTTCTTCAGAGTAAAGATAATGTTATTTATAATACTAGTTACAGCCAGGATAACTGTGTTTATATGGAGAAGTTGTGAATGAATTACCTTTATTAAGGTAAATGTTTAATTTACCTTTCATTATAAAAGACCACATTCAGGGAGAAAAATGTATGATTAACAAAGTGAGTGTGAGTGTGGGAGTATGTGTGATCAAGATGTAAACTCACTTTATGTCCTTTTGTTAACCAAAGACAATTTTGTCACTGACAAGAGATTCCTAAATGGGTTCTTTAATGAACTAATTCTGCTGCAACACAGAGGCTTTCTCGCAAGGCGTTGGCCAGTGAAAACAGGTTAATGCAGAAATTAAACTTCCTTGAGGAATGGAAAGAATTGCAGAGTAACATTTATTGAATGATAAGCTGTGGTGGTGATATGAAAAGTATGCAATATAATGGGAAATAATCTTTTCCTGTCATTATTGAAGGACACACATAAATTGGTTTTTCTGTTGGGAAACCCCCGGTCCAGAAAAACTTATTACTTTTAATAATATGAGGTGAAGAGAAAATTCTCGAGGAGATGAACTTATTAAACAAAATAATGAAATGCTGTGAAATAGCAGGGAAAAGGTAGCTAGACGTTATATAGCTCTTGAATTAAATATCAATTTTTGCGTTTTATGGCAGTTGGATGTGCTCTTTGGAAGACTGTTAAGCTGAGGAGGGTGTATACTAGCTTTTGTCAGCTTTTTGAAAAATAACATATATTTTTTGAAACATACAAAGTTAAAGGGAAAAAAGTGTATGAGGTGCTTTTTTAAAAATGAGTTTGGATTTTCCTTTTCATCTCAAGTTGCTTGTTTAGCTGCAAATTATCTCAAAGGATTTTTTTACGTGATTGGAGAGAAAGGGTGTGTGTGTGTGTGTGTGTGTGTGTGTGTGTGTGTGTGTGTAATGAGACTTTCCCTTCCTAAGAGGCATCTTTTAAAACCAGTCTCTTGATTTCTGCCAAAAAGAAACCCAAAAAAGACCTTTAGTCCTTTGTTCACCTGATATGATGACTTTGTATGTAACTGTAGCTTCAGTTTATTTTGGAATAGGTGACTTTTTTTTGGAATATGCTGGTTTATGAGAGGAAATAAACTCCTTCCAGAATTTTCTCTCTTAGAAAAACTTCACATCTTAATTATGAATAGGATAAATATCTATTGTGACCTACATGAGAAAGGTGACCCAACTTGAATAACCTCTGCTTGATAGCCTGTCTGCAGTGATCCAAATAAGCTAAAAGATTTTTTGTTTAAGCTGTAAAAATGATAAATCTATCTTTGGTCCTCAGTTGAAACTACCACCACTCATTAGATTGTGATTCTTATAGCCAAAGAACATCAAAACCAAATGTGAAGCTTTTTATACTTTATAGATGCCTGGGCCCCCATCCCTGGTAGTTTTGGGTCTGGTGTAGTCCTCAGGCATCTGTATGCATTAAGTTCCATTGTCAGGGTTCAGACTTGCCACTGGGGACCCAATCCTGTTTTGTTCTCAACAAACATTTATTGGGTAGTTAACCATGTGCCATGTTAACCTGTGTTAAATGCTAGGAATGGAAAAATGACTACGTCCCTTCTCAGGAGAGCTCTTAGACAACATGCAAAGAATGTCAATGAAAATTGTAAGTGCTCCGTGTTCCAGGCCAGAGTACAGAGGGAGGGACACTTTGCTGTCTTTCAGTCCTTTCTTTTTAATTGTATTGATTCTTTCCCCAGCTAATAAATAAGTCCATCCTAGTTTTATTAAGAAAAAAACAGGTACAAGTCAAATTCTATTCATTTAATCATATTTGATTTCAAACAAAGAGGTTGTGTATGTTTGCAAATCAGGTGCAGCCTTTTGGGTTGTTGACAAGTTGCTTGGGCAGTCCTTAGACCATTAAGTTTCTGTGTCATTGATTTAAGGGTATTTTAAAATGTGATAGGCCACCTTCCAGACGATGCTTAGTGTCACTCTTGAGAAGCAGAGGTTTAATATTTCATAACTGATTTCATTGCAGATTTATGTTTTCCATATTCTCTCTCTTAAAAACAAGGATAAACTTAGGTTAGAACCTCTCTGGAAACAGACTTGCTGACACAAACTGAACTATATAGAAAATCTATAAGAAGCACTACCTAATTGACAAAAATGCTCCTATGATTAACATGTATGCTAATATCAACTAATTGATTTTTTTGGCTGCTTCTCAACAAGTAACCTCATCCTGTTTAACCCCCTTGTTGCTTTACAGAGTCATAGCCTGGGCTCTAGACTAATAGCAGATACGGTTGGAATCCCTGCATTGCCGCTGCTTAGTTATGTGACATTGTGTAATTGAGGCAGGGAAAGAAGTTAAGAGACTTTTACTGATATTTCATGTGAGAATTGATGAGGGTCTAAACTGAAACAAGTTGAGTGCACAGGAAAGTGTACATGGGGGGTAAGGAAGTTAAGGAAGTAGAATTGGCAGAACTTAAATATTGCTTGGGTATGGTGTGGCCAAGGAATGGTAGAGCTTGGGTTAAACTATAACCTTCCCTGCTTGGGTTGGTAATAGACTATATTCATTTAATGTCTCTCTTCTCTAGCATTCTGTTAGCAGTAATCTGCTGGTGCAACCAATCACAGCCCTGCATGACAAATGTGAGAGATTTAGTATTCAGGCTCTGTGGTGTTGTTTTGACCGCCAACATCTATAGATTCCCTACTCTACTGGATAGTCAAGTTCCTGAAACATGTAAAATCAGATAATCAGAGTTTTATTGGATATGGAACATATCTTTCCTTTCCTAATGAATCCAGGGACGTCATTTGTGAATATCAGATATTGACTGGATTGGGCTATGTTATGGCCAACCCTTAAAGACTACTGGAGTATGTGGACACCCCCACCCCATGTTCTTCTACTGCGCTTATGTAACTTGTCTGCCGGCTTTCTAGGATGCTGTGTGCCTGCAACTTAGAAAAAAAAAATCCCTGCAGTTGAATTGATTAAAACAACTGTCAACTTTCCTTGCTGGATTGCCGCCAGTTTGGTTAGGGTAACCCTGCAGCCTTGCTGATTCTGTCCTTTTATTTTAAGTGCACTTGTGTTTTGAACCTCAAGATGAAGGCTGAGAAGTGACCATATAGGCTTACTTGTAGAAATGTAGAATGAATGGGCTTTTGTGATCTGCTTTCCTATTTATTGACACCTTCCTTGTTTATTCCAGGTTCACAGCTATAGTCTAGATGGTTGAGGCTTATGACTTTCCAATAAGTGAAATGTTAATCAGGGTTAGTAACCCTCATTAGTGTCTCTTCGAAAGCAGTGACATTCTCCAAAAATCTTGGGGAAGTTGTTTTGTAGTGTGAATGGGCATGAGTCACTGATCTAAGCCCTTTTGCTGGATGAAGTGAAAAGGTTTTTTTCAACAGAGGGAGAGAGAATCAAGACTCTGATAAACATAGTATCATTTTTAAAAGAAATCCAATAACAATAAAGATTGTTCTATTCTCTGCCTTCCCATTTAGGTAGGCTTTAAACCAGCAGGAGGCATCCGCAGTGCAAAAGATTCCCTTGCTTGGCTCTCTCTTGTAAAGGAGGAGCTTGGAGATGAATGGCTGAAGCCAGAACTCTTTCGAATAGGTGCCAGTACTCTGCTCTCAGACATTGAGAGGCAGGTGAGTAATCTCTATCTTTGGAGTAAATTGACAGGTGTTTTTGAGAAAGGAATTGAAAAGCCAAATTGAGAACTAGAGATAAAAACTCATCTGATTGACCTCACTCTACTCAATCCTCTACTTTTTCTTCCAAGCAAATCTCCATCAGAAGTGAGTTGGGCGAAGCACATACTAATGAGGCTTTATAATGAAATGTTCATTAAAACTATTCATTATTATTTGATAGTATAATTATTAACTGATGTGTATAATTATAGAATGATTGTTAATTAACTAAACTCTGCTTTTCCTCACAGATTTACCATCATGTGACTGGAAGATATGCAGCTTATCATGATCTTCCAATGTCTTAAATTAGTCAGCAGTTCCAGAAAAGTTTTTTATGACAATGTTTAAAAATTATTTTTCTACATAATTGCTAAAATTATTTAATTAAAAAGTAGGACAATAGGTAACTGGCATTTCTCTCCTTAAAATTTCCATTGAACGTAAAGAATGGAACTGAAAACCAAACTTATCCACATTCACAGGTACTCATTTCAGGCACATCTGAAATGTTCTTAATTACTTGAAGATCTGCGCTGTTAACTTTGTGAGGGGTTTCTCCTAAAAACTCTTAAGTAAAATGTTAATGGCAGCTTTGACAACATCAAATTCTAAGGGGGAAGAAAACAACATTAAACTGCCCAAACAGTGTGCCCTAGCAAAGGAAAATGCAACATCCTGCAAATGCTGCTGTAACGACGTCAGCAGTCACTGATTCAGCACTAATTTCCTGCCCTGAAAACTCATCTTTCATTTTCTCTATGGATATGCTCTTTTGTTAATTGTTTTGCTAATGCAATTTCTGGTACTGTTATACACAACTATGAATATCATTAAAATTTTTAAAATAAAGTTCCTATAGTTTATTATTTTTTTTAATTGTTACAATACATAATGAAAAAGTAATCCATTAAACATAAAAAGAGGTTTTATCAGTGAGTTCCTGAATCTCTCTAGTTGATTCCTTGGGTATATATCTGTAAAGCACCTCCATATATTATTAATGAATGCAACTTATGCATGTATTCGGAAACTCTTCAGATTTTCTGGTGTACTGAATGGAGGAAAGCAGTAGATATTAACAGCACTTGCCATGTAATAAGCTTTACATATATCAATTTATTTAACTCTGATTTAGTCCTCATAATAGTAAGGTAAATACTATAAGGATTTTAATCCTTACAGCAGTAAGTACTGATATAATCATCCTTTTATTCAGACAGGGGACTGAGGAACAAAGAAATTTAAGCAACATGCCAAAGGTTGCTCAAAATTCGCAGAGTTAAGAATCAAGCCCAAGCAGACAGGCTGGCTCTGAAGTGCATGCCGTGACCTCCAGGTATCCCAGACCTTCGGTACACATAGTCAGGTGTTCATAAAAAGAGCTCCTCATAGGCTCGGGTACAGTAATCTGCCTCACGGTCAGCTGGTTTTTTTGCTCTCTGTCTGTCCCAGCCTCACTCTTCAGAGATTCTGCTTGCTAGCATATCTACCATGTTACAGAATGTGTTTCCTTAGATGGTGATTTTCATCAGGAGAGAGTCTTTCTTCCCTGAATGGCTCTCTAGTTGTTCATAAGCAAAAACCTGGACTGGAAGTCAGTTTTGGTTTTATCTTCTCACCTGCTGAATTCTAGCCTGAACTCTCCCTCTTTCTGCCTTTGACTCCTTGGTCTAGTCAGTTCACATCTCAGTTTCTTCATCTATAAAGTAAAGGGGTTGGGGAGATGCTATGAAAGTTCCTTCAGACCTAAAATTATATTACCCTAAGGATAATTAGAACAAATTCGAGAAAATGTTTTATGGCTGAAAAGAGAAAACACTTTTCTACCAATCTAAATTAGAAATTGCCTCTTGGGAGACAATTTAGCAAGTCCTTCAAAGCACCTCTCTAACTATAAATGAAATGACTAAAACAAGAATAGAAAAGAAATTCTGTTTTCCCCCAATGCCTCAGGAGGATGCCAACTTTTGACTTGTGCCTTTGGATATGGTCAGTGGCTCCGAATGTCATATTCAGCCTCATCATATGCTAGCCCAGGTGCCCACCACTACAATGGCCAGTCACCTTTGGAGAAGAAACATTATAGAAAAATAATCAGTCTGTCACCTTTGAAGCTATTCCAATTTCACAGGGGTTTCTGTTTTACTCCCATTAAACCCAGCTGGTCATTTTAGTTGATCAAGTGAACAGGCATCATAATCTTCAATTTTAATTTATATGAGGCATTCACTGAAATTGACCTCTGTGGACAATTACAGATTCACATAGGAAATTAAGACTAGCGAGTCCCTCAGACCTATTAAAGCCTGATGAGCATAGCCTGATCTAAAGGTAAGTAATGTTATAGTGGGGAGGAAAATTTATTCCAAGGACTATGGGACTCTTCATCCGGAATGTCTGCCCATCCTTACCTGGCTCTTGAAATCAAATGTAACAGAAGACTTTAATAGGAACACCCTCATTAATGTTGATTGCTATGGAAACATAAGAGGAAGAGATCATTTCTGAGGTGACTATGATTTACTGCAAGCTGATTTGTGTACTTCAGAACATTGGGATTAGATGCTTTATACAATCAGAAAATAACTTGCTGTGTTCTGTGTTTAAAGCCTCTAAGTTAATGCAAGCACCCTGCCTTGTTGCAATTGTTCAGTAAAGCATATTAGGCATGAAAGTTATTTTTGAAACAGTCATATAATTTGGGAGCATAGAGAGACTTTAGAGAACATCTAGTTCAGCACTAGAGAACATCTAGTCTTTTTTTTACGTTGAGAAAAGAAACAGAGAAGTCACTTGTGCAAGGTCACATAGAATGTCAGAGCTGATACAGAATGTACATTCCCACCATATGATGAACTATTTTACAATACATACCCTGGTCTTTGGAACTGAAAATTTCTTGCTTGTTTATGCATGCTGCTATACCTAATCGTGTTTGTCAGTATGTGAACCTAAGACTTTCAAGAGATTCGTTTTTGCCTCTAAGAGTCTTCTAAATGGTGTTTTAGAGACCAACCTTCTCAATCTAGCCCATGTGATAGTGTGATAGTATGGTCGATTTCATCTGTTAGATCTCAGAATTTTGGATGACCTCTAGAACTGAATTTTTTTAAGTATTGAATGTTACTTCATTTTGTTTTAAGGAAAAAAATATAGCAGGGGGGGGCTTGTTTGGATTCTAATTTGTATACACATGGAGAGGAGATGACATGTCACAAAACTGTTTTATAATTAAAGTATTTTGCCTCATTCTGGATTATTTCAACACTAATGAGAAATTCAGACAAATTGGTTCACATGAAAAATAGCTTGGAAAGAGATCCATATAGCAGTAGAAACTGTTACAGATATCAGGAAGTGCATCCTCACAGCAACATAACACAGTCTCCATCCTGATTGAGCAGAGGTTTTCTATGTCATACATACATGTTTTATAGAAACCAAATCTAGAGAAACCAAATCCATTTCTCTGGAAAAATTAACATATTTCGAGTACAGAGGGAAACCATTAATTTTTCTTCCATCAGCCTGATACTGTACACATCATACATAGGACCAGAGTGCAGAAATATAAAGAAGAAGAAAGAATTTGTATAGATCTTACCTTCCAAGGCAGTGAAATGTTATGCCTATTTTGGCACTGGGAAAAAGGTAGGAGGTGAAATCAATTTCTACACTTATTTTCCTGATCACTCTCTGGGGTTTTGCCTCCCAAAGAAAATATGTATTTTACAACCACCACCAAATGATCCTTTCTAGAAATGACCACAGGTAACATCTGGCTGATATATAAAATATGTAGTAAAAATAATCATTTTTAATTAACTAAAACCTGCTCAGGAGAGAGTCAGAGGAATATCCATCTGGTCAATTCACACTTAATAGGACAGATGAGGATCAGGATGTTTAATGCAATATATGAGAAATACTTAGTGACCTTACGATGAGCTAAAACTTTTTATTAGGAAAAAGAACACAGATGAGGAGGAATAATTGGAATATCTAGAAAGGACAGACCTGAAACTTGATATGTTTAGAAGTACGTCTTGTAAAACACATAGAATATAGGAAACCTATATTGTGTGGCATTAGTTTCTATTGTCCAATGACAGGGAAAGTGTTCAATTCATTTGAACAATAAAATAAGCTTATAGTTTATTCTGGAGATTGGCAACAAGTTTTAAGAAGTGATTATAAATACCTTATAAGATGTGATTATAAGTAAAGGTTAAAGGAACTGAGATTATTTAGCCTGAAGGGAAGATCAAAGAGTACTTAATGCCTGAAAACCCCAGGAAAAGTTACTTCTCTATTAGATTTTAGTGACACAGTCCTGTATCTCCTCTCTAGAAGAAGAAGTAGAACTTATGCTACATGTGAAGTTAGGTTAGTTCTGGGTAAGGACTCGCTTAATGGGCTAGAATGTGTTATTAAGAAGGTACATCTTACTATTCTCAGTAGTAGACTTGTCTTTTTATTTGGTGGTTTAGTTGTGCTGCCAAAAAAAGTGGTATTCAAACTGAATCACTGGGAGAGTTATATGAAACAAGTCTCAGCTGCACACCCCGAATTTCCAGTTCAATAAGTTAGCTGTAAAACCTGAGAATTTGTATTTCCAACAAGTGCCCAGGTGATGGTGATGCTATCGTTGTGCTCTAGGAACCACACTTTGGGAACTACTATGTTAGAGATCCTTGTACTCAATATCTAGATTCCAAATTAAATGTATCTATTAAGCAGTAAAATCCACCAGCTGCAGCACTTCTGTATCCCGAAGGTCTAGGATAAATGTTTATATTTTGCTGCTTTTCATAGCCAAGAACAGGAGGGAGGACAATGGAAATGACTTATCCCTTAATCCTTTCACACAACGCAATGAACTCGATTTCACTTTGGGCTTAAGGATCCTAGAATAAACATTTTAGATGAATTTTAAATCATTATCCATAAAATCTTCAAGGAATTTTATCAAGCCAAGATTGTAAGATTTAGCTGTATTTGATTCCACCAGTCTGGAATGCTATAACTGGCGATTTAGATATAATGTACTATAAAACCAAGACATAACAGAGCCCATTCTTCAACTTGCATTTAGAATAGATTGTAGGGAATGGCATGTTTTACAGATACTTGGCTTATTTTGAAGGTACTGTGTAGATAGATGGTCTCTAGGACAAATGAAAATGTTGGTTCCTTGGTCTTTTCCACATAAAAGAATGTTTTAAATTTGTGTTTTGCTTTCTAAGTGTTTGCTTTGCCAGGACCATACTGCATATAGGCACGTTTCTCAATTGTTAGCAACAGAACTCTCCTCTACCTAGTTTAAGTGAGAAAAGATGCTTATTCTTAAAGCATGCTGTCACAGGATATCCGGGATGGGCAAATAGTGGGAAGTTTTATTAGGCCACTCTTGCATCGCTATAAAGAAATACCTGGGTCTTGGTAATTTATAAATAAAAGAGGTTTAATTGGCTCATGGTTCTGCAGGCTTTACAGGAAGCATAGTGCTGGCATCTGCTTAGCTTCAGGGAGGCCTCAGAAGGTGAAGGGGAAGCAAGCACATCACATGGTGAAAACAAGACAAAAGGCAGAATGGGGAGGTGTCACATACTTTTAAATGACCAGCTCTTGGGAGAATTAACTATGACAAAGAGCTCCAAGCCATGAGGCATCTGTCCTGATGACCCAAACACTTTCTACCAGGCCCCACATTCAGTATTGGTGATTACAATTCAACATGAGATTTGGGCAGGAACAAAAATCGAAACTATTTCAGAAAAAGAGGCAGCTAGGTAAGAATAATGCCCCAACTATTCTTTAGAACTGCTTTTAATCACTTTTGGCCTTTTGGCTAAGATCAAGTGTAGACCTGCTGGTACTGCCTCACTGGTACTGCCTCAGAGCACTTGATACCAGAACCCTTGCCTTTGCCTTCCCTGAAAGTTGGGTTTATCACAGTGGCCAAAGATGAATTCCTCTCATTGATCTTTTGGATATCAAGTTCCTGTCTGATTATGTCTTGTTACAGCATTGGTCATATCCCTGTACCTTACCTGCAAAGGAAGCTGAGAAAGCAAGTTTTGGCCGCCTTCTTGGGGAAGGGGACACATCATGTTTAAAAGATAGTGAAGGATCAAGCATCATTACAGTTGTCAACTACAATATAACAAGGTGGTACTGGAGAGACAGTTAATGATTTGTGTTAAGAAATAACTCATTGCCCCTCTACTGTATTTCCATTTTCAGTTAGTCTTTAAAGCTGAACACTGCAAAGTTACCCCTTGTTTCTTGGTCCCATGTAATAGGTCCAGAGAAGTTCCATGGAGTCCTTTTGTTTAAAGAGAATTGCATTCTCACCAGTAATATATGACAATGCCCTTTCCTCCAAATATGTAAGCTTTTTTTTATTTAGACAGCTATTGACTTCCCACCAAGAGCATGATTAAATTATTTCTTTCTACTTTATCACTCTTATTTTCTTTCCAAACTCATCTGATTTTTGATGTCATATAGCTTTTATAACATATTCTTGTGGCTTGGAAATGAACTTACAGCTGTATTATATGATTCATCAGTTTAACAATAACCTTCTGTCCTCTATGGATGAGAAAATCAACATGCCCATCCACCATCTTGTCATCTTCTCCAAAGTTTTGACATATTCTACATCATTACAGTTTATAACATTTAAATTGTGTTCTGGGACCATAATCTCCACAATTGTTTTCGTCTTAGTTGCAAAGTTAAATACAGTCAATACTCATTATTCTGTTTATCTCTTCTTTTCAAATTTTGGCCTCTAGTAGTTCCCCGAAGAAGGGCTTTGGGACTACATTCCTTGAGTTTTTGCAAGTTCAAAATGTTTATTGTTTTTAGTGATTTCTTTTGGACATGTACAGTTCTTGGATCACACACTTTATTTCCTTGAGGACTTTGTATTATTCCTTCAGTGTCTGCTAGCATTGAACATTGCTATGCATAGTAAGGATCTGACTTAAACTTTTTGCCGCAGTCTAACAACAGATTCTTCTTTCAATGCCAGTAACCTTGACAGAACAAGATTCAGTGTTGAAGGTTTTGTGTCAGTTTTTCCTGGGGTTCAGTGTGCCCTCTCTGTCTATATATCCATAAAGTATGGAAAATTACTTTGAATTATATCTTTAACATTTTTCCTTTTTTCTTACTATTTTTAAACTTTTCCTCAGGATACCAGTTATTGGATATGTGTCCTGTCTAGCTATTGTTTTCTCTAGTCCTGAGGGTTTTTTTCTCTTCTTCTTCATTTTGTACTATTTTCTATTCCTGTCATCCTTGTTTCTTGCCATGTTTTCAGCACAATCTAGTTGCTTTCAGTGAAATGTTTGTTTTCTGAGCTCTAACAATTATATTTCATTTCTATTATCAGGTATTATCTTCCCTGAGCTCTTGTATATTTGATATGAACTCTTGTTTTATAGATATGGTAGCTTTGTTTCAGTTTTTTGTTTTTAAGACTTTAGCAATATGTTTGGCCCATATTTTTATCTACTTTATGGAAATATTTTTCCTGGTGAGTATTCTTTGTCTTCTATTTCCCCGCTATTTATTTTCTCTCTTATTTTCTTGGAGTAGTTTTACATAGATACTCATGTTCTAATGAGATAAGTTTTTTTCTGGACCAGGTACTGGCAAGAGATTTGTGTGGAATAAATGCTACATTTCTCCATGTTCTAGGCTGGTAGGAATTCTTATTGTTCACAAACACATGCTTTCATTATGTCACAGGATTATGTATTTGAGTGAATTATTTTGGAGTTAACTCTCCCTCGTCACCAGAGATTAGCAGCTTTAGGGCTGCTCATGTGCATTTCTCTTCTCTGATTCTGCCTCAATAACAGGCTGCCTCCTACAAATATGGAGTTGTCATGTGCTTTTTCTGTTAGCTCCACCTCTCTTGCTTCTCTTTGATGCCCAGTTGGGTGCAGGGGAAACTGCTGTCAGCCCATGCACCTATCCCCATTGATTCATAGAAGTTCTGGGATTGTGTTCCTGGAGCATGCCACCTGTTTTGATCTGCTGCCTTTGCCTGAAGCCAGTGAGTTGGAATTTGTATATATGTTACATTTGAATAGGAAGATTTATGTTTGGAATGCATACAAATTCTGATTGAAGTTGAAATAGTAGTAAAAGCAACAGCAACTTTAAAATTAAAGTGCTAAGGAATAGACAGTTTAAGTGGCAGTGCCTGAAGTGTCTTTTATTATTCCATATTTCTCCCTCAGATAAAACTTATCCCCATTGGAATGTGGAGGGAAGTAATTAATAACATTGGATCAGGAAAGTGCCTGACATGTAGAAGCTGTTTGAAAAGTTCTTGTTAGTCTTTCTTCAACCATGATGACACTACAAAAAATTGTTAACACAAATATAATTTTTTAATAAGTATAAGCATGCTTTTTCTGCTTTAGTTTTATTTACTGGGCGTCTTTTATGCTCATCACTAAGCAATATCAGAAGCCGTCTCTCACTTTTGTGACTTAACTATAACAACTGTTTTCTATCCATTCTTTGTATCATTCTTATAAAATGATTGCCTTGTGTCTTTTTTCTGATTCACCTCTACCAGGAAGGTTGCAGGGCCAGGGGGAAGTGGAGAATGGGAGGGGTCTAGGTTAAGTAGTTCTTTTAAAGCAGAACTGGCAGAGATGTCTCTAACGTGGAGCTTTGCAAGTCTGGAACTCAAGAGTGAAGAGAAATCTGAGTCAATAAGTGGCTCTTAATGTGTCAAAAAAAGGCACAAGCTTGGGGTGAGTAGAGGGGGCCAGGATTTAAACTAGGAGATTGCAGAAGGAATTAGCAGACAGTGGCAAACAAGTCAGATAGGGGTGGCCTAGGACAGCAGTCTGGTTGGCCTGTGTATCCTTCTGTCATCATGATGGCACAGTAGGCCCACAACTTGTAAATTGACAGGGACAGAGCAGATAGTCTTGTGCTAGGTTTATTTCTCTGCATTGCCTTTCTGCACACCCTGAGTGGGAGACCTTTGAGGGGAAGCCTGTTGTAACCAGCTTTAAACTCCTCATAGCATCCAGCCAAGTATCTTAGAGAATAAGTGCTCCAAATGTATTTGTTAAGCAAATTTGAAAGATAATTATCATTTGGGATTAATATAAGGAAGATGCAATTATAAAGTGAGACCCAATCCACAAAGTAAGCATAAATATCTGTGCTATCCAGGTAGACAAAAGTGCAGCTTTGCTAGTGAATTAAGTTCCAAAGTACATTGTGAAGCATTTTTAGAGGAATTTTCATAAAATAACCACACCTAAGGTTTGATATATACTAATATGGGAAGGGGCTACATTTTACCAACAGCTTTTCTGAGTTCAGACTGCTAAAACCTGCTGGATGTGTTGCAAATGTATGAAAAATGGTTTAGTTTGGGGAAACAATTTTTATTCATTAAGCTGTTTGTTTTGATAGATTTAAAAAGCACATATCTTTTTTAAACCATTTATTTCATGTTTTGAGTAGCGGTAAAAATAATTGCATATTTGAAATCTTTAAAATATGTTTTAATGATGCTTTATAATGACTTAAGAGTAAATGTGCCAAATTTACCCACTGCTTAAGCCATTCCAAGGTTGAAAGTTTGTTTGTTTCCAAGCTTTATAGAACTAGGTAATATGTTACTGGATAATGTCTGTTAAACTGTAGTCAGTGTCTATATCCTCGTGGACTGATTAAAACTTTTGTCACACCTAGAGTAAGATTTTGCAAAGAGGCATTACAGTTGTGTGAATGCTTGGTTTGAGTTTTAAAAAAATGGATATGAATTTTTTGAATATAATAGAATTATGCAAACATGGTCTCATAATAGAATTTTAGTTGGTAGATTTAGTATGTATATACCTGGTATTTACGCTGAGAATTAGTTTTCAAAAAGTCCTGACTGCCTTTCTAATTTAAAAGATCTTTTTGTTTTGATGAGACCAGGTATTTAAAGGGTTTGAATGAGGTCTGTAAAATTCAGACCTAAGAACAGGTTCCAGTGTTTCCTTAGTGCCTATTAACATATATTGTCAGTTACTGGGAGTTTATGGAATTGTAGAATTCCTTAGACACATATTTGCTAACTAGTAATGATAATTTACTGCACTCTTAGTAAGTGTTCACTGTTCTAAGTGATTTAAATATATTAACTATTTCTCCTCACAACAGGCCAATGAGATAGGTATGATTATGATCATCATTTTATAGATGAGTTGATGAAGGTAGAGAAATTAAAATGCTTTGTCTTAAGTTCACATATATAGCCAAGATTTGAGACCAGTTATTCTGGCTCCTGTGTCTGTGTTTTTATCTACTATGAGCTAGGCACTGTTTTGAGATGATGCTTTTGTACCACACTTCTAAGAAAAGGAAACTCACCAGAATTATAGAATTTCAGGAGGGTAAAAAGAGACGCCCAAAGGTCATTTAATCTAAACATCTAGCCAATGATCATGTTCTCAAGCAGTCTGCAGGCTGCTGTGGAGATAGGGAGAAATAGCAATGAAGTGGAATCTCTATAATGAGCTGTTAAGGGACAGAAGCAATGCTCTCCTTCCAGGTTAAACATGTTATACCAGGCTTTTATTATATTTACTGCTGGGTCTTGGGATCTGGGATTCAGCCCATGTTATTTCCAAATCCTTATAAAATGAGCTGTGATACTGCAAGTTTCTACCATTATAGCTGTAAATACAAAACACACAAACACTCAAAGGCATCCACCCAAGTATAAAATTACTAGGGAAATAGGAAGGATGAAAAAATGAATTGTTGGGCTTGGGAGATAATTACTGGTGACCTTGGTCTGGCTAGATCTTGATAGGAAATGAGAGTAATTTGGAAAGATTTCAGGGTCAGGGTGAAAGTTGAGTAGAGATTTGTGAGGGTCAAATGGTGTAGAAAGATTTCAGATGGTACAATGACATGCGTAAATTATTATTTGGTGGAATAAGCGTGCCTGTGTACTTGGTGCTTCTAAGTTTGTTGAAAGAATTAATGTAGGAAATAAAAATCTGACAGCTGTATCAGAGATTCCGTCATAGATATCTTTTCCCAAACTTTTTCAAAGTAGAAGTAGTATCTTATTTGTATCCTCGGTGCCTTGTATGTAAATCTTAATATGACTTGAATTTATTTATATGCAAAGAATGCTCTGTGAGCAGAGGGGAGGAGACATCAGAAGGTTAAACTTCATACAAGAGGTGGTGCTTAAGTATGACTAGGGATTTTGTAGGGGGATAATATTGGTTGTACTGTGTGTATGTGTGGGGAGAGAGCGCAATTAGGGTACCACTCCTGGTTTCTCTTTCAGTCATCCCTCCTGTAAACCAAAAATAAAATCTTAAGCCCCCCAACTGACTGAATGGCTCCCATCTGGGCCACGGGGATCTCAGAGATACCTGAAAAAATGAATTCCCACTCATGAAAGGAAGGGAGGTTGGACACATCTCATTAAATCCCCTCCCTTTTAAGGTTTAGACATAACTAGGCATCATTAAAATCAGAGCTCATAAGCCTGACAAAAAAGAGTCTGTGGCAGTAAGATACCAAGTTTCAACCTGATTCTGGTATAACATCATATAACAAATAGCAGACCCTGAAGGAAATAAAAATGCTTTACCCTAAAATGTATTTCTTTGGCATTGGCATATTTTGAAATGGCCTTGCAAAGCTGTCTTTTGTGGGAGAAATTTGCATCTGTGAGAATCTCTGTTAATATGGCAGTCCTCTCTGGGATCTAGGAGAGATTAAGCATTTGACACTTTGTAAGGGACACAAGGAGACATTCACCACACATTCTCTCTGAAGGCTGTTATCTGGAGGCTTTATCTACATGAAAACCTTGGTCACCACAAACCCCGCCCCTTATGTCGACACAAACATTCCATTCTGTTGACATCCTCTTTAGATGAAGCTTAACCAATTGCCAAACAGAAAATCTTTGAATCCATCTATGACCCATAAGCCCCATGATATGATTTGGATCTGTGACTCCCCCCCCAATCTCATGTCAAACTGTAATCCCCAGTGTTGGAGGTGGGGCCTGGTGGGAGGTGATTGGATGATGGGGGTGGATTCTCATGAATGTTTTAGCACCATTCCCACTTGGTACTGTATACTGAGTGAGTTCTCAGGAGACATGGTTGTTTAAAAGTTAATGGACCTTTGCACTTCTCTCTTCCTCCTGCTGCAGCCCTGTGAAGTGCTATTTACCCCTTTGCCTTCTGCCATTATTGTATGTTTCCTGAGGCCTCTCCAGAAGGCTAGCAGATGCCAGCGTCATGCTTCCTGTTTAGCCTGGAGAACTCTGAGCCAATTAAACCTCTTTTCTTTATAAATTACCCAGTCTCAGGTATTTCTTTATAGCAGTGCAGGAATGGATTAATACACCCATCAACGTCAAGATAACATGCTTCTGATACAGGAGGTAGAAAGAAATTATTTCAGCAGATAGTGAGGGCAACAGAGTCCTCAGAAGAGCTTCCCTTCTAACAATAAGCAGCTCCCAAATCATTTATTTTCTAACAAAGAGCAGACTGAAAAATCAAGCTGCAAACATAGATAAGCAAGGAGGAAACTCACACAGGGGAATGCCAGCAGCTGTGTCAATAGAAAAGGGCTACCTGTGGGCCAGGCATGTCTAACATGGAGGCTCCATCTTCCTTTTTTGTTACCACATGTATGGTAATAGAGAAATGGGCATTTGGTGCAGCTCAGGCAGAGGACCTACCTGCATAATAAAAGATTTGGGGTGAGGGCAGCCAGAAATGCACACCAATGCTAATGGTATACCTACTCCTAACCAGTTTTTCTCATCCTATACAAATGTCACACCTGGCCCAACCAGTCTGTAGCGCTCTATGTAAATCAGACACTGCCTCCTCACCAGCTCATCTATAACATGCCCCTGCATCTCACTATGGATCCAGCCACCCATTTCTCTGTGATCTATCTCTGCAGCAGTGAGCCTTCTTCTGCCTATTAAACTTATACTCTTAACCTCACTTTTTGTGTGTCTGCGTCCTTGTTCTCCTGGGCCGTAGGACAGCGAACTTTGGGTGTTACTCCAGACAACAAGGCTGCTTCACCTCTTTAAGCTGAAACAGTGTACACCTTTCATGTACAGATTTAAGATTTTACCTACAGTTTCCGTTTCTCTAAAATGTGTAAAACCAACATGTAACCTGACCACCTCAGGCAGACTTTCTCAGGACCTCTTGAAACTGCTTCCTGGGCCGTGGTCACACATATTGGCTTAGAATAACCCTTTTTAAATATTTTACACAGTTTTTTTTGTTATTGTTTTTGGTCAACACTTTTTAGGAAAGATGGAGTGATTTACATTGTTGGCTATAGGATGAGGGACTGGGTGTTTGTGTGTTGCTCAAGTCTTTCCTCTCCTCCCTGTTCTTTGTAGTGAGCCTTTCCTCCATTATCAAAATTTAATAATGGGGGTGGGGCATAATGGCTTACACCCATAATCCTAGCACTTTGGGAGGCTGAGGCAGGTGGATCACCTGAGGTCAGGAGTTCGAGACCAGCCTGGCCAACGTGGTGAAACCCTGTCTCTACTAAAAATACAAAAAATTAGCTGGACATAGTGGTGGACATCTCTCTTCCCAGCTACTTGGGAAGCTGAGGCAGGAGAATCGCTTGAACTTAGGAGGTGGAGGTTTCAGTGAGCCAAGATCATGCCATTGCACTCCAGCCTGGGTAACAAAAGCGAAACTCTGTCTCGATAATAATAATAATAATAGGGTAGGAAACTGTACTTGGGGGAAGCTTGCAGTTGTCTAGTGCTTTCTGTACCTGGGTAGTTGGATCTGTAAAGTTTTGGGTATGGAGTATCAGGAAACCCATTGTTGCCGTATATTAACCCATGTTAGATATAGTGAATTCCAAGTTTATCTTCAAATAATCAGTATGTCAGTAGGTTCAGCTCTCTTATTCTTTAATTCAACATTTTAAAGTTTAACTTCTTGGTTCTCTGTACACCCTTGCCTCTAGTTTCAGCAAACAACTTTCTTGCCAGTTCTAATCAGTAGTTCACATCTGTTCTCCTGGTAACCTGCTTTGACCTCATTCACCCTGGCCACCTGCTCTGACCGGTCTCGTAACCATCCTTCCCGCCAAACTACCCACCCCGCCACTCCGGCTCGTACCCCTGCTCTCTTTAAAATAGCCAATTGGAATTAGTTAGATTGTGCAGTCTAACCCTAGCCAATAGGGAACGACACAGCAGTAGGGACGACCTGCATCAGGAATAAGAGCCCCTTCACCTCCCTCATCCATGTGTGCACTCGCCATTGTTCCATCTGTGAGATGCACCCTTCTATAGAATTAAATTGCCTTGCTGAGGAAATTTATGTTTGAGTGCTACTTCTTCTGGAGCACCAAAAATTTACATATAACACCCACATTCTTCAAAATCAACTTTACTAGTAATAAAGGTGACACTTGATTCTGTTTATCTGCTTGCTTTTTTGTTTTGTCTCATTTTAATCTGAATTTGGAGACAGTATGGAGTTCCTTCAGACACCAATATAGCAGCCAGAAACAGGCATTATTGAAAAAGAAAACGGTCAGTGCAAAAATATATAGAACTGGAAATTCATGTTCTTGAGAAGTAGTCAGAATTCTCCATGGCTTTAAGAAGGACCATGCCAGAGAGGATAACTGAGGAAGGTTTAGTATTAAATCAAGAAAGGCCTAGTATGACATGCTACAGAGTTAGACTTTATTTTTTGGGATTTTATGGTTCTCAACATATCTTTTCGACACTCCTAGGTGCCTCTATGAACCTACCGGGGGTTCATGAAGCCAAAATTGTATTTAAATAATACTAAGACATTATTTACTTTTTCTGCTCTTGTTCTCTCATAAGTGTACCAGGGAGTTTTCTGGAGGCTACATGATTGCAACAGATCAAATGCAGAAGCAAATATGAGAATTCCTCTTCTACTATTGTAGAATAAGCCAGTGACTAAAGAGATTTGTGAAAATATAAAGCAATGCCATGTCTCACTAGCAGGGTTTTTTGTTTTTTTTTTTTTCTATTTGAAATAAGTATAAACCACATAAACGAAAGCCCTTTGGTGCCCTCAATAATTATTAAAACTATAAAGAGGTCCTGATACGAAAAAGTTTGAGAATGAGTACCGCAGAGAATGAGAGCCCCTAGAGGTATTATAGCAAGGATTTAACACATTTTATACTAGATAGCTAATTCTTTAAAAATTACAAAGAATGGCATGCCTAATGTTGGCAAAGATGTAGGAAATTGGCATGGCTGTGTTCCAATGGTAGGAATATGAATTGATATAGCCTTTAAGAAGGGTCTTTTGGCAATAAAAGTACATAACCTGGCCAGGCATGGTGGCTCACACCTGTAATCCCAGCACTTTGAGAGGCCAAGGTGGGAAGATCCCTTGAAGCCAAGAGTTTAAGACTAGCCTGAGAAACACAGTAAGCCCATGTCTCTGAAAACAAAACTGAAAATTAGCTGGGTATGGTGGTGCATACCTATGTTCCTAGCTACTAAGGAGGCAGAGGTGGGAGGTTCACTTGAGCCTAGGAGTTACTGAAACTATTCCAAATAATTAAGGAGGAGGGATTCCTTCCTAACTTATGCTTTTTCAAAAACTTAATTAAATATTTTTTTTGAGATGGAGTCTCACTCCGTTGCCCAGGCTGGCATGCAGTGGTGTGATCTCAGTTCCTTGTAATCTCTGCCTCCCAGGTACAAGCAATAATCATGCCTCAGCTTTCTGGGTCTGTCCCGTAGACCCCGGTTGATGGATGAAATGACTACTCAGACACAGGTATGCAGTGTAGGGCACTGCCTGGCTCTAGTGGCCAAAGTGCAGCAGCCCTGAGAAACTGGAGCTTCTTGCTTTTATTCAGTGCAGGCATAATGCTGAAAGCCTGGAGCAAACATAACCCGTAGGTAATTAATATTTATTGTTCCCCTTTCAGGGGACATCACAGGCTGGGATGATCAAAGGTCAGTTCCCGGTCAACATAAGTAAACAAGCCTGTTTAAGATAAATTCCCCTACACTCCCCTGTGCCTATTCCTTGCCCTCTGCCTCAGGGTTATAGAACAGCTGCCTTCAGCTATTTTCCCCCACAGCTTTGCAGAATCTTCTGACCTTTCAGAAGACCTGCTCCTTTCCCTATAGTTTCTTCCACCACTCTGACCGATCTGCTACCTCAGCTTTCTGAGTAGCCAGGACTACAGGTGTGTGCCACCACACCCGGCTAATTTTTGTGTTTGTTGTAGAGATGGGGTTTTACCACATTGGCCAGGCTGGTCTTGAACTCCTGACCTCAGGTGATCTGCCTGCGTCAGCCTCCCAAAGCGCTGGGATTATAGGCATGAGCCCCTGTGCCCAGCCTCTTCTTAACTTATTCTATGAGGCCAGCCTTATTCTGATACTAAAACCTGGCAGAGATAAAAAGAAACAACGACAAAAAAGACAACTTCAGGCCAATGTTCTTGATGAACATTGATGCAAAAATTCTTGAAAAAATACTGGCAAACTGAATTCAAGAGCAACCCCAAAAGCTTACCCACCATGATCAAGTAGACATCATCCCTGGGATGCAAGGTTGGTTCAACATACACAAATCAGTAAATGTGATTCATCACGTAGAACTAAAAACAAACCACCTGATTATTTCAAATAGAGACAGAAAAGTCTTTCGATAAATTTCAACGTCCATTCACATTAAAAACTGAATAAACTAGACGTTGAAGGAACATACCTCACAAAAATAAGAGCCATATATGACAAACCCACAGCCAACATGATACTGAATAGGCAAAAGCTGGAAACATTCCCCTTGAAAACCAGCACAAGGATGCCCTCTCTAACCACTCCTATTCACCACAGTATTGGAAGTTCTGGCCAGGGCAATCAAGGAAGAAAAAGAAAGGGCATCCAGATAGGAAGAGAGGAAGTCAAACTATCCCTTTTTGCAGATGGGATGATCCTATATCTAGAAAACCCCATCATCTCAGTACAAAAGTTTCTTAATCTGATAAGCAACTTCAGCAAAGTCTCAGGATACAAAATCAATGTGCAAAAATCACTAGAATTTTTATAAAAACAAAGTTTTCAGTGTGGCCATGAAAAACTGCTCCATCACTGCTCTCTCCTAGGCCTGTTGGGGGAACAATATCACTTATGGATTTTAAAGACTCTTACCTTCAGGAAGATGCCTAAAGTCAGTGCAGGTGAGTTTGAAATATTATTTTGGTGCTGAATTTGATAGAGAATAAAGGGCATATAGATCCTTTGATCAGCCTCTGTCTCTTGAATTGTAGAACTCTCCATCTCATTATAATGAAATGTATTAAGGCTCAGTCTGGCCTTGGAGTGATTCCCAAAATGAGCAAAACCTAACACATGGGTATTTAAGTTGTTTTCTATTTTCTAATCATTATAAGCAATACCACAATAAGTATTCACAGATAATATTTATTCTACAAGTGGAATTTCTGGGCCAAAGGGTATGCTCATTTTTCTTTCTTTTTAAAAATGTTTATTTTATTCATATATAACAATTGTGCATATTTATGGGTCACGTGATATTTTGATATATGCATATAATGTGTAATGAACAAATCAGTGTACTTAAGATATTCATCATCTCAAACATGTATCATTTCTTTGTGTTGGGAACATTTAAACTCTTCTAGCTATATTGAGATATACAATGAATTATTGTTAACTATAGTCACCCTACTGTACTATCACACACTATAATTTATTCCTTCTATCTAATTGTGTGTTTGTACTTATTAACCAACCTTACTTCATCGGCCCCTGCCCCACGCCAGCCTTTCCCAACCTTTGCTAGCCATCATTCTGTTTTACTTCACTGAGATAAATGTTTTGTTTGTTTTGTTTTTATCACCCACATATGAGTGAGAACATGTGATGGTTGTCTTTCTGTGTCTGGCTTATTTAACTTAACATAATGTCCCCAATTACATCCATGTTGCTACGCATGACAGAACAGCATTCTTTTTTATGGTTGAATAGTATTCTGTTATGTACGTTTACTACATTTTCTTTATTCATCCATTGATAGACATTTAGGTTGACCCCATATCTTTGTTATTGTGAATGGTGCTATAATAAACATGGGAATGCAGGCATCTCCTTGATATGCTTATTTCCTTTTCATTGGATAAATACTTAGTAGTGAGTTTGCTGAATTGTATGTATTTCTATTTGCAATTTTTTGAGAAAGCTCCATAATGTTTTCCATAATGGCTGTATTTACTAATTTATACATCAACAGTGTGTAAAAGTTCCTTTGTCTCTAGTCCTCACTAGCATTTGTTACTTCTGGTCTTTTTCATAATAGCCATTCTAACTGGGATGAGATGATATCTCATTGTGGTTTTGATTTGCATTTTCCCTGTTCATTAGTGATGTTGAGCATTTCTTCATATAATTGTTGGCCATTTGTATGGCCATTTCTTTTGAGAAATGTCTATTCAGAGTCTCTGCCCACTTTTTTTTCTGTTTTAATTTTTTGAGACAGGATCTCACTCTGTTGCACAGGCTGGAGTGCAGTGGAGTGCAGGCTCGACCTTCCGTGCTCAACGAGTCCTCCCACCGTAGCCTCCTGAGTAGCTGAGACCACAGGCATGTGCCACCACAACTGGCTAACTTTTTTAACTTTTAGTTTTAATTCAGGGGTACATGTGCAGGTTTGTTACATGGGTAAGTTTGTGTCATGAGGTTTTGTTGTACAAATTATTTCATCACCTAGGCATTAAGCCTAGTACCCATTAGTTATTTTTCCTGATGCTTTCCCTCCTCCCATCCTCCACCTCCACCATCTGACAGGCTCCAGTGTGTTGTCCTCTTCTCTCTGTCCATGTGTTCTCGTCCTTTAGTTCCCACTTATAAGTGAGGACATGTGGTATTTGGTTTTGTGTTCTGTGTTAGTTTGCTAAGGATAATGAATGGCTTCCAGCTCCATCCATGTCCCTATAAAGGACATAAACTCATTCTTTTTTATGGCTGCATAGTATTACATAGTGTTTATGTACCACATTATTTAATCCAGTGTATCATTGATGGGCATTAGGTTGACTCCAGGTCCTTGCTATTGTGACTAGTGTTGCAGTGAACATTCACGTGCATGTGATAGAATGATTTATATTCTTTTTTTTTTTTTTTTTTGAGACGGAGTTTCGCTCTTGTCACCCAGGCTGGAGTGCAATGGCGTGATCTCGGCTCACCGCAACCTCAGCCTCCTGGGTTCAGGCAATTCTCCTGCCTCAACATCCTGAGTAGCTGGGATTATAGGCACGTGCCACCATGCCCAGCTAATGTTTTTTGTATTTTTAGTAGAGACGGGGTTTCACCATGTTGACCAGGATGGCCTCGATCTCTTGACCTCGTGATCCACCCGCTTCGGCCTCCCAAAGTGCTGGGATTACAGGCTTGAGCCACCGTGCCCGGCCAGAATGATTTATATTCTTTCGGGTATATACCTAGTCGTGGGATTGCTGGGTTGAATATTATTTCTGGCTTTGGGCCATTGAGGAATTGCCACACTGTTTTCCACAAAGGCTGAACTAATTTACACTCTCCCACAATGGTGTGTAAGTGTTCCTTTTTCTCCACAATCTTGCCAGATCTGTTTTTTCTTAAATAATAGTCATTCTGACTGCTGTGAGATGGCATCTTATTGTGGTTTTGATTTGTATTTATCTAATAATCAGAGAGGTTGAGCTTTTTTTCCTATGTTTGTTGGCCACATGTGTGTCTTCTTTTGAAAGCTGTCTGTTCATATCCTTTGCCCACTTTTTAATGGGGTTGTTTTCTTCTGGTAAATTTGATTTCCTTGTAGATGCTGGATATTAGACCTTTGTCAGATCCATAATTTGCAAAAATTTCCTCCTATTCTGTAGGTTGTCTGTTTACTCTATTGATAGTTTATTTTGCTGTGCAGAAACTCTTTAGTTTGATTAGCTTTTTAGTTGCAACTGCTTTTGTTGTATTCATCATGAAACCTTTGCTTCTGCCTATGTCTTGAATGGTATCACCTACGTTGTCTTCCAGTGTTTTTATAGTTTTGGGTTTCACATTTAAGTCTTTAATTCATCTTGAGTTAATTTTTGTGTATGGTGTAAGGAAGGGGTCCAGCTTTAAACTTCTGCATATGGCTAGCCAGTTATCCCAGTACTATTTATTGAATAGGGAATCCTTTCCCCATTGCTTGTTTTTGTCAGGTTTGTTGAAGCTCAGATAGTTGTAGGTGTGTGGTCTTACTTCCTTTTTCTATTCCATTGTCCTATGTGTCTGTTTTTGTATCAGTACCAGGCTGTTTTGG
Source organism: Sapajus apella (assembly GCF_009761245.1). Lineage (NCBI taxonomy): Eukaryota > Metazoa > Chordata > Mammalia > Primates > Cebidae > Sapajus > Sapajus apella. Next base: position 4,461,243 of record NW_022437024.1, read on the forward strand.
TTATGGTAACCCTGTAGCATAGTTGGGAGTTGGGTGGTATTTTGCCTCCAGATTTGTTCATTTTGCTTAGGATTGCATTGGCTATTTGAGCTCTTTTTCAATTCCATATGAATTTTAAAATAGTTTTTTCTAGTTCTGGGAAGAATGTCATTGGTAGTTTGATAGGAATAGCATTGAATCTGTAAGTTGCTTTGGGCAGTATGGCCAAGAATATTGATTTTTCCTATTCATCAATGTGGAATGTTTTTCCATTTGTTTGTGTCATCTCTCATTTCTTTGAGCAGTGGTTATTAGTTCTCCATGTAGAGATCCTTCACTTCCCTAGTTAACTGTATTCCTCAGTATTTTATTCTTTTTGTGGCAATTGTGATTGGGGGGTTGTTCATGATTTGACTGGGTAGCAAACAGCAAGCATATATTACAAGAAGAAACTAAAATAACTCAAGGAAGGCAGAGCAAGGGCCTGTGAACTGAAGCAGCAGTAGGAGTCAAACGGGGAAAGGTAAAGAAAGATGTTAATGTGGGCCCGGCGTGGTGTCTCACGCCTGTAATCCCAGCACTTTGGGAGGCCAAGGCGAGCAGATTGCCTGAGATTGGAAGTTCGAGACCAGCCTGACCAACATGGAGAACCCTTGTCTCTACTAAAAATACAAAATTAGCCGAGCGTGGTGGCGCATGCCTGTAATCCCAGCTACTCAGGAGCCCGAGGCAGGAGAATCGGGAGAAACCCAGAGGCGGATGCTGCGGTGAGCTGGGATCGCGCCATTGCATGCCAGCCTGGGCACCAAGAGCGAAACACTGTCTCAAAAAAAAAAATGTTAATGTGGTAGAAGGAAAAGGATTTCACCCATTAGTTATGTTAAGAGGATTAAAGGACTCCACAGCTTCTGCACAGCAAAAGAAACAGTAATTAGAGTGAATCAGCAACTAACGGAATGGGAAAAAATCTTTGCGGTTTACCCATCTGACAAAGGGCTAATATCCAGAATTTACAAAGAGCTAAAACTGATTTACAAGAAAAAAACAAGCCCATTCAAAAATGGGCAAAGGATACGAACAGACATTTTACAAAAGAAGACATATGTGAGGCCAACAAACATATGAAAAAATACTCATCATCACTGGTCATTAGAGAAATGCAAATCAAAACTACATTGAGATACCATCTCACGCCAGTTAGAATGGTGATCATTAAAAAATCTGGAGACAACAGATGCTGGAGAGGATGTGGAGAAATAGGAACACTTTTACACTGTTGGTGGGAATGTAAATTAGTTCAACCATTGTGGAAGACAGTGTGGCGATTCCTCAAGGACATAGAAATAGAAATTCCATTTGACCCAGCAATCTCATTACTGGGTATATATCCAAAGGATTATAAATCGTTCTGCTATAAGGACACATGCACACGAATGTTCATTGCAGCACTGTTTACAATAGCAAAGACCTGGAACCAACCCAAATGTCCATTGATGATAGACTGGACAGGGAAAATGTGGCACGTGTACTCCATGGAATATTATGCAGCCATCAAAAACAATGAGTTCGTGTCCTTTGTAGGGACATGGATGAACCTGGAAACTATCGTTCTCAGCAAACTGACACAAGAGCAGAAAATCAAACACGGCATGTTCTCACTCATAGGCGGGTGTTGAACAATGAGAACACATGAACACAGGGAGGGGAGCGCTACACATTGGGATCTGTTAGGGGAGGGACAGTGGGGGGTGGGGAGTTGGGGAGGGAGAGCATGGGGAGAAATGCCAGATATAGGTGATGGGGAGAAAGGCAGCAAATCACACTGCCACGTGTGTACCTATGCAACAATCTTGCATGTTCTTCACATGTACCCTCAAACCTAAAATGCAATTAAAAAAAAAAGAATAATTAAAAAACAAAAAGAGGATTAAAGGAACAAGGAGGAGCTTGGTAAACATTTTGAGATTTTTAACTCGGGTGACTGAGTAGATGGTGATGAATTTGAGATGAGAAATTCAGAAGGAAGATTTAAGAAAGTGTTGAGTTTCATTTTAGACACATAAATTCAGGTTGGGGCATGAAGACAACTTCTGACTATTTTTGTTGAGATCACCATGTCTTATTTTTCATTCCACTTTTTGCATTTTGCAGACAACACATTATGTCCTTTACACTGGCATATTATGATTCTTTTTATTTTTAAAATTCTTACAATGATAACATAAATTGCGATTGCTGTATCTTTGAATAAATGTTGGTATTTTAAAAATCACTGCAAACTCCATTCGAAGTTGTATCACCAGTTTCCTAATCTGGATCTAACCAGAGTCCTTTAGCACAAATGGGGATTTCTTTTCCCATCCTTTTCATTACTCATCCATACGAACTCTCCACTCTCCTTGCCTCTTCTCTGATAGTATCCTGCATCTTCTCACATATTCCTTCCATTGAACTTTCTCAAAATGAGGATATAATCAGTGACAGAGAAGTTGACTGCTTACTGGAAGATGTCTGGTTCTTACATGTACACAAATATACAAAAGATCCCAATGTAAATTAAAAATACTCAACTGGAGCTGCTTTATGCACCAGAGACCGCTGGTTATGAATTTCCCAGGAACCAGTTCAGAGAGAAGACTGGGGGAAAATTCTTAATCAAAATAATACCAGTCTTTAACTGAGGAGTTTGAGCCCCATAGAATTCCCTTCTAGCTATACTCCCTTTCCAAGTACTTCGGAAGACCTTCCTTTGTTTGACATAGAATTGTTTTAAGTTCTGGGCCTGGGGCAATCTTCCAGTTTGGGACACAAAGCTGTTCACTCAGTGATCCCTGTCAGGATTCAGACATAGTTGCTTGGGATCTAACTCCATCCCTAGCAGTCAGAAGTCTCCTCAAGGGAGCCATGTTTTTTTCCTCTTCCTACCCTTAGCTTCTTGAACAAAGCATGGAAAATAGTAGAAACTCTGGTAAAAATGGACCAGGGTCTATGAAAATAGCGCCCTGGAACTATTCACTATTCCACTACGTCTTGGAGAGCTAAACTAACAATAAAAAAAGGGCGTATTGTTTAAGATGAAAACAAATATGCTCTTTGAAATCAGCAAGTAAGTCAGTATAAGCATAATGGTATAAAAGTATGAATTCTGGAGCTGAACTAACTGAATTTAAATCTCAGCTCTATCACTTGCCAGTTTTGTGACCTTAGCAAGTTGCTTAAAACTTCCCTGTGCCTCAGCTTCCTCATCTGTAAAGTGTGAATGCTTAAAGGACCTACCTCATGGGGTTCTGAGGTTAAATGAGCATGTTTTTACTGTGCTTGAAACGGTGACTGTTACATAGTAAACTCTACTTATGTGTTAATAGTAAGAAAGGATTATTACCTATCTATATCATATAGCTTTACCCAAACAACTTTCAGGAGTTATATGCACAAATACAATGACAACAAATCTAAGAGAAAGTACAGGTAAATTATTTATGTAATTTTGTAAACTGTATACTCTAAATAATACAAGCTAGAAAACCATAAAGGATTTTATAAAAATAAGAAGAAATGTTTACAATCTATGTTAAAATCTCCATTAATAAATTTAAAAGTAGGCTGGGCGCAGTGGCTCATGCCTGTAATCCCAGCACTTTGCGAGGTCTAGGCGGGTGGATCATTTGAGGTTAGGAGCTTGAGACCAGCGTGGCCAACATGGTGCAATCCCATCTCTCCTAAAAATGCAAAAATTAGCCAGGCATGGTGGTGTGCGCCTGTAATCCCAGCTGCTCGAGTGGCTGAGGCACAAGAATCACTTGGACTCGGGAGGCAGAGGTTGCAGTGAGCCTAGATCATACCATTGCACTCTAGCCTGGGTGACAGAGGGATACTCCGTCTCAAAAATAAATAAATAAATAATAAATTTAAAAGTAAACACTAAAATACAAATAAGGTCTGCAGTCTATTTATCAGTATTGAACCAAGGCCACTTTTTTGGTTTTGATGATGGACCACAGTTATGTAACAAGTTATCAATACAGGAAGGTGGATAAAAGGATGTGGGAGCTCTGACTACATTTTGCAACTTTTTGTGAGTCTAAAACTGTTTCAAAATAAAGTTTTTTAAAAAAGTAAATGAAAATAGAAAAAAATGTTTGCAACATGAGGGAAAAATTTCACAGCCTTGCTGTACAAAAAGCTTACCCATCAATAAGGACATCCAAGTAGTAAAATGGGCAAAAGCTTTAAGTAGATAGTCTGCAAAACATGGCAGCTAAATTTGTGAAAAATTATTCAAACTCATTTATGGTCAAGAAACAGCAAATAGAGGGCATACCACTTTCTGTTATTCAGACTGGTAATGATGAACAGTGGACATCATAATAACAACAAGTGTTGTTAACTGTGTGCATAATTGGGTACTCCATCTACTGCTGCTACCAGGGCGAGTTGTGCAATTTTGTGGAAAACCAATTTGATAACACACAGATTGGCACAGGAAGGTATGATTTTGTACACAGGAATTTAAGGAAATAAGGATGTGTGCAGATATATCTGTGAGAATGTTCATTAAGCATTATTTATAATAAGTCATAGGAACAATAATAGAAAAATGATTAAATACAAGGGGATACTATCCTTGTAAAAGAATATTAAATGGCCTGGGAAAATAATAGGTATCAAAAAATCAAATTAAAAAAATGTGAAAAGATACCTATAGTATGATGCCAGTTATAGTTCTGAAGGTTGTATTACATAGAAAAACACTGAAATGACAAAATAGCAATAATGGTATAACCCTGCCTAAGAAGAGCATGTGTGATTTATTTTCTTCTTTGTGATTGCCTAAGATTTTCATTTTTAAATGTTGCTCATGTATAACTTTTGTAAAGAAAAACAATAGATAAAATATATTTTATAAAAATAAATCAACCAAATTTATTAAAATCCCATTATTCTGGCTGATGGAGATATACATACTTTTTAATATTTTTAAAGCATGTAATCTAACAGATAAGCAAATATAAGATATAAGGAACACCTAAACATTCATATAATCAAATAAAGCTTGTATCACAGTTAGAGAAAGTCTATGTAAACACAGAAATGTAAACTTAGCAGTCAGTCAAATTTGACCTGGCTTTAAGTCCTGACCTTATTAAAAAAAAAAAGAAAAGGAAAAAAAGTTCAGAGTTGGGGGGCGAGGGTGGCATAGCAGTGCTTGCCAGAAGGATGCTCGGGAGGCTGAGGTGAAATTGCTTGAGCCCAGAAGTTCAAGACCAGCCTGAATAATATAGCGCGACTTTGTCTCTAAAAAAAGTTTAAAGTTGAGTTTTTTTTAAAAAATATAATAGTGGGAGTAATAATACCTACATAATTTGAGCTATAGACAGAATTGAAGTAAGGTACATAAATGCGTAGTGTACAGAACATGTTCAATAGTTGTTAGTTGTGGTAATAAAAGTAGTGTATCTTGGAAAGTTTGAACCGAGAAAAGCAAAAACAATGAAAAGGTAAGTAGTCATAGCCTGTAACAAACTGGAGTCAGGGGGCGATGGGGTGGTTTTTGTGGGAGCTGAAGAAGGGTACTAACAAAGACTTTGAAATGGAAGAGATGCTTTGTTAGTGAAGGAGGGCTGCTCTAATTAGGAGGAAAGGTTGTACATCATAGTGGAAAAGGAAATAGGAAACTTGCTAAAATATATGTATTTATTCCAATCCCACTGTATCTAAACTCTTCGAGGGCAGGCACTGTCTGTCTTATTGTCTGCTGCATTCCAGATCCTAGAACAGTGCATACATGGGGTAGATATACCTTCACTGAATATTTATGGAATGAACAAATGTTAAATTGTAACATTTACTCATTTGAAATGTTTAGTAATACAACCCTCAAATAGTGTACTAAATTGAAGCCTCCTTTTATTGTCTTAGTCAGAAGGAGTTTATTATTTTATTTAGCCATTCATTCGTGTGTTCCTTTATGGATTGGTATAGATTTATTAAATGCCTATATGTGCCCTAAAGTAGGGCTTAGTGATAAATAACAAGGTGACCTATGCTCTCAAGGAGTGGTATACTGGAGCCATCTTGTACTAGATTTTGTGAGTCAGTTAAACTTTCAGGAATTTTGAAAGCCAGTTGTTAAACACAGCCATTGGTAAAAACTTAAATTATATAAACTTAACAATTAAATAAATTGCATTACAAATAAAGCTTTTACAAATGAAGGCATTTGCCATGGAAATTGGTAAATTCAATAAATCAGATCTTTTGTCCTGGGATAACCCATGTTTAAACATTTACCAGAACACCACTGCCCTCAAAAAGAGAGTACCTTGGATTGCATAGAAACCCATGGAAGGGAATCTGGCTTGGGGTACTTATGACCAGGTAGGCAAAGAGCGTGGCTAACTATGCTGTGTCTCCATGCTTTTGCAGGACTTTAGCCACTTTATGAGTCTCATAAGCAAGACTTTAGTCCTCAACAAAAGGGCACCAGGAAGAGCAGAACAGAGCAGAAAGAACCATGGTGGCAACTCATTCCTAACACCTGATACATGGGGGCAAGGAGAGCTTCAACCAAGGTAGTAAGATAAGTGACAGTAGTTATTTCTGGGTTGCCGGATCTCCAGTTTTAGGATCAGCAGAGAGGGATGTGGGAAATCCCATCGGTCAACATTGGAGTACATAGGAGAATGATACTAAGCCCCCCTAAATGTGTGTGTGTATATATGCATATGTATGTTTGTACGTATGTGTATCTATATGTGTGTTATAGGAGGAATGGAGTTGAGGCTCTTTACACATGTCTTATATCTTGCCTTAATTCCTGGGGGAACTGAAGTTTGAGTCCTTGTTACGTATGTGGGAGCAAAGATTGTTTAAGTTAGCTGTGTAGAGTGTGAATGCAGATGAGTTGACACAGCTGTGAGTTTCTGGGGATGGCAGAAAGTAGGAAACTAAAGGAGATGGATAAAACCTAGAAGTGGGCCACCCAGGGACTGAATCCAGTAGAACTGTAGTACAAAAGAAAATGGAAAACTTATGTCATCAATATTGATATTTTTTCTTACAAGTAAATTATGTTCTTCGTTTCCAGTTTGGATCAAGTTTCTATTTCTTCTTGGCTACTAGGTCCTGATAAACATAGATATTTATCAGGAACTATCCATAGTCTATTTCATTTCTTCTGTACCACGAAGTGATATAAGCCATTACAGGTTATTACGGGCTGATAGATTAAGTTCCATGTTCTTACAAAAACAAAGCTAGCACTAAACAGTGAGCTGTGTGATTGCAGTTGTCTTCTCTAAGCCTCAGTTTTCTGGTCTATAAAATGGGGATAATAATAGTACTTTTCCCATTAAATGATACAATGCATATAAAACACCCATGATAATGCCTGACATATAGAAAGCACTCAAAAATTTTAAATTATTTTTGTAGTTTTATTCTTAATGTAATGGATTTACATTCCAACATATCACAAGTTGTGTGAGCGTGAGAGAGAGAGAGAGAGAGAGAGAGAGAGAGAGTGTGTGTGTGTGTGTGTGTGTGTGTGTGTGTGTGTGTGTGAATATATATAACAATATGATTAGAAATTGGAAACCATTTTTGTGGACATAATAACAGAAGGTTTTTGCCAACCTGTTACACTCTGTTGTCTGGTTTCTTTCACTCAAGATGTCTGTGAGGTATGCTCATATTGTTACTGAATCAGGAATCTGCCCCTTTTACTGCTGAGTAGTGTTTTGTTGGATGGATATCACAATTTATTAATTCATTCACCTGTTGATGGACATGTGGGTTATTTTCAGTCCAGAGCTATGATGCATATATATGCTATTAACATTCTTGTACAAGCCTTTTTGTGGATATTTGTTTTCACTTTTGTTGGGTAGACATGGAATTGCAGGGTCATTGTGTAGCTTATGTTTAGCTTTATAAGAAACACCACACTGATTTCCAAAGTAGTTATACCACTTCAACCTCCCACTAGAAACTTATTTGTGTTCTGGTTGCTTCACATCTTCATCAACCTTTGGTAATGTCAATCTTTTTGATTTTATCCATTCAACCGAGTGTGTAATTTTCTCATTGTGTTTAATTTGCATTTCTCTGATGACTAATGATGTTGACCATTTTGCCATCAATTTTTGGGCTTCCGTACTCAACTCCATGCCCATGATCAAAAGGAAATGCTATAATTAAAAATCAAGCACATCAATGCTGTAAAATATCTGCTACAAATAGTTTGCATATTGATTAACCTTTAATCCCACCTGGTTGAAGTGTTATTTTATATACACTTAAAGACATTATTTTAGTTCCTGTCTTTTCTGTGCAGTTTTCCTCCATTATTTAGCTGGATTTAGCATAAAGTAACTACTCTCTTGGTAAAATCCTCCTGATAATTTATATGATAATCATGAAGTGGAGCCTTCAGATTTCTTAATGCCTTGTATTTGGAGCATGTCTTTCTTCTGGAGTGCTCAAAGCCCTTTGATGTTAATATTCACAACATCTTTGTGAAGTGGGTAGGAAGCACTGGGAGAAGTTGAAATTCCAGAAGGCAAAGCAACTTAGCCCAAATCTTAAAGTAAACTGATGAAATTCAGACTTGAATCACAGTCATCCGATGTGTCACCAGACCTACTTTAACCTAGCAAACCAAGTCACCTTTCCTAATGGAGTCAGACTGATAAAAGGTTCAAATAAAGTCAAGTGGCTTCATCTGCTGCTATAAAGTTAATATAGTTCTCTCCACCCCAAATCTTTCAGAACTAGAAAGTTATCATGAGCTGTGCATGTAGAGTCCCCATGGGTTTGTGAATTGATGGTTATAAAGAAGAACAGAGTCATTCTGCCCCATGGAAAAAGATGTGTGAGAATGCAGTAATGTAAAAAACAAGTTTCAAAGAACAATGCACAAAATCTGCTATCCTCTCATACACACATACATATTTTCAAATAAGAAGACTCTGCATTTTGATGAAAAAATAACAAAGAAATATGTAAGACCTCTAGCAACAAAGAAATAAAACACTTCGGTGTTCCACATTGGCTTTTCCTGCATCTGAACATATTGCATATTTAAAGAGTCACTCTAAAGTAATATGTCTGATGTTTAACAAATATGCCAGAATCTACACACCCAAATAGGTGCTGTTTTCCTCAAAGGAGGCATCTTGGGATGTTATACACTTACTTCAATGTCACTTTGTCACTGATAGAAACACTTTTGGAATTGCTATTTCAGAATTGCCTTTAGAGCCTAGAAACATTCTTTTGTATATTTTCAGGATTCTGTGGCTCCATAAAAAAGGATGCTTCATGCATTCTCTCACCATTTTAGTGCCTTAAGTCTTAGTCTTCTTATTCTGAGTCTCCTTACACCAAACCTCTACCCAATTCTGATCTCCAGATTTTTAGTCCATTCCTCAATCTCCCATTCACAGGTTATTGTAGAGTTCTAACGTGACCACTAGCTTCATAATTTTAGCTGTAATCTTCACGTCTTTTCCTGACCACATTTCTGATTTTTCTTCTGCCTAACAGCTTCAGACAGCTCTAAGTAAAAATCTTTTTGGTGTAGCCTGACACGTGGAACAATTATCCTAGCTCAACCCCTGGATATATGGCTACTCACCCACTGCACCCATCATCCCCATGAGCAGTGGCCAAAGACTCAGTGGCACTTACTTCATCCCCATCTTCTGAGGACAAAATTTATTTGTTAAAACAGCCCAAAGTCATTTGGTACCAAATCTAATGAATGGCATCTTGAACCCATGCTGTGCATGGAAAACAAAGAATGAAAAAGAGACTATAAAGTAATGAGACTGGATTTATCCTGTGGCTCTGAACACTACGTTGAATTATTCTCCATAGAGTAGGGAATGCCACTTTCACATGCAGTGAAGGTTCAGCTCTCACTGCCACTACTGGTGGGTCAGTTGTACCTCTGCCTCATGTCATCTTTGCTCTGGGACCTCTGCTGATGGGACTCATCTCCTGATACAGGAAAATTAGATGTGGTGAAACACACACTCACAAACATTTAGGGGCACTGATAGCAGAGTGGGAATAAATATATAGCTTACCATAGATGCCTGAAGGGAAAACTAAGTTTATTTAAAAAGGTAGTTTAAAAAATATATTTTAAACATCTTTAGTAGAGTAAGAGCATGTTCTTATATATCTCCAACAACTTTAAAATATTTATGTTGTACAAAGAAAAGTAATGAATGGGTAAATAAAAACAGCAATAATTAAAATACTTTAGTCCTTTATTTGGATAGTGCATTTTTATAATAGCATTTATCAATTTATTTTCCTACCTGCATTTTGCCTTAATATAAAATGAATTCATATTTCCCCAGTTGGGAAAGCAGATTATCCCAAACATAGAGATGGGGAAGCTGTGTCTAAGGTCGTGGCTCATGTTCAAAGATGACCTGGATACTGTTCATATGTTAACCTATGTCAAAAACGCAGTGCATCATTTGCAATATTTCCCATGCCAGATTCACCCAAAGAATTTGACTTAAAAACAACAACCAAAATTGTCTATTTAATAAAAATGCTTATAAGGCTGAGTGCCAGGATTTAGATTAATGCATAAGAGAATCTGGTAGTTCTCCAAGTGCATGTGGGAAGTAAGTATTCATCAGAATTGATAGGGAGGGCAGGTCAGCGCAGGTAGGGGAGGGCTGGGGAGGCCTGGGCAGCAGAACCATTTTCTCCATGGACAAGGCTGGAACATAATCACACGAAGGGAAGAGGAGAATAGTTAAGGCAGAAAGTTGTATCGCATTATGTCTTCCTTCCACGCACTTAGCTCGGGGTTTCCAACATGCAGGGGAGAGGATAGAAAGGGCACTCTGTGCTCCATCACAGCAATCCTACAAAGGAAACAGCTTTTAAAAGCCGCAAGAAGGATTTATGACTTCAGGGACCTTTGTGAGTCCTTTTATTAGCCTAGTACATCACTTCTCTCCCATCTTTATGCTGACAACACTTCTCAGCCCTTCTCTGGATTTCTTGTCAAACTGGGCAACTATATAAAATGAACAGACAAGAGCTGCAGGAAAGGGCTGATTGATTCCTGTGTATGCCCACACATTTGGAATAATTTTATTCTGCTAAGCAGTTCTCTTATGCAGGCTTCCAGTGAGGGAATCTTGGATTGTTTCTGACAACTATGTGTTTTTAAAGAGCTTTATTTTTTTCTTTCAGTGTTCTTTCTAAGAACATAAATCAACATGTAAGGAGAATAGCATGCTAGCCTAAATGGTTTTACAAAAGTTATTTGAAATTTGTAGATAGCTCTGATTAGTGTGGTTTGTCCATCAAAGTCAGTAAATGTTGCAGGTCCTTTTAAGCCATTTATGCGGCTGACTTTTTATTTCCACTACCTTTGCTTATGAATGTGAAGTTTTTAAGGGACGGCTCAAATTTTACCTCCTCTGTAAAGCCTTCCTTGATTTCTCCAAGCTATAATTAATTTCTTTATTTTCTCTCTTCCAACAACAATAAAATTAACAGTTGCAAAAATTTAATGAACACTTACATATCCTATAGGCATTAGTCTGGGCATATTGATTCACTGATTCTCTACAACAATCCTATGATATCCGTACTGTGATATTCTGAGGCCCAGAATAGTTCAGTGGCTTGGCCAAGATATTATGGCTAGAACATGGAAGAACGTAGATTTTTTTTTTTTTTTTTTTTGAGCTAGAGTCTCGCTCTGTCGCCCAGGCTGGAGTGCAGTGGTCTGATCTTGGCTCACTGCAACATCCACCTCCCAGGTTCAAGCAATTCTCCTATCTCAGCCTCCCGAGTAGCTGGGATTACAGGTGCCAGTCATCATGCCCACTAATTTTTGCATTTTTAATAGAGACAGTGTTTTACCACATTGGCCAGGCTGATCTCAAACTCCTGACCTCAGGCGATCCACCCATCTCGGCCTTCCAAAGTGCTGGGATTACAGGCAGGAGCCACTGTGCCCAGCCCAGAAGAACATAGATTTTAACCAAGACATAGGCATTCTTACTCCAGAGCATGTATTCTTACCCTCTGCCCTCTACTGCATCTCCATAATACTTCTAATGACATACACCTCCAGGAACAATCATCTGCAGTAGCTGACCTTTACTGGATGCTGCACAAAACTAACTTCAGTGTTTTATTAAGCTTCTTGAGATGTGCACATTGTACCAATGCTCTCTACTCTTGGTTTACTGATGAGTAAGGAAGAACTGAAAAGAAGAGCCCTCATGAATGGATTAGTGACCTTATGAAAGAGGTGGGAGAGCTGTTTGCCCCATTTCCCCTTCTTCCTTCCACCAAATGAGGATACAGCCACAAGGCACCATCTTGGACACAGAGACAGCCAGCCCTCACCTGACACTGAATGTACTGGCTGCTCCTTGATCTTGGACTTCCCAGACTCTAGAACTGTGAGAAATAAATTTCTATTATTTATAAGTCCCCATTCTCAGGTATTTTGTTATAGCAGCACAAATGAACTAAGGCAAGTTACCTCTTGAGCCAGAACTGAAATAAGTATAGCAGGACTTGTGGACAAGTGATAAAGGATGGGAGAAAATTGGATCATAAAGTGAATGAGGTTTTCAGATTTCCTTTATATGACAGGGAACATAATTTAGTGGAAAGGACTTGGTATTGAATCAGAGAGACTGGATTTTAAGTATAGTTGTACCACTTATTAACTGGGTAAACCTGGCAACTTTCACTTCTAAGCTTCAAAGTCTCCATATGCTAAGAAGGGTATCTGTACTTACCCTGCAAAAGTGTTATGTCAAATGAGGGAAAAACTTGAAGCTCAGTAAATGTTAGTTTCCTTGACCCTACAGGTCATGATTTGCTGGTTATACAGGTAGTGTAGAACCCAGTCCAGTACTCTCTATTTTGGGGAGGCCATAGTGGCGAAAGGTGAATTCAGAGGAAAGGAAAAACCCAGAGTCTTATTATGTTTCGTTCTTTGTTTTTGTGCAGTCTTTGCTCCTGCTTCTATCACGTCATCCACGTTTAGTTGTGATGCATTACCAGGTACTGTGATTAATACATGAAAGATGTGCTTGAGAATTCCAAGCTTTATACAATGCTGATTCAGAGACTTTATTGTGACGTCATTTTAATGTCTGAACTAATGGGTAGTTTGGCCAGACTTACTAGATTTGAAATTATCATTAATTTCTTTAGTACCATAATACCATTAATTTAGGTGAACCTTTATAACATAGAAAGTGTATAGTATTTAGCAGTAATTAGCATCCTTTAATTTGAAAGAATTGCCAAGTAGTTTTCTCTCTTGGCTTGGTTGTAGGTAGCTAAGTGCAGCTGAATAAAAATTAATCACAAAGGAAACAGCTTGTGTTTTATGTTAAATTTTCCTTTAATGGATTAAAAAATATTCTTTGGTATAATATTTTATCATAATGAGGTAAATTTGAATCACCAATGTTATAGAATGTGAATAGTCCAAATGCCATAAACCTTATGGCTAGAACCATTCACCTACAGATGCACATGTAGGGTATAAAGTAAGTATAAAACTTGATATGTCTGTCCATATGTTCATGGCGTTGTGAAGATCTTAATACTGGCTCTGCTATTATTATTCCTCTAGAATCACAATATGAAGTTTCATATTTTTATGTGCATTTATAGTAAATGTTACTCTTTGCTACCCAGAGAGGCATTTAGGCAATCTCTGGGTATGAAAACTGCTGACATTTTCTGAATTTCAAATGACAAATGAGATGCTCCTGTCCGTTTACTGTGTAACTCCATAGCATATGGTGCTTCTGCTGGTGGGTGTTATTTCAAAGTTTGCAAATCACACCATGAGAAAGTCCCTCTGGTGGGCTCCTGGAATACTTAGCAACTGTGAATCTGAAGTGACAGTACAGAGAGAAAGGACTAAAAAAATAGCTTTTTTTTTTTGACAAGGAGAAGGCAGTACAAAGTGAATGATAAGTTAATACAGGGAGGTGGAGGAGTAGAGACACCAATCTAGCAAAAAAAGAAAAAGAAGCAGTTTTTCTTTTTATAGGAAAAACTAGGAAATTATCTGAATTCTTTAGTACTGTAATAATGTCAGATTTCAGAGAAAAATAATGATTCAGAGACTGGCTAGAATGGGAATAATTGTCAAGTATGCTATAAAGAGGTTTAGAAATGGAGGAGATCATTGTTTCATGAGATACAGAATGGGGACAAAATGATATCTTATCCCAGAAATCATTACTTAACCCCAAATAATGAAGGTTTGAAAAGGAAGCCCCTGCTCTCCAAAATAGGGCAGTTTGTTTAAAACCAGTTCCCAGCAGAGCCTTGGTTTTTTCCATTGTGATCTATTATAGTGGGCACATTGTCTTGCTTTGTTCAATGATGCCCACATTCCAGAGCATTTCTACAATGGTCAATAGACCAGTCAATTAAATAGAAAAGCCAGTGAAAGTGGTTGCTAGAACTAAATGACTGACCAGTTTCATAACAACAGTTCAGCCAACTGCCCTAAGGACCACTGCCCAAAGCTCATTTCTCCACATTCCTCTTTCAAATCTAAAAACTTTCCATTGTTCTTCAAATACAATTTTTTTAAATTTATTCCTAAAAAGTTCAGAGAAAGTGTGAGCAACGTAAAATGATTTGTTTTTTAAGTTGAACCTTCTTTTCCTCCCATTCTGGAATCTTTAAATAATTTTCCCCAAAATCCATGGAATCCTAGATGTATTTTCATGTATGAAATGAGAAATAGCCAGTAAAATAAGCAGGTGGGGTAAATGATGTTGAATGTCTTCAGATATTTTAAGTTCTTGAACTTATAGGTGTTAGGAGTTGATCTCAGATAATAACAGGAAACAGCAACAATAATCATAGGTAAAATGTATTTTTATGCTAAGCATGTCATGTGAATTCAATTTCATAATCCTCACAAAAGCAAAAAACCTTACTATCCCCATTTTACAGATGAGGAAATTAAGGCAAAGAGGGACCAAGAACCTTACTTAAGGTCCCTGGGGAAGGAGTATAGCAGTTACCTCCTTCTAGTATTGATGTAGAATGAAAACTGGTTAATTTGTCCGTAAAACCTTCAGGACCCCTGCCCCTTCTCCCATATACTCAGCAGCCCTAAGGTGAGCCATTACAGCCCACCGTTGTAGTTTCTGACTATGACCCTTCTCAAACCATCGGAAATTGGATCTAAGGATGGGTCATATTATACAAGGTCTGGATTGTGCCAACCATTTCTTTGCCTGTGGGACTTATCTTAGGCCTGAGGTGACCCAGAGGCACCTGAGCAAACAGAAGAGGCCATTGGCTAACCCAGGGAAGGACCACCATAGAGGGCAGTGGGGGTGAAGGAGCCAAGAGTAGGAAAGAGCAAACTCGACTGTCCACATTTTACTCCCCAGCTCTTGATTGCAGGAGATCTGACATATTACTTGTGATGGAGTTCCATGGAAATCCCTTATGGCCTTCTACTAAAACCTTTTACAAATTTTTCTTAACCATGTTTGAGCAAGTTTCTGTTAAATACAACCAAATTATGCTTAAGAATTATGATTCTTCTTTGAGGGGCTTCTGTTCTGTGTCACCCCAAACCACTCTGAGTAGTTACATCAAAACGTATGTTCATTCACGGCCTCCCAAAACACCTATCCCCTTTTACCCCTAGTACTGATATTGTTAGCAGAAGGCAAGACTGACAAAGCGTAAACAAAGAGGCCAAGTACTGCTCACTACCGACAAGATCAGGAATGACTTTGAACAAGATAGTATATGTCAACTGACCTATCACAAGTCTCTTTAGAAAATGTTTGTTTTTAGGCATAGGCAAGGATTTCATGATTAAAACACCAAAAGCAATGGCAACAAAAGCCAAAATAGACAAATGGGATCAAATTAAACTTAAGATCTTCTGCACAGGAAAAGAAACCATCATTAGAGTGAACCGGCAACCAACAGAATGGGAAAAAATTTTTGCAAGCTACCCATCTGACAAAGGGTTAATATCCAGAATCTACAAATAACTAAAATAAATTTACAAGAAAAAAACAACCCCAGCAAAAAGTGGATGAAGGATATGAACACTCTGCAAAAGAAGACATTTATGCGACCAACAAACATATGAAGCAATGCTCATCATATTGATCATTAGAGATATGCAAATCAAAACCACAATGAGATACCATCTCACATCAATTAGAATGGTGATTATTAAAAAATCTGGAGACAACAGATGCTGGAGAGGATGTGGAGAAATAGGAACACTTTTACACTGTTGGTGGAAGTGTAAATTAGTTCAACCATTGTGGAAGACAGTGTGGCAATTCCTCAAGGATCTAGAACTAGAAATACCATTTGACCCAGCAATCTCATTACTGGGTATATATCCAAAGGATTATAAGTCATTCTGTTATAAAGACACATGCACATGTATGTTCATTGCTGCACTGTTTACAATAGCAAAGACCTGTAACCAACCAAATGCCCATAGATGATAGACTGGACAAGGAAAAGGTGGCACATATACACCATGGAATACTATGCAGCCATAAAAAAGAATGAATTCATGTCCTTTGCAGGGACATGGATGAAGCTGAAAACCATAATTCTCAGCAAACTGATACAAGAATAGAAAACTAACCACTGCCTGTTCTCACTCATAAGTGGGAGTTGAATAATGAGAACACATAGACCCAGGAAGGGCAACATCACATCACACACTGGGGTCTGTTGGAGGGTGAGGAGCTAGGGAAGGGATAGCAGGGGGTGAGGAGATTGGGGAGGGATAAGATTAGGAGAAATACCTAATGTAGGTGACGGGAGGATGGGGACAGCAAACCACCATGGCATGCATACACCTGTGTAACAATCCTGCAAGATCTGCACATGTACCCCAGAAATTAAAATATAATATTAAAAAAGCTTGTTTTCCTTCATTTCTTTTTTCTTTTCTTTTTACTTTTTTAGAGACAGAATCTTGTTCTGTTGTCCTGGAGTGCAATAGCACAATCTGGGCTCCCTGCAACCTCTGCTTCCCAGGTTCAAGCTCCTGCCTCAGCCTCCCAAGTAGCTGGGACTACAGGTATGTGCCACCACACCCAGCTACTTTTTTGTATTTTTAGTAGAGACAGGATTTCACCGTGTTAGCCAGGATGATCTCCATCTCCTGACCTCATGATTCACCCACCTCAGCCTCCTGGAGTGCTGGGATTACAGGCATGAACTACTATGCTTGGCCAATGTTTTCCTTCATTTCTATTTATTCAGTAGAATTATAGCAATACTGGGTTCTGTGTTTTATAGGTTAATGCCAATGGAAATCTTAACTCTTGCAGAACTATGTGAACTCTATTTTGAGCTGGGGAATGTGCAGTGAAGCAGTATGGTTAAAAGTGGAGTCAAGCCAGCTGACAACAAGAGTACCCACCTCATAGGCTTAGAACAGTGGCTGGCTCACGGAAAAAGTTTGAATGGTACCAACCAAGAGTACTCTTTAAGTTCTGTGCAAAGACATCATTAGTACATTTGGCCTACAGTAGCTGCCTGTTTTTCCTGTCTTGAAAGTAATGATTATTAGGCCCTTTACCTCTTATTTGCTTGCGAATCTTATTTTTTCAGTATTTCTCCAAGAAATATAGCAACACACTCAAAGGTTTGTCATTGACTTTTATTTTTTGTGACACTTTTCTAGAATATATGAGTTGTTGACCAAAGACATTTTAATAGTACTAGATTTAAATTTACTTTCCAACTGTTTACTTTTCCCCCGATTTTTCAGTAAATGAGAATGTGCATCTCAAAGCTTGTTTATAGTGATGCCCCACAAGGTCCAGGTCATCCTAGGGTGCAGCTCTTCCAGTTTTCTGCTTTCATTTGATATCAAATATTAAAGAGGAGAAACAATTTTTAAAAGTAAAGTGTATGGGATCCAACAGAAGACATGACAGGAAATGTCAGGTCATATGTATATATGTAATAAGTATATATTAAGTATATAATATCTTCTTTCTTTTTAACTTCACTACACTCAATAAATGTTGACTGAATTAGTTCTTTGACTGAATTAGTTCTGCCCTTAATACATTGGAAATTGAACGTTTTCCTTCAAGATATAATTAGCATGTTTCTTCAGAGCATCAGGATAAACAGACTACTAGGTGTTTTTTATCAATGCTATCATTTAATTTTATAGAAAAATATTACAGATAGGCGGAGATGACAAGCCATAGTTTCATGCTGTGTAACTCTATGCAAGTTTCTATTATGATTATATCCCTTTTAGTGGAGATTCTATTGTGATTTGATGTCACAAAATATCACCTCTCTCTGACAGATACTGTAAGCCAAACTGCTTTTAGGAGCCAGTCAATCTCAGAGTGACGGAAGTCCTATATCGTCATCAGATCCAGCATTAGGAAGGGGTTTGTGTTTTATCTGTCACACTTACTTGATGTACATAACATCAGTTGCAAGGACCACATTTGTAAGAACAAGTTGTCCAGCTGTTCCATTGACATCAAGGCTCAGAAACTATAGGCTGGGCTGCTGTGTTATCGGAAAGGGAGCCACCAGCATAGGAAATCAGTTGCCATGTAGGCGAACTCAGACGTGAGACATGGAGTAGTGCCAAATGGCTACTGAGTTTAGGCTGGAGGCATGTTCAATAGAAACAGCTGGGAGATTACGTTAACACACATTGCCTCTGAGAGGCAGTCATCCAAACACAACAGTTTGCTAGGAGCAAACTTGACTAAGAACAACCCTTGAGCACTAGGTAGCCAAGCCATGTTTTCATGACTCTAACAAAAAACCCACCAGGGCCATAGAGTGCCTTTGGGAGAATCTGGAAAGGGCATTCCTTCTGGATGGCCATATTAGAAAAAGGCTGATTTCTAGTGGAATGTGCCAGTTATCAATCCACTCCCCCACTAATCCCTTCTTCATTGGCCTGCTAATGGATGCTGGAGCATTTCTCCCTTGTCAACTGGCACTAAATTAAGCTGGCAATAGAGGGCACCGGAGGAACGCTGGAGGAAGAAGGAGCTTCTCTTCCTGGTTCTAGTGTGTGCTATTTTGGCATTTGTGGCACATCTGCATTGGCATCTTCCCCCAGCTTTCCAAAGGATGGCTTCCCAGCAAGTTTGGTTCTTGCTGCACCTCAGCAAACTTGTCGACATTCAGTGGATCTCTATAACAAAGCCTGTATCTCAGCTCTGGTAGGCAGGGGTCTTTTGTCTAATTTATTCCTTATTTGGGTGCATTGCCTGTGTCCTGGAGGTAGTGTTTGCTCCCTAAATCTGTTATCCTTGTATTGTTTTGAGTTCCTTTGATGCTTAGTAACTAACCTTATGTTCCTCCAATCTACTGTTGTAGTTAATTATTCTATTTATTTATGGTTTCTGTCTCTTGAATGAACCTTGACTGACTCAGTGAATGAATTAGAATAGTGACCGTTTTACAAGATTTACTGAGTGAAGGTGCCTTTGTGCAAAAAATAAATGCCTCTCTCTGCCAGTGACAGCAGCTTTTACCAAGACCTTCAACTTGTTGGGCAAATGAAAGTTGGACATCAGCCTCCGTTTACCTGCGTACATTTGGCAGGCAGCTTTGAGGAAGTGCACAGCTTGCAGAACCATTAGGAATACCCTTCCTGGGGCCACTGAAGCTCTATAAATTGTAAGATAAATTGCCACGTCTCTGCTCTCAAGATGATCTCAGGCTAGTGGAAGAGACAGACAAGTAAAGAGAGAAAGGGAAATAGGTGTTGATGGAGGGAAATGTAGGATACTATGGAGAAATATAGGAGAGATCCTGTATCTATTGCTGCATTAGAAATCACTCCAAAACATCCAGGCTTCAAACAACAATCAATATTTATTTTTTATGGTTTGGATGTTTGTCCTCTCCAAACTTCATGTTGAAATTTGGTTCACAATGTTGAGTGGGGCCTAATGGGAGATGTTTGGGTCTTCAGCCTGGATCCCTCATGAATGGCTTGGTGCCATTCTTATTGCAGTGAGTAATCTTGCTCTATTAGTTCCTGTGAGAGCTGATTGTTAAAAAAAAGTCTAGCATGCTTCTTCCCCTCTCTCTGATGCTTTCTCTTTTGCCATATGATCTCTGCACACACCAGATCTTCTTCAGCTTTCACCATGAGTGGAAGCAGCCTGAGGCCCTCACCAGATGCAAATGCCCAATCCTGAACAGTCTAGCCATTAGAATAATGAGCCAAATAAATCTTTTTTCTTTATGCATTACCCAGTCTCGGGTAATCTCGTAGAGCAGCACTAAACAGACTAAGACATTTCCTTACACAGTTTTTGTGAGTCAGGAATTTGGGAGCAGCTTAGCTGAATGATTCTGGCCTGCAATCTCTTATGAGATTCTAGTCAAGATGTCAGCCAGGGCTGCAGTCAACTGAGGGTTTGGCTGGGGCTGGAGAATTTGCTTCTAAGATGGCTTACTCACATGGCTGGCAAGTTGGTGCTGGTTTTTGGCACACAGCCTTACTACACTGACTTCTCCATAGGAATGACTGAATAATCTCAAGATATGGCAGCTCGCTTCTCCCAGAGTAAGCAATTGAAGAGAGAACAATGTAGGACTTACTACTTTTATTATGACTTAGATTCAAAAGGCAGACATTTGACAATTTTGCATAGATTACATGTCAGGTCAGCTTTATTCAGTGGGGGAGAAGACCATGTGGAGACCTTACCATCAGAAAGTAAAAATCATTGGGGGCCATGGTGAAGGCGGGCTACCACAGACTTCCTAGAACAAACTGGAGGGAGGCAAGCTTTCTGCAGCAGAGGGCCCTGGAGGTGAGTGTGGCAGTCTGAGTTTAAAAAGCAAAGTAGGGCAGAAGAATGCTCCAAACAAAGGAGTCGTCACATGCAAAGGCATGGGAAAGTGAAAGAGTAATGAAAGGTAGTGGGGTATCACTCTGTTCTAGGATTTGTGGTTTAGAGACAGGAAGTTAGTGCTGGGTGAATTCAGTGAGAAATAATGCTGTAAGCCTGGTTAAATCACCAAAGGTGAAGTCATATAGAACCTTGCTTGGCATTTTTCTTTTCATAGGATAAGGGCAATCACAGACAGACTATAATTATTCTTAGTACCTGCATCTCAGAAGGAAGCCATCCGAATTCAGTGCACTTTTTGCAGTGTTAATTTCCAACTCTTCTTTGTGGAGTCAATCACTTTCTATATGCACCTTCTGGCTTCTTCTCTTCTCTTTCTCCAGTTCTTTTCTCCTTAAACACATTTGAAGCATAAGGGCATGGTTAGTGTGAACTGAGAGGTTACGTTCCACGTTTCCCCAGCCATGATGGCAAATGCGCTGTGTGGACCTGCTGGCTTGCTGTGGGTGTTGTAGGGACTCTGGTCAGAGACACACGAAATGATATCAGTCAGTGACAGCACTTGAGTCAAGGGACACCATACTGAAAGGACATTTTATTCATGTGCAGGTCAGCTGGGGATACTGTATTTTCAGCTGTCTTTGTAAACAAGGAAAATAAGGCTGTCAACATTAGTATTTTCAAAGGTAATGGACAGCAGTGTATCTCTCTCTCTCTCTCTTTTCTCTCTCTCTCTCTCTCTATATATATATATATATGTATGTGTGTATATATATATATATATATATATATGTATAATCCAGTGTCCCAGGTCTAACTGATCAATACACACACACACACACACACACACACACACACACACACACACACGTATTTACCTAGTGCTAAATTTTGTATTTTTAGTAGAGACAGGGTTTCATCATGTTGGCCAGGCTGGTCTCAAACTCCTGACCTCAGGTGATCCACCTGCCTTGGCCTCCCAAAGTGCTGAAATTATAGGCATGAGCCACTGTGCCCAGACAACTTTCTCTTCTTAAGACAGTTGGCTAACCTACAAAGTTAAGAAATAGGCATAGTTAGCCTCTAAGTCTCTTTCAGACTGAAAACATCCCATGCTACGAATTTCACTTTTTGAAGCCACACTCTTCTTGGAGATGGTAAAAGATATGGGAAGTGTGAGACATGAAGGGAGATACAGTAATTCACAAGAATACAGTCTCTGAATAATCAAAAATTTTATATACCACTAGACCTTGTGTTTTACTTGCTGTTGACATTACTCAGATTATGAAGGAAAGAGTCATCAAAAAACTCTTAATGAAGAAGTCTGTTTTGCTGATTCCTAGTCTTTTTCTGAGAGTATCCTAACTGAATTAATATAGTTCCTGGGAAAAAGATGATATACACTTAAAATTCACTGTCCATTTTTATAAAATATAGAACACACACACATGTATATATTTTAATACTAAACTGGTCCTCCTTCATCAATCTACTGTTCCGAAGACACTACTTTGTTTCTTCTAAGTTTTCCTTGTGCTTTGCTGCTGACTTGCACTGCTCATGACTGCAGAGGCCCAAGGACTGGGAAGCTATTCCAGCTGTACAGAAAGATACAGAAAGCCCTGACAGACAGGAGCAAATTTCCATAAAGGATAATCACAGCAGTGGCATAGTGGAGGACAAAACCTTTGGGTGAATGCTGGTCAACACAAAGCTTTCTTTCTTCATTACAGATATTTGAGTTGATCATGGACAAACTCTTGACTGATCATTTAGTTCATTAGCAAGTCTAATGGTTTATTATGTGTTAACTTGACTGAACCATGGGGTACCCAGTATTTGGTGAAACCTTTTTCTGAGTATTTCTGTGGGAGTGTTTTTGGATAAAATTGAAATTAAATCTGTAGATTTAGGGAAGCAGATTGCCCTTCCTAATGTGAGTGGGCCTCATTCAATCAGTTGAAGGCCTAAACAGAACAAAAGGGCTGACTTTTCCCCAAATAAGAGAAAACTCCTTACTGACTACCTTTGAACTGGAACATTGACTTTTTCCTGCCTCTGACTTCAACTGAACTGTTGGCTTGTCCAGGGTCTCCCCAGCTTGCCAACTCAACCTGCAGATTTTGGAACTTGGCCCCCACATTCTTATGAGCCAATTCCTTGTAATAAATCTGCCTATATATTCTTCCCTTCTTTCCTTGCTGTGTTTGTCAGGCTTCTCCAGAGAAACAGAATATCTATCTATATATCTATATCTATATCTCTCTCTGTAGTATACGTGCATATACTGCATCCAACCTATTGATTCTGTTTTCTCTGGAGAAGCCTGACAAAGACAGCAAGAAAAGAAGGGAAGAATATATAGGTAGATTTATTCCAAGGAATTGGCTCATAAGAATGTGGGGGCCAAGTTCCAAAATCTACAGGTTGAGTTGGCAAGCAAGGGAGGAAGACATCAGTAGTTGAGATTAGACAAATGAGTTAAGCAAGGATGATGATGGTAATCTCATAGTAGTGACAAAATTGGAAAATAGCAAAGATAGGCAGCAAAACGCAAAAGTCCAAGTAACAAAAGAAGTCATTATGCATTGACGAAAAAAGTACGTGTGTAGTGTCTGAGTCACCACAATGGTATCAATAAGGGGTTGTAGGCAACAGTGGGTCAGGTCAGATTCAGGTGGCACAATAATCTTGTTTCATGGTATGCAAGGGGAAAGAGTACCCAACCTGGGACCACTTAGTGTACGTTTGTTATTTATTGCTGTGTGATGAGCCATACCAAAACTTAGTGGCTTAACATAATAACCATTTCACGTGTTCATTATTTTGCCAGCTGGGCTAGGTTTAGCTGGATGGTCTTCTGCCAGTCTTGCCAGTGGTGATTTGTTTGACTGTATTCAGGGAGCAGAATGTCTGGAAGCTGGGCACAGCTAGGGGAGCTGGAATTTTGTCTGTCTTCATGTAGTCTCAGGGCAAGAGTAAAAGCTGTCAGCCTTTTTTTCTTTTTTTTTTTTTGAGATGGAGTTTTGCTCTTGTTGCCCTGGCTGGAGGGCAACCAGCCCTTTGGGAGGCTGAGGCAGGTGGATCATGAGGTCAGGAGTTTGAGACCAGCCTCAGCCAATATGGTGAAACGCCGTCTCTACTAATAATACAAAAATCAGCTGGGCATGGTAGCACACACCTGTAGTCCCAGCTACTCTGGAGGCTGAGGCAGAAGAATGGCTTGAACCCAGGAGGTGGAGGTTGGAATTAGCCAAGATCGCACCCCTACACTCCAACCTGGGCGACAGAGTAAGACTCTGTCTTAAAAAAAAAAAAAAAAAAAAAGGAAACTGAGAACTTGGCATCTCCCACCTCTCTCTTGTGCTTTCTCTCTTGCCATGTGATCTCTGCACATGCCAGCTGTCCTTCACCTTTGGCCATAACTGGAAAAAGCCTGAGGCCCTCACCAAGAAGCAGGTGATGGCACCATGCTTCTTGTGCAGCCTGCAGAACAGTGACCCAAATATACCTCTTTTCTTTATAAATTATCCAGTCTCAGGTATTTCCTTATAGCACCACACAACTAACTAACACAGCCCAGAGAGTGAATATTGTTGCCAGAAAATAAGTGTTGACTTAATCTGATGGGCAATAGATAAAAGCCAGGCTATGAAAGTTCACATATAAAGCCACATCACTTGAAACTAATTCTTCATAACAGATACACAATAAAGCCCTAATTCGTAAGTTTAATTGTTCTATAGGTGTGTTTTAGGAAATGTTAGATTTTAAGCCAAAGACAGAACTGGCTGCCTAGGTGAGGTATAATTAATTTGGCGTAGTGGGGTTGGATGCAGCGAAAACTTTTGCTACACCCACAAACACTTCTTTATTTACTGAACGTTGCCAAAAATTCCCCTTCTTTTTTTTTTTTTTTTGATAAATCTGCAAAACTTCCCGGAGTATAACACTTTTAAACACTTGTAGCATTTTGTGATCAGTTAGGGTTGGACAAGAAATCAGAAACCACATATTTCAGTAGAGGGCTTTTTTTTTTTTTTTTTTTTGAGATTAAGCCTTGCTCTTGTCCCCCAGGCTGGAGTGTAATGGCACAAACTTGGCTCACTGCACCCTCCGCTTCCCAGGTTCAAGCAATTCCTCCTGCCTTAGCTTCCCGAGTAGCTGGGATTACAGACCCCCACCACCACACCTGGATAATTTTTGTATTTTTAGTAGAGATGGGGTTTCACCATGTTGGCCAGGCTGGTCTTGAACTCCTGTCCTCAGGTGATCCGCCTGCCTCGGCCTCCCAAAGTGCTGGGGTTACAGGCATAAGCCATCACACCTGGCCAAGGGCATTTTTTAAAAAAGGAATTGGTTAAACACATGTTAGAAGAGTAGAAAAACAAAAAGTGAACATTTAGGTAAAACAGAAATAGTAATTATACCCAGGCCATGGAGAACGGAGGGAAGAGGCTGGAGTTAGCTGAACCTAGAAGTTTAGGGACAAGGCCCTGCAGAGTTGGAATTCAGATTTTCTGGTAGCGGGGAGCTGTTCAGCTGCTTCTGATATGTAGTCATAGGAGAGTGGCTCCATGGATTTAGGACTCAGAACTCTGAGGAGGGAAACCTCCCACTTGATGTTTCTAAAGAGTAATGAACAAAGCTGAAGACTGGGACCACTACTACCACTAGGCTATTGTTGGCAATATATTAACAATATGCATATAAAAAGCAAGTTCCCAGTTCTCTCTCTCTCTCTCTCTCTCTCTCTCTCTCTCTCTCTCTCTCTCTGTATATATACTGCCCTCTGTTGGTCGTGCCTAACAGACAAAGGAGAATTTTGGTGAAGTCCTAGCAATACCATTTAAGTATAGAGGATGGATTTCCACCTGAAAGAGCAGCTTAGTAACCAGCACACATATTATCAATGGAAAAATTTGAAAACTAGTTTTGATAGAGAAGAAAACCTAGGGAGGTAGATTCTAATGGAATTGGAGAGGCACATGAATGAAATTACAAGGGTGGACAG
This sequence comes from Sapajus apella, assembly GCF_009761245.1. Lineage (NCBI taxonomy): Eukaryota > Metazoa > Chordata > Mammalia > Primates > Cebidae > Sapajus > Sapajus apella. The sequence continues at coordinate 4,487,133 of NW_022437024.1, forward strand.
CAGAATAGGAAGGTATACTTATCATCATTTTGTATAATGTAAGCTTTGACTGAGATATTTCATCCCTTTAGATATTGTTAACAAAGAAAGGCTAAAGCCAGTTGCAAATATTAACTACGTAAATAGCAAAATAATAACAATACACATTTATGCTTAAAATCTGTACAGCCTATTCAATGATACAAAGCATGGTACGGAAATACATTATATCCACACTTGTGTTTTCTAATCTTCAATGGCTTTGATAGAAATGATTGAACTTATTATAAATAGAAGAAATAATTCTAGTAATACAATTCAAACATTAAAATGTAATCACTTTGGAAAATTATGCAATATTCCAAATATTTAACGAGTTAACATTGGATAATTACCATGTATCTAGCATGGCTTTAAATGCTTTACATGTATTAAATCATGCAGTTCTTAACTATAATCCTATTTCTCTATTTTCCTCATTTTATAGATAAAAGGACTATTGCAAAGAGAGGCTAAGTTACTTGCAAATAACCACACAGCTCTAAGTGGGAGTGCTAGGATTTTATTCAAGGTGTTCTGGCCCTTAAACTCCATTCTACATTGTTAGTAAAAACATTTTGCATTAAAAAAATCCCCCAAAATTCCTTCAAGTCACAAGTTAGTTTTCTTATCTCTGAATAGGGATAATAATTTTTGCATAATAAGGTTGTTAATTTATTGTAGATGTTAGATTGTAATGTTGTATATTGTAGTTAGTACACTATTTGTTTAAAGTTCTAATACAGTGCTTGTCATTTATTAAGGCCTTAATAAATGGTGGTTGTTTGTACATCTGAATACCTTCACCAAGGTGGTAAAATGTAAGTCTCCTGAGTGTGCACAAGGTATTTCAAAAGTAAACAAGAAAATCTCCCATAACCAAGATAAATGGGTGGAGGGAGAAATTGTACTGGCCACCAAAACAGCCTGATAAACAATAAGATGTCCTATGAAGTATGGCATTAATTTTCTTATGTGCATTTTAGACTGCTAGTTATGTCAATAGATCATTATCTGAATAATTATCCTTGTGTTTTAAACCTCAATTTACTGTACAGATACAGAAGTAGCAAAACAAAACAATTACTAGCAAAGCCCTGTTATGGAGATCTACCTTTGGGTCCACCCAGCTAGACTCATTCCATCTGCACTCAAGAGGTAAAATACCATTTTGAGACTGGAATAGAGATGGATCCTAAAGTGATTTACTTTTCCATTGGGCTTTTTAAGAAAAAGGAGATGAGAGTACAGTGTAGAGTAATGGCTACATATTATGGCTGTGAATAGAAAATATTAATAATATGCTACTTTAGCACAAAAAAACCTCTGATTCCTTCTTATTCTGAAAGTCCATGACCATGTATATACAAATGTTCTAATTAAATGAAACCCTTATTTTGTGGGGCTATTTATTAAAGAGACCTTGTAAAACTATTTGTATAAGACCAGGTCTCCATGTGGGTTAAAATTAAGTTAGATGGGCCACAAAGAAGAAAATAAACGCAACCCTCTGCCGTTGAGGTGTTTCAGGAGATTTAGAAACATGGCTGCAACTTTAGTACCAAAAGCATTTCAGGTTTGTAACCAAGGCAACTCTTCTTTCTCTGCGTTCAAGCTTTCCTGTTGATTATCTATTGTAATGCCAATAATTGCAGCTGAAAGGAGTCTCTGTTTGTTGTGAGAGACAATTAGCACTTGAAATAAAATAACAGATTTAAATAAATTGGGGGACTCAACAGTGTGACCTGATCTCTTAGGAGCAAGCAGCAGCTTTGGAATATAACTGATTTCCTGTGTTTGCAGCAGCCTCCAGAGTGAGGGAGTCGTCATCCAACATCAATTGATGTCTTATTGGTGATTACTCTAGTTGTTATGGTTGAAAACCATTTATTTCTTCTTAGATTATATTGGAAAATAGCTTAATAAATCCAAACCTGCAATAAGGTGATACTGAATTTTCAATTAATAGGCTTATTCAAACAACTTGTCTCTACATGTAATGCTTCATTAAAAATATTTCCTTCAATTATTGTCATAATTACTCCTCACTGTTATATAAACTGTATTTTAGATTGCTATTTAATTCAAATGTGAATGGAAAGCATGCAATTCCTAATCTACATACCTTTACTTCTTCTGCAGTTTTTGCTTTCAAAATGAAAGTCATCATTATTGTTATGACCATTACTGAAATCATTGCATAGCACAGACTCACAATAGCTGTTAATTAACCTGTGGGCCTGTGACTCTTAGGAAAGGTTTTCCTAAGTCTCAATAAATCTTTAGTGTTCCAAGGACAAATAAGTTTTCCCTGATTCAACTATATATTTTTTCAGTTTCATTTATTATTATCACTCTGGCCTCATGTTTTCATGTGACGGGATCTCTAGATGAATATTCCTAGCCTGCAATGTCACTATCTGACTTGTATGTTCAAGAGAAGAAACCAAACATGCTAGACCAGGTCCCCTCTAAACTTCTTTTTCAGAGTGAACATGTCCACAGGATTCATATATTCTCGTCAGCCCTCTGACACACAGTGAGGGCTCTGTTTCTAGGGAGAATGCCCTGCAGCTGTCAAACTATGCTGGAGAATAAGGAAGCATATCTCTTAAATTCCGTGCTAAAGGCAGATTTAAAGCCACATTCTCTGATCAGCTTTAACAGCTATAAAGCTGTTGGTTTGATCTCCATCTGTCTATCTTTTCTATCTCTAATTTGGTTTTGAATTCAACTGGGAAAGAGGAATGTTATTTATTGGCCATTCCCAAACACCTAACATATGTTTTCCATATCAAATGTAGTTGATGAATATTAACTAATGACAAAGTAATAGGTGAATTCCATGTGGACAGAGCTCTGGCTTACCTTGTTCCCTGCTATTTCTCTAGAACATAAAAATTGTTTAAAAATTGTGTTGAATGGCTGAAGTTACAGTTTCTCTAGTTCTGATCACAAATATTCTCACTCATTTCAGAATAAAGCATTTGGAGTATTTCAAATGTTTGCAACACCCAAAAGATGAATGAAAGATGATCTCAGTGTGAATGAAAGGATAGGAACCACTGCAGAATCACTGAATTATTCACATCAGAGATTTACAGGGTGATGTGCCACCGATTGGAATTTAGGCTTTTCTAAGTCTTATTCTCTGGTCCAGGACTACAGTACTAGGGAATCTCAAAGGATGGAAAAGGAACAAAGAATACTGACATAGGCCAGTGGTAAAGTCCTAAGGAACACAGAGAAAGGATTTGAGGCTATGAAAGGTGGATTACAAAGTAGATATTGAGCTGTCACAATATTGAACAGAAAATAAGAAGTGATGTCTCTAAACCACTGCTTCCAACAGCATGTGCGGACTGATAGGGTATCATGGCATGGGATACTGGGAAAAAGTGTGTTCAAAATAGGAAGCTGTTTTGGTAGCCAATTAGAATGGACTTTAGAATCTATACTTTGGTCCTATCCAAGAGGTAAAAAGACTAATTGGCAAAGAGGGCTCTAGCAGAACAGACTGCTCTAAACCAAAAAAAAAAAAAAATGAGGAAGACAAATACCTTGAACTCTACATATCGGAGGGGAGGAAAGTCATAAGGAAACTTAAAAAAGGGGCACCTAAAGTCAACTATGGGCATTTGTAAATGAAAAGACCAATAGTTTAACCCAGAGACCTGAAAAACAAACAAAAAAGACCATCGCAGAGCTCAAGAGTGTAGAATAACAGGGATAACAGACAGAGAAGTATTGAGACAAGTAGAGATCAGAGATAAGCTATTTTCCTCACACAAGCCCAAGTTTCCAAAGAGGAATTGGTTAAAAAAATATGTAGCAGTCAGCTTGGTGGCACGTGCCTGTAGTCCACTCCACTTGGGAGGCCGTGGTGGGAGGATTGCGTGGGCCCAGGAATTCAAGGTTGCAGTGCTATCATTGCGTCACTGCACCGCAGGCTGGGTGACAGAGTGAGGCCTTGTCTCAGAAAACAAAACAAAGAGGAATTGGTACGTGATTACTACTGTGTGGTGTTTGTAATTCGTTGTCTGCCATTAGGTCTAAGAACAGCGTAATCTTGTTACTCCGCATGGGTTTCAGGCATTCCCCAGAAATCTCTTAATGAAGTCCTAAAGATACATCATTCCCTTGGGTATTGTTATATGTAGAACTTGACTAATAGAGTTAACATTGTTATGGTGCCTAGCATGGGTCAGAGAGGGCAAACAGAATTACATAATTCTGTCTTATTAGTCATAATATTTGTGTCGTCCCTGAGGAGCTAGAGTAGTGCCTAAATGCAGGCTTAGAGTTCGAATGCCTGGGTTTGAACTCTGCACAGCCACTTAGCTAGCTAGTGTAAAAGCTTGGCTCAGGTACTCATAATTTTCAGCCTAAGCTTCTTTGTTCGTATAAATGTGCAAATGGGGATAATAATAGTTCTTACCACATAGAGCTGTAGGAATATTTCAATAAGATGAATCACATATATGAAATATTTATATAAAATGAATTGATTATTTGCTTATATAAATTTTATGAGTTTTTCAAAATAGTATGCTTTTGTACAGAGACTGACATGATCAAGTTCATAGAAATTGTAAGATATTAATAGGTCCTGCAAACAGGTGTTGAGTCCCTGCTATATACTGAGTGACTGTAAAAAATGTGCTGAATATTGGCTGGGGGCAGTGGCTCACACCTGTAATCCCAGCACTTTGGGAGGCTAAGGCGGATGATCACTTGAGATCAAGAGCTTAAGACAAGCCTGGCCAACATGGTGAAACTCCATCTCTACTAAAAATACAAAATTAGCTGGGCATGGTAGCACGTGCCTGTAATTCCAGCTACTCAGGAGGCTGAGGCACAAGGATTGCTTAAACCTAGGAGGCGGTGATTGCAGCGAGCTGAGATTGCACCACTGCACTCCAGCCTGGGCAACAGAGCAAGGCTCTGTCTCAAAAAAAAAAAAAAAAAAGGTGCTGAATATGTAACAACAGCTGTGTAACCACATCTTATATTTCATGTTTATCTCACCTTCTAAAAGTTGATTATTTTCTTTTTCTCTGCAATATTACTATTTTTTTCTTCAAAAAAACATGGACAGTATATGATTAGGTTACCTCTCCTATCATCCTCCCCTTCCCTGTAGGAATTTTAGTGATAAATGAGCTGGTGGGGTAGTCAGGAAGCCCTTGATCCCTGCTATTTCTATCTTGGTGGTGTTTAAGGGCCATCATTCCCATTGTTTAGTTCATCCTCTTTTCCTTCCCTTCTTTCCTTCTTCACAAATTTCCAAGCCCCTATTATATACACTGCATAGAGCTAGAAGCTGTGGAAAACCCCAGAAATACACATATATGTGTGCACGGGCACACACACACAAATACACACACACACACACACACAGTCACTCTCCGTGTTGTCAAGTGTTTAAAATCATTTGAGACGACAAGGCATAAAAACTGAAGTATAATATTTGAATGGCAATACACGACCCTATTGTAGGATATATACCAAGGCTGCTTAAGATATATGATTAATAGTTATCCTTACAAACTTAGCCTATCACATTGTTAGTCTCTGTTGTGAATAATTTAGGGGTTTTGGTTTTGTCTTTCACATAGGGATAACTTTACTCTCTGGATTGTGTAGATAAAGAAATCGCCTAATTCCAAAATTACTAGATGAACCTAATACCTTGACCAAGAATAAGTTAGCAATACAAATGACTACATAAGATAAATTCAGTAACATATTTGGAATTTGACTCATTTATATATTAGAGGGACTCTCATAACTCATCACCAAATTTCTATTCAATGTGTTTTGAGTATAAATGTAAAAAGAAAATTTCCTGACTAAAGACATGCAGAAAATTATTCCAAATAGTGATGTTTTGATAAAAATAAGGAGTGAATATATTTGGGAACATAGAATGAAACACTGACAATCATATAGAATGGGAAATGTGCAAAGCAGTAATGCTAAATGGACTGGGGTGGTAACTGGCAACAAACTCAGATGAGCATGTAAGGTGAGGGGTGCAGAAAAAAAGGCAAAAAGACTTTAGGTAGAAGACTAAGCAAAGAAGTCACATGATAGGCTGGGAAGAACACAGGCCAGTCTGTTTATGTCTCCTTGGTGAAAACACTTCTGGACCAGTACACCTGATCTCAGGATTTCAATGCAATGAAGACGTTGAAAAACAAAGGAAGTCAAGCATGAAAGCAGAAGTCATCATAAGGACCTGCCAGATTGATTTATGAGGCCTGAATGGCACAATCACCACCTAAATATATGCATATATGTGAGTGTCTCTTGCAGAAACCCAGTGATTATCAAAATAACTAGAGTTTTCTTTGTATTTGTGTTGTGAGAAATAAGCATTTATTACTTAATAGGCTTAAGTAAGATCCTGTGCCTTGAAAAGAAGATTATTTTGTCATCAGGCAGGTCCTTTCAAAAAAAACAAAAATACGTGCAATTCTCACGCAGTTTTCAAATTCAAGTTCATTTGTAATAAACTGAGGAGACTGTAGTTCTAAAAACAAATGGTTAATAGTGGCAATATAGTGGTAATAGAAATGAAATATAACCTTAACTGATAAATAACTATAGTTTTTGCTGGGCTTATTCTTGGCGAATAGCCCAAGTTCAGGGCTTGAAATTTTTAATAAATGTACTAATATCTTAAATGGAGAGTTGACTAATAACCTCAGGAGAAGAAAGGTAATGGAATGGAAAAGAGAATTTTTTAAAAAAAATAGCTAAAGGGTGAGATGTGCCCATCCAGTGACATCGTTTCTTAGAAAAGGTAAGATATTGAACTAATTTATCATTGGGAAAGTGCTTAAATTACCTTTTTTACTTCAAAAAAAACCCTGCTTATTATAAGCCACCAATTACTGAAATTGTTATATAAACATATAAAGGAAATATGAATATTTTAAATATAGGATAAAAATAGTCCTTGCTAGAGATACTACTGACTCAAAAGGCTATGTCTATACAAATATTATATAAGAAATAGCTTTAAACACCTTAATGTCATCAACTGACATCTTGGCGTTTTTCTTTTTTTTGTAGAGACAGAGTTTCGCTCTGTTGGCCAGGCTGGTCTTGAACTCCTGGTATCATGTAATCTAGCCACCTCAGTGCCAGGATTACAGGCATGAGCCACTATGCCCAGCTGGCATTTTATAGTGAACCTCAAAAAAAGTCAACAGCAAACTTGAAGAATATTGGAATATAGATGTCTCAAAAATGATTGCCTTTTATTTATAAATGTGTTTTAGAATTATTTTCTAAACGTGAATTATTTTCTATTTGAAAATAATTACCTATAAATTGTATAAAGAAAAGTAATAGGCAAACACACAACTTATAAAACTATTTTAATGATTGTGGTTCCACATATATTTATGCTTGAGTTTATGGGAAGTGTTTTGAAATTCATACAGAACATGGAAAAAAATGTTATAGGACACAAGATTCAAATTGAGGTCATCCAAGTTATAAATCAAAACATAAATGAACTTCACAGTACATTTAGTTCCAACATAGTTCATAAAATAACCTGTTTACTTTCTCAAAGTGTATAAATTTTTAAAATGTATTTTGATTAGAATTAACATTTTTTTGAAGAAACAAAATTAGCTCCTGTATATCATTCTTAAATGCAAAAACCTTCAATTGCTCAGCATTGTTTACTGAATCAAATTCATAATTTTCAGCTTATAGGCAACTCAATTATCTTCTCCACAGTATAGGTGATTCAATCTGCTTTTCCTATTTCAGCAATACATAGCTTATAACTTAATAGTCGGTCACTTATTTTTGAAGTGAACTGGATAATTTCAAGCACTTTCTAATCATACTGAAATTGTTTCAAGTTCTCCCACCTTATCTTAGACTATATCCCACATATTTCTTTTGAATTAGTTGTTGCAAACTCAGATGCCTACAGAGGCCATGTACATAACACAAATGGGTGCAGTGGGTCTGGAGGGGACCAGAAAAATGGGAGGAGACGTCACACCCTATGTTAGAGGTCAGCTTCTACACAGCCCCAATTGTTCACATGCAGTAATCATGCCTCTCGTTGTCAGATCATCTGACTTTTTAAGAAAATCCCTAAATCCAACTCTTATGTAAAATCTTTCAACATTTTATTGTTGGTAACACATTTAAATAAAAAATAAAAATTAAAAAAAACTGTGTAGACCAGAAAAAGAAAACAAAAAGTTTCCAGGCTGAATATGGTCCATGGACTTCTAATTTTCACCTTTGTGGAAAACTGTAAACCAACTAACCCCATGATGACCTAATCACCTCCCATGAGGTCCCTCCCCCAACATGTGGGGATTACAATTTGGATTATAATACAAGATGAGATTTGGGTGGGAACACAGGACCAGACCGTATCATTCTGCCCCTGGCCCCTCCAAAATTTCATCTTTCTCACATTTCAAAACACAATTATGCCTTCCCAACTGTTCCCCCAGTCTTAACACATTTTAGCATTAGCCCAAAAATCCAAGTCCAGAGTCTCATCTGAGACAAGGTAAGTCCCTTCTGCCTATGAACCTGTAAAATCAAAAGGAAGTTAGTTACTTCCTTGATACAGTGAGGGCACTGGCATTGGGTAAATACACCAATTCTAAATGGGAGAAATGGCCAAAGCAAAGGGGCTACAGCCCCATGTAAATCTGAAATCTAATAGGGCAGTAATTAAAGTTTAAAGTTCCAGAATGATCTCCTTTGACTCTATCTTGCACATCCAGGTCACACTGATGCAAGACATTGGCTCCCATGGCATTGGGCAGCTCTGCCTCTGTGGCTTTGTAGGGTACAGTTCCACTTTTGTCTGCTTTCATGGGCTATCATTGGGTGTTCAGCTTTTCCAGGTGCACAGTGCAGGCTGTCAGTGGATCTACCATTCTGGGGTCTGGAGGACAGTGGTCCTCTTCTTATGACGCCACTTGGTAGTGCTCCAGTGGGAATTCTTTGTAGGGGGCTCCAACTCTACATTTCCCTTCTACACTGCCCCAGCAGAGGTTCTCCATGAGGGCTCTACCCCTGTAGCAAACTTCTGCCTGGACATACAGGCATTTCCATACATCCTGTGAAATCTAGGTGGAGGTTCTCAAACCTCAATTCTTGACTTCTGTGCACCCAAAGGCTCAACACCATGTGGAAGCTGCCAAGTCTTGGGTCTTGGCAATCTCTGAAGCAATGGCCCGAGTTGTACCTTGGCCCCTTTTAGCCATGGCTGGAGCTGAATCAGTTGGAAAGAGGACACCATATCTCATGGCTGCACAGAGCAGGGGAGACCTGGGCCCAGCCCAGGAAACCATTATTCCCTCCTAAGCCTCTGGGCCTGTGATGGGAGGGGCTGCTGTGAAGGTGCCCTGGAGACATTTTCCCCATTGTCTTGTTGGTTAACATTTGGCTCCTTGTTACTTATGCAAATTTCTACAGTGGGCTTGAATTTCTCCCCAGAAAATGGGCTTTCTTTTGTATTACATTATCAGACTGCATATTTTCCAAACTTTTATGCTCTGCATCCACTTGAACACTTTTCCACTTAGAAATTTCTCCTGCCAGATACCTTAAATCATCCCTCTCAAGTTCAAAGTTCCACAGATCTCTAGGGCAGGGGCAAAATGCTGCCACTCTGTTTGCTAAAGCATAGCAAGAGTGACCTTTACTCCAGTTTCCAACAAATTTCTCATATCCATCTGAGACTACCTCAGTCTGGACTTCATTGTCCATGTAACTATCAGCATTTTGGACAAAGGCCATTCAACAAGTCTCTAGGAGCTTCCAAGTTTTCCCACATCTTCTTGTCTTCTGAGCCCTCCAAGTATCTAGGAAGTTTCAAGCTTTCCCACATTTTCCTGTCTACCTCTGAGCCCTCTAAATTGTTCCAACCTTGGTCTGTTACCCAGTTCCAAAATCACTTCCACATTTTCATGTATCTTTACAGCAGCACCCCACTATTTCAGTACCAATCTCAGTACCAGTTTACTGTATTAGTCCATTCTCATACTACTATAAAGAACTGCCCAAAACTGGGTAATATATAGAGGAAAGAGGTTTAATGGATTCACAGTTCTGCATGACTGGTGAGGTCTCAGGAAACTTATAATCATGGTGGAAGGGGAAGCAAACATGTGGTCTTCACATGGCAGCAGGAGAGAGAAGTACAGAGCAAAGTGAGAAGAATCCCCTTATAAAACCATCAGATCTCATGATAACTTACTCACTATCATGAGAATAGCATGGGGGCACCTCCCGTGATGTCCCTCTCTGAACACATGGGGATTATAATTTGGAATGCAATTCAAGATGAGATTTGGGTGGGGACACAGAGCCAGACCATATCAGTGATAGTATTAGGAGGTAGAGCCTTTGGAGGAGATTAGAGTATGTGGGTGGAGGCTGCATGAATTGGATTAGGGTCCCTACAAAAGAGACCTCAGAGGGCCTCCTTACACCTTTCATCCATAAGGACATGTGAGAAGATGGCTATCTATGAGGAACAGGCTCTTATCAGTCACTGCCACTCCTGGTGCTTGATTTTGGACTCTCCAGCCTCTAGAAGTGGAATAAATAAATTTCCATTGTCTGTAAGTCACCCAGTCTATAGTATTTTTATAGCAGTGTGAACAGACTAAGACATGTTGCTTTATGAAACCTCCCTTGTCTGTCTCCAGATCTCTTCTGTTTTTGAATCTAGATAATACTAAATCCATTTCAAACTAAATTCGTTCTTTTATCATATTCATTTATATAACTGTTTTATTGTTATTGCTAAAAGCAGAGATTATTTTACTTTTCCTGACACCTTGGCACTCAGTAAACACCTAGGTGTCAGGCATTTAATTGAATTGAATTAGATACATAGGGCATCACTTACAGATGCCTCATCAGGAGTATTTTTCATTGAGACTTTCATTTGAGCTGGACAATACAGAGTTAATATTTGTCAGGCTAAAGTTTAACAAAAAAATCAGTTAAATCATGTTTTCTTAACAGATGGTGCATCTGCGTTTCCTAATGTAATGTCCTAACTGTGTAGAGTTGTCATAATTAAAGAATAGTTGCCTGCAAAATCTTCCATAACCGAAGAATCTTACCTATATGTAGACTCTAAGTATGTTCCAAGCTTGACTCATACTGCTCCTGAATTTGATTCAGTGCAGACTCCTGTATGGTATTCCTCCCTTGACCCCAAATAATTGCCAAAATCTTTCTTGGTTTTAGTTTGAGAACAGTTTAGAGTGAACTAGGCCTCTATGATCACTCCAGAAATGACCCTGGGACCCAGCACACAGAATTTTCTGGCTTTCTGGTTACTCTCAGCTTGGTCTAATGCTTAAGTTAGTATCATGGGAGACTCAATGGAGCTAGATGAGGGTTGATATATTGCACTCTGCTGACCACTAACTATATCTATAGAAATTGTTATCACTTACATTTATTTCTGTTTGATCTGTATAATGTGCATTGTTTACTAGGCAGCTGGGTATGTGGTAGAAAGGGCACTGAAACTGAAATAAAGATATCATCTCTTCAATCTACTAGAGGAGTTACCTGAGCACTCAAGTTTGACTTTCTCAAGTGTAAGATAATGACAACCTCTTAGGGTAATTCAGGATCAAATGAAATAGTATTTGTGAAAACCCTTTGTGAGCCTGCTATCTAGGTGTTTACTATTGTTTAAGTAAATTATGCACTTGTTTCTTTGGTGGTAGGTATCTAATTTCTTGGGAAGCCTTTGGGGGTCAGCAAACTATGGTTGGACCAAATCCAGCCTGGTCCATTGATTTACATGTTGTCTATGGCTGATTGACTCAAAGATGGCAGAACTGAATATTTCGACAGAGACTCTATGTCTTGTAAAGTCAAAAATATTTAATATCTAGCTTTTTACAGAAAAAGCTTGCTGACTCTTGCATAGATTTTCACCTGCAGGAGATATTCAAAGATTTGGCTTTAAGCCTGAACCTGGAGAGCACCCCAACAAGACCCCCTCAGATTTACTATTTATTTTTCCTGTGGTCACAGGGCAGGAATGAAAACACCTGTGGGATTTGGGACCAGAACAATAATTACTTCTCAGTCTTATCTCCAGCAGCCAGAAGAAAACATCTGCTTTTTTAATTCTGCAGAGAAGGGCAGAATTAAAACTGTCTAGGGACTTCCACTGTATCTCTGGCGTAGAGAAGGAAAGGAGGAAGGCAGGCAAGAGCATTTCCGGTTTAACTGAATGAAAAAGTTACCGCAAATCAAATTAGTGAGGGTGAAGCCTTGGCTTTAAAGTTTAAACCTAAATAGGTCTCATTGCTGTTCTTGAACTATTGGATAGATGTTGGCAAAAGTCCCACTAATTCTTTGATTTGTTTAATAAAAGTCATTAAAAAAAATCAAATGGATCACCGGGCAGGAATTTGACCAGAAACACCTTCCAAGTGATAATTAGCTTGCCAATTTTTCTCCGAGTTTTATGTTAGTATAAATATTCATGACACATTCCCCATCAAATTGTAAGTTCTTCAGGAAACAGTTATCAGTTTAAGAAGAACATGAATCAGACTGATAAAGCTAATTGGTTAGGGTTCTTTTTTCTCCTTCATTTTAAATAAAGCTGTTGAAGGTTCCCAGGGTAATGAAGAGCTTTGTTGTTATGACAACTGCTTATTCCTTTCCCTTTGAAGAAGCTTGCGATGTGATAGGCAACACATCAGGAATAATGAAAACAAATGATAAGTGAGATGCATCCACTTAGAGGAATAAACCAGCACAAACCTAAACCATTTTACTGGTTTTCAGTTACTGTTTTCATGGCAGGAATTTGCATAGTCTGAGCTGGTCATTTGTGCCAGTTTTCACTGTTACTTTATCCAAGAATCGTGTTACTCTGGAGGATTTAGATATGTACTGAGATTTTTTTGTTTGTTTGTTTGTTTTGTTATTTTGCCTAGTGCTTCTCCCTGTCCAAACTTCTCTTCTCACAGACTGCCTGAAATACAAGAAGCAATGGTTTGTCAGGGTGATGGTACACAGTTGAAAATGATTGAGAAAGCTCACTTAGTTTACTTACTCTGATTTCTTCCAGCAAAAGGGAAATTGCATTATAGCTTTAGAGTTTACCCCCGGAACCATAAAACAGCATTTGCTTGTTTTGTGCCAGGTACTTTCACATTCCTTTTCTCCTTTAACCTGTGCAACAGCTCTGTGAACTTGACATTATCTGTTTCAAAGAGGAAGAATACCTTTCCAGAAAAGCCCAAAGAACACATCCAACATCTTCCAGCTAAAAGCAGATAAGTAGGGATTCAAACTCAAGTCTTTTGATTCCAGCTGGTCTTTGCATGATGCTATAGCTGAGAAAAAAGTGGATTTGAATAATTAAGATATAACAGCTAATTCTCAACTGAGGTAAGCTATTCTAACTCCTCCTCATTTATTTGTTAAACACTTAGCCTAGCTAGCCTAATGCGTTTTTTCCCTCCAACTCCAACTCATGGACCTTTGGGGGTTATGAACATTTTATGGATACATGCAGATTCTTTTTTTTTTTTTTTTTGATGACATAGGCTGAGATATAAAATACAAGGTTTCTTCACATGTAGTAAGGATAAGTTTCGTGAAATGTATATTTCAGTTTATATATACTCACGTATAATTGGTTGTAAGTCATGGCCTAAAAAGTTTGAGAACCACCTCTCTAATGCTATCATTGTCTCCCTGTTGATTCTCTAGTTTCATTTTACTTCTATTTTCCCGCCTTTTTTTGATGTCAATAGACATGAAATATGCTAGGGAGATATTTGTCTTTAATAAATGGTCACTGCAGAAACAGGCTTGGCTATTCTCTTTAAAACTTTTTGAAAAGTATATTGTCCTTCTTTCATGGGATTAAAGACTCTGTAACAGAAATTTATTCCTCACAGTTCTGGAGGCTGAGAAGTGTAAGATCAAGGCACTGGCAGATTTGGAGTTTAGTGAGGGCCCACTTTCTCATAGACAGCCATTTTCTCACTGTAACCTTACATGGGGAAAGAATTAGGGGTCTCAGGTTTCTTTTATAAGGGTGCTAATCCTGTTCATAAAGGTGGAGCCCTCATAACTTAATCTCCTCCCAAAGGGCCCACTTCCCAATATTATCACCTTTGGGGTTAGAAGCTCAACATAGGAATTTAAAGGCCACGCATTCAGATTATAGCAGCCAACCATGAGGATCAGGGAAGTAAGTCCTCAGTGAAAATGATGCTGCAGCCAACTCGATCAAGCTGCCACGTGCTTATGGACAAGCATCTCTGCTCCATATTTTCTGTTAATGTCTTCAGTTTTACTGAAGGGTTCCTGGGGCTTAACTGCTGCTATCCTTGGAAATGGTCACAGAGAATTACGAAGGAAGTTACATGAGAAGAATGGATATCAAAATGTACTGAATAGATGTACAGATAGAATGTCCTTCTATGAAGTATACTTGCCAGAAATATTTAATATATCAAGCTTCCAGATCAAACCTACAATGTAGGGGAAATACAGATGATGGAGACACAACCTAAACAGCACCATAAAGAAGTAGACAGATCCAGAGTGTGACATACCCTAAAAAGACAAATTGGTCTGGATTTTCCAAAAAGGAAATGTTATGGATATAAAAGAAGTAGGGGGTAGGTCCTAAATTAAAAGAGGCTAAAGAGACAGTTAACAACCAGGTGTAATGAATGAGACCTGTTGAAAATAAAGTTTATAAAACTCACTTTTGGTATCATTGAAGAAAATTAAATATGAACTGGATATTAGGTATCATGGAGTTATTACCAATTTTTTAGGTGTGGTTGTATCATCATATAAGAGTATGACTATTTTTGGGATATGGATATTAAAAACGAGGTATTATATCCATAATCTGAAACTTTCTGGTGATTCAGCTATCTATCTATCTATCTATCTATCTATCATCTATCTATTTATTATCTATCATCTATCAAGAGAGATAGGTTAAGCAAGAACAGGCAAATGTTAACAACTAGAAAACATAAGTTAATAATATCCAGGTTTGTTTGGTACTATTCTTAGAACTTTTCTGTAGGTTTAAAAGTTTTTAAAATAGCAAGTTTGGAGAACAAAGAAAATGTATTATATGATTCATTCATATAGAGTTAAAAAGTAGTAAAAAATAATCTGTGGTGTTAGAAGTTACCTTTGGGGAGGGCAGAATAAATTGTGATTGGCAGGGAACACATGAGATCTGAGATTATTCTCATTCTTAACTTGGGAAGTGATTAAATGGGTATATTTCATTCAGATAGATCACTGAGTCTCATACTTATTATTTGTGCATATTTTATATATACATATTTTGTACTTAAAAAGACAGAGTAGAGAATTAACATTTTAGAATAGTTTATTTCTACTGGGATGACATTTGAAAAGGGTAGGTAAAATGCTGGACTGATACAAAGCTGTGTCTGTGCTTGGGCTGGGCCTTCAGAAATTCCTTGAGTTTTGGGGAAGTAAGGGCTTCAGTTAAATTGTATAGCTTCTGCATATGTTAATTAAAATATTTTGCTCTTAAAAATGCTTACTTAGATGTAAAATAATTACAATAATTAAAAGATGATTATTGCTTAAATGTTGAACCTGAAATCCCTGCTAGCCTGTGTATA
Source organism: Sapajus apella (assembly GCF_009761245.1). Taxonomy (NCBI): domain Eukaryota; kingdom Metazoa; phylum Chordata; class Mammalia; order Primates; family Cebidae; genus Sapajus; species Sapajus apella. The sequence goes on from NW_022437024.1 coordinate 4,502,834, forward strand.
CTTATCATAGCACTTCAAGTTCACTATTACACAGGAGTTTTATAGCTATTTCTATAAGATTTTTACAGTAAGATCCAAAATACCATATTGTTTATAATTAGAGAATGTGAGGTCTATCTGCCAAAGGTGATGGTAGTGGAATTCTATTCCACTGCCAGGTGGCATAGAATCTAGTTAATGGGCAAAAATGGATTTCTTTTAAATGGCATCTCTCTAAGCCTTTCATTTTGGATTAAGAAAAGAATGAATAATTCTTCCACTCCCTGCCACCATGGATGATTGCAGGTCTACTGAGTGATGGTTTGAAACCCATTCATTTACAGGGGCATTTTCTGCTCAAAGGCAGGTAAGTCTTACAGTGTATGTATAAGTTAGTCTTAACTGATACAGCAATTCTATATATATCATGACAATTTCTGGGGAATAATATTCCTCGGTGTTACTAGGTATTGTCTGCTTTCCTCCTGATATATTCATCCTTTGTTTCATTCTTGTGTTTAATGGAGTCTTTTAAATGTAAGTTTCATGAGGGTAGGGACTTCTATTTTATTCACTGCTGAATCCATAGTACCCAGTACCTGGCATATAGGAATTGCTCAGAAACTATTTGTTAAAATAGTGAATGGACAAATACGCTTTGAGCATCTACTATGTGTCCAAAGTTATGGAGAGCTTAGAACAGAGAGGAGAATTAGAGATAGAGACCTAATATGAGTGGAACAGCAACCCCCTTTGTCTCTCTGGATTTTAAGGAATTTCAGCTCAAAGTCTTGCATTCTCAACTCATGTATTAGTTAAGTTAATGCTAGCTGCTGTAGCAGGACATCCCCAAATCTTAAGGGCTTATCATATCAGACACTTTCATTAAAGTAACATTCAGTGTTTAGGTTTGGTACTACTTTAAGTGGAGGAGAGGAGGGCAGGTTCTGTAGCTCGCAATTATTCTGAGACTTGACTGTGGAGGCTCTGACATGTTCACCACAAAGCATCTGAGATCACTTTGATCAAGGATGTCTAAGGGCAGAAGACAGAGGATAGCAAAGGCACACTTGCTTTTTAAACATCTTGGCTTGGAGCGATACGTATCGCTTCTATTCACATTCCCATGGCAAGAACTAATCACATCCTTTCCTTAACTCCTACCTGATATGCAACAGGGGCTGAGCAGGTATGGCTTCATGGTGATGTGACCTGTGTGGCACAGGGTCCCACACTTAGAAGGGTTCCATGCCTGATTTAATGTTCTGCTATTACCATCTTGAAATTCTTAATATATACGTTTTAAAGAGGGGTCTGCATGTTTATCATTTTTATTTTGCACTAGTCCACACAAATTATATAGCAGGGACTGAGGCTTTAACAGGGCAGCCCCTTCTCAATAGCAGCTCTACTTTATGGAAGATGATCATGAATATCTGGTCGTCAGTCAGCACTCTCTGCTACCCAAGTTTAAAGTTTCCAAGTTTGTAACAAATAAGGGTCAGTATAATATTTTAAAGTATTCATTATTTAATAATCCCCAGTAGTCAAGTGAGAAGAGGCAAAATTAAGTGCTGGTAAACTTAATGCTTTTCTAAATCACAGAATGCCACCAGCTCAGCTAGTAAAAATTTATTACAGGGCATATCTTAATAGATGGGCATCTTCTGCACATGGCCTTGTGAAAAGGCAAAATGGCACAGATATATGTAACAACTGTAACCACATGCCAGTTTTTCTAGTACTTTGGATTCAAGAAATATTAAATGAGTATACTTATATGTCTATGCTTGGATACCACAATTAAGATAGACTAAAAAAAAAAAACCCTGATTCATAGCACTTATGTTTTATGCAATTCTTTTATATTTTAAAAACAGCTTTATAGAAATATAGTTGACATACATAAACTGCATACATTCAAGGTATATTATTATTTAACTTTTACTTAAATATAATTTAGCATATTTATAACCTGGTGACATCCTCTCCCTACCCTATTTAATCCCCAGGCAACCGTTAATTCCCTTCTCATCAATATAGATTACATTGTATTTTCCAGAATTTTATATAGGTGTACTGTTATCTGTGATGGCTTCTTTTTCTCAACATAATAGTAATAATAATTTTTAAATTTTAGTTTCAGAGGATATATGTACAGGTTTGTTTCATGGATATATTGTGTAATGATAAGCTTTGGGCTTCTAGTTAGCCCATCACCCAAGCAGTGAACATTGTACTCAACAGGTAATTTTTCAACCCTCACTCCCCTCCCAACTTCCCACTTTTTTTTTTTTTTTTTTTTTTTTTTTTGGGACGGAGTTTCGCTCTTGTTACCCAGGCTGGAGTGCAATGGCGCGTTCTCGGCTCACCGCAACCTCCGCCTCCTGGGTTCAGGCAATTCTCCTGTCTCAGCCTCCTGAGTAGCTGGGCTTACAAGCACGCGCCACCATGCCCAGCTGATTTTTTGTATTTTTAGTAGAGACGGGGTTTCACTGTGTTGACCAGGATGGTCTCGATCTCTTGACCTCGTGATCCACCCGCCTCGGCCTCCCAAAGTGCTGGGATTACAGGCTTGAGCCACCGCGCCCGGCAACTTCCCACTTTTTGAGTGGCCAGTATCTATTATTTCCATCTCCATATTCATGTGAACCCATTGTTTTAGCTCCTACTTGTAAGTAAGACCATGCAGTATTTGGTTATCTGTTTCTGTGTTACTTCACGTAGGATGATGGCCTCCAGCTCCATCCGTGGTACTTCGAAAGATATAATTTCATTCTTTTTATGGCTGTGTAGTATTCCGTGGTGTACATATACCACATTTTCTTTATCCAGTCAACCATTGAAGGAAACTTAGTTGATTCTGTAACTTTGCTATTACAAATCGTGCTGTGGTAAACATATGAGGCCAGGTGTTTTTTTTCCTTTGGGTAGATACTTGATAGTGGGATTGCTGGATCAAATGACAGTTCTATTTTTAGTTCTTTGGGCAATCTCCATGCTGTTTTCCATAAAGGTTGTACTAATTTACATTCTCACCAACAGTGTGTTGGTGGTCCTCATTTTTGTCAACATCGGTTATTTTTTGACATTTTAATAATAGCCATTCTGACTGGTATAAGATGGTATCTCATTTTGATTTTAATTTGCATTAATCTGATGGTTAGTGATTTTGAACACTTTTTCATATGTTTGTTGGTAACATGTATGTCTTCATTTGAGAAATATTTGTTCATGTACTTTGTCTTCCTTTTTTTTTTATTTTGAGACGGAGTTTCACTCTTGTTACCCAGGCTGGAGTGCAATGGCGCGATCTCGGCTCACCACAGCCTCCGCCTCCTGGGTTCAAGCAATTCTCCTACCTCAGCCTCCTGAATAGCTGGGACTACAGGCTGTACCACCATGCCCAGCTAATTTTTGTATTTTTAGTAGAGATGGGGTTTTACCATGTTGACCAGGATGATCTCGATCTCTTGACCTAGTGATCCACCTGCCTTGGCCTCCCAAAGTGCTGGGATTATAGGTGTGAGCCACCATGCCTGGCCCTTTGCCTACTTTTCAATGTTTTTTTTTTTTTTTTTTCCTTGTTGATTTGTTTGAGTTCCTTATAAATTCTGGATATCAGGCCTTTGTCAGATACATAGTTTGTTAGGTGCATATGTCAGATGCATATTTTCTTGCATTCTGTAGATTGTCTGTTTACTCTGCTGATTTTTTTTTTTCTGTGCTCTTCAGTTTAAGTCTTATTTGTCTATTTTTGGTTTTGTTGCAATTACTTTTGAGGTCTTACTCATAAATTATTTGCCTAGGCCAATATCTAGAAAAGTTTTTCCTAGGTTTTTTCTCAGATTTTCAAAGTTTCAGGTCTTACATTTAAGTCTTTAATCCATCTTGAGTTAATTTTTACATATGGATTTTGTGTATGGTTAATTTTTGTATATGGTAAGAGAGTTCATTTTTGTGTATGGTAAACCTTTTGCTTATGGCTAGCCAGTTTTCCCAGCACATGTATTGCATGGTGTGTCCTTTCCCCATTGTTTATTTCTGTTGACTTTGTCAAAGATCATTTGGTTGTAGGTATTGGCTTTATGTCTGAGTTCTCTATTCTGTTCTGTTGATCTATATGTTTATTTTTGTACCAGAACTATGCTGTTTTGATTACTATATAGCCTTGTAGTGTATTTTAAATTCAGGAAATATGATGCCTCAGGCTTTTTTCTTTTTGCTTAGAATTGCTTTGGCCATTTCAACTCTTTTTTTATTTTATATGAATTTTAGAATTGTTTTTCTAACTCTATGAAAATGACTTTGGTAATTTGATAAGAATTGTATGGTATTTTAAATTGCCTTGGGTAGTACGGTACTTTTTAACAATATTGATTTTTCCAATCCATGAGCATGGGATATTTTTTCATTTGTTTGTATCACCTATAATTTCTTTCATCAGTGTTTTGTAGTTCTCCTTGTAGAGCTCTTTCACCTCCTTGGTTAAATGTATTCCTAGGTATTTTTTTATTTTTGTAGCTTTTGTAAATGAAATTGAGTTCTTGATTTGGTTCTTAGCTTGAGTGTTTTATAGGAATGCAACTGATTTGTGTATATTAATTTTATATCCCAATAATTTACTGAAGTGATTTATCAGGTCTAAGCGTCTTTTGGAGGAATCTTTGGGGTTTTCTTTGTACAAGATCATATTATTGCTGAACAGAGATAATTTGGCCTGTTCTTTTTCAATTCAAGTGCCTTTTATTTCTTTCTCTTGCCTGATTGCTCTGGCTAGGACTTCCATTATTATTAACATAATTATCTTGATATTCATTAATGTTGGTATATATATCAGTAGTTCTTTTTTTTTGTATTATTGAATAAAAGGCCTTTGTATGGATATATCACATTGTTTGTCCATTCCTTTATTTGCTGATGTATATTTAGATTGTTTACAGTTATTGATTATTACCCATAAAGCTGTGAACATTTGTGAACAGTTATTGTGTGGACATAAGCTTTCATTACTTTTATATAAATATCTAGGAGGAGAATGACTAGCAGGTGTATTTTTAACTTTTTAAGAAATTGTTAAACTTTTTCAAAGTGGTGTAACATTTTACATTTTTCCAGCAGTGTACAAGAGTCCCAGTTACTCAACATCATCAGTATTTTTAATTTTAGACATTTTAATAGGTATGTACTAGTATTTAATTGTGGTTTTAATTTGTATTTCCTTAACTACTAATGATCTTTAAGATCTAATATATTTTTATTATTTTTGTTTTACATGCTAATTTTTAGGGGGAGGTTTAATAATAATAATGTATTAATTTTATCATTTTATTAAAAAGATTTTATATTTATCTACATAGCTTCTAATGCATTATTTCAGCTTAGTGCACTTAAAAGAGTATTTTGCCTTCATTTTTTGAAAGATTTTTGCTGGGTATAAAATTCTAGATTGACAATTTTATTCTTCTTATTAAAAGATACTGGGTGGTGTGTGGTGGCTCACATCTGCAATCCCAGCACTTTGGGAGGCCAAGGCAGGTGGATCACCTGTGGTCAGGAGTTCAAGACCAGCCTGACCAAAATGGCAAAACCCTGTCTGTACTAAAAGTACAAAATTGAGCTGGGCATGGTGGTACATGCCAGTAGTCCCAGCTACTTGGGAGGCTGAGGTAGGAGAATGACTTGAACCTGGGAGGTGGAGGTTAGAGTGAGCTGAGATTGCATCACTGCACTCCAGCCTGGGTAACAGAGTGTGACTCCATTTCAAAAAAAAAAAAATATATATATATATATATATATATATATATATATATGGCTCCACTGTCTTCCTGGTTGTCTTGTTTCTAATAAAATGTCTGCTGTTATGCTTATCTTTGTTCTTCTATACATATTATACTTTTTACCCCTCTTGATGCTTTACAACTTTTTCCTTTTTTTCCCCCTTTGAGACAGAATCTGGCTCTGTTGTTCAGGCTGCAGTGCAATGATGCTATCATAGCTCATGCAGCCTGAAACTCCTGGGCCCAAGTGATCCTCCCACCTTAACCTCCCAACTAGCTGGGACTACAGGCACATACCACCATACCTGGCTGATTTAAAACAAAATTTGTAAAGATAGGTTCTTTCTTTGTTACCAAGGCTGGCCTTGAAATCCTGGCATCAAGAGATCCTCCTGCTGTGGCCTCCTAAATAACTGGAATTATAGATGTAAGCAACTGTACCTGGCCAAATTTTAAATTTTATGCCTGGTTTTGACCAAGTTAACTATGATGTTCCTTGATGTCATTTTTTTTCATGTTTTCTGTGCTTGGGATTTGTTGAGATTCTAGGATTTGTGGGTTTATCAAATTTGGAAAAAATTTGACCATGATACCTTTAAATGTTTTATCTGCCCCTTCTCTTTTGTAGACACCAGTTACATGTATTTTAAGCCACTTGAAGTTTTCCCACATCTCACAGAAACACTGTTCATTTTTTCAGCCTTTTTTCTTTTTGTGTTTCATTTTTAATAATTTATAATTGTATTAGTCCATTTTCACATTGCTGATAAAGACATACCTGAGACTGGGAAAGTTACAAATGAAAGAGATTTAATTGGACTTACAGTTCCACACGGCTGGGGAGGCCTCACAATCGTGGAGGAAGGCAAGAAAGAGCAAGTCACATCTCACATGGATGGCAACAGGCAAAAAGAGAGCTTGTGCAGGGATACTTCTGTTTTTAAAACCGTCAGATCTCAGGAGATCCAGTCACTATCACAATAATAGCGTGGGAAGGACCCACCCCCATGATTCAGTTATCTCCCACTTGTTCCCTCCCATAACACGTGAGAATTATGAGAGCTACGTGATGAGATTTGGGTAGGGACACAGAGCCAAACCATATCACTAATTCTGTATCTGAAAATTTGCAAATATTTTCATGTTCATCATCTAATATGTTGTTATTGTCATGTGTTTTATTTTTCATCTCAGTCACTGTAGTTTTCATATCTAGAAATTTGATTTATATCTTTTAAATATTTGTCTATCTTTGCTCAAGCTTTCTTCTAACTTAGTGAACACATGGACTACAGTTATAATAAACTGTTTCAATGTCCTTGTCTAGTAACTCTATTACCTGTGCTATTTTGGGGCAGGATTCTATGGGGTGTAATTCTTTTATGCCCCTGGGAGACCCATTGAAGTCTTTCAGAGCTCTCTTTGTCTGAAGCTCTCTCTTCTCTGGTACTCTACACTATGAATTCTGGTTGCCTTGGCCTACAGAGACTTTTATCTCTGTTTCCTCAATTCAGGGACCTCTCTGGGCTTTTCTTGAGTTTTTCTTTCTTGTTCTACAGCCTAGAACTCTTTAGTAAGTAGTCTGGTGCATTTATAAGGGTCATATCATTTTTTTCCTGTTTGTCAGTGATCATTGCCCTAATTTTCTGAAGTTCAATGTCTTGAAAACAACTTTTTTGTCTAAGTTTTTCAGCCAAGGGTTAAGTCTAATCCCTGGTATTCATCTTAGCTGGAAGTATGTAAATGTCTCTGTCATTTTTTTTTTTTTTTTTGAGACACGGTCTCTATCTGTCACCCAGGCTGGAGTGCATTGGTGTGATCTTGGCTCACTGCAACTTCTGCCTCCTAGGTTCCAGTGATTCTCCTGCCTCAGCCTCCTGAGTAGCTGAGATTATAGGCACGTGCCACCATGCCTGGCTATTTTTTGTATTTTTAGTAGAGATGGGATTTCACCATGTTGGCCAGGCTGGTCTCAAACTCCTGACCTCAGGTGATCTGCCTGCCACAGCGTTTTAAAGTGCTGGGATTACAGGCATGAGCCACTGTGCCTTTCCTCTATGTCATTCTTGACTAAAATCTCACTACTGCCCCATGGAAGGAAGGAAGGAAGGAAGGGAGGGATGGAGGGAGAGAGGGAAGAGAGAGAAAGAAAGAAAAAGAAAGAAAGAAAGAAACAAAAGAAAGAAAGAAAGAGAAAGGAGGGAGGGAGGGAAGGAAGGAAGGAAAGAAAAAAAAGCGAAAGAAACCCTGGCAGTGAATTCTAGGAAGTCGAGGGGGGAATAATGAGTAATAAAAATTCCTTGCACATAGTTGATAATAAATGTTACACAGATTAATAAATAAAGTCCTGTGTTTGGAGGAGATACTTCTGAGGAGAAATACAAATGAGGATGAGAAGCAGGATTACATGATTGCCTTCTTCATACACATCTTGTTGGTGGGGATAACAGAAACAGAATCTTCCGTGAGGTCATTTGCCAAACAGTATTGCTTTTGAAAGCAACAGTGGCAAGTGTGGATTCCCGTGAAGTGAAGGATTACTGTTTGGCAAGATGGGAACACTTCAATTTTTCATTCTAATGTCTTTACAGGAATAAAAGAAAATACATTTAAGCAGATACTAAAAAAAGTGAAGTGAAATTTATAGTGCCTACAGTATAAAATATCTTTGGATTGAGATACACAGTTCATGAAATAATGTCATAGCACTTCAAACACTAGTCTCTTGCTGTCCCGATCCTACCCTGAAATTTCATTTTTCCTCACCTGTGAAACATTGCATGAATGCAGTGCTGTTTGGGAGAACACAGTATGTCAATGCAGAACATTAGATTAGCTGTGTGTAATGAGGAATCTTGTAGACGGAAAAAGTAGGAGACTGCTGTGCCTATCAGCATTGCTGTGAACACATTATTTTCCACATAAAGCTGGGGCCACTGTGAATTTGAAAAGAAAAAACATGGGCTAAGCTGACTGAGTATTATATAATTCTTGAAACATGAACTGTCCTGCACTTTTCTTTAAATCCACTTAAGTACCTGCAAAGCTTTGAAGAGGGATTTTAATGACTTAGTGCAAGAACTGTGTGTAGAATTAGCATGTTTGAAGATTTTTTCCCCTCCTGCTTTAAACTATTGAATAAAGGAAGCGATAGTTTCTAGATTGAGATATTGAGATACGTGGCTTATTGACATAGCAAAACTATGTACTGCAGGGACTATTTTACACCATGGTAATGTAGCTTTGCTTTCACCCCTTACAGGGGCTTCCCCTCCACTGACTTCCACAACGTAGCCCATGTCACTGAGCAGGCAACCAAGAAGTTGAGCTAGGACCATGGTTTCTATATAGTAGATGAGAGATACTGGAATCTACCCTCATATATCTTTTCAAATAAAAATAATTCTAATTACTACTATATCATATGAGAATTCTGTCTCTGCTACACACAGGCAACATGAGATGGCTGCAAGCATCCTCTGGTACATCCCAAATTGTCTTCCCCTTGCCATTCATCTGCTTTTGTTAAATTGTGATATCTCATTGTCTTCTCAACATGCAAATATTCCAGAGTTATGCATCTCACAGGGACAGTTTTTATCAAGTCGCTTTTGCTATTTCACTAGAGAGGCTGGTCACCATGAAAGGCTTGAGTGCCTTGGGAGAGGGAGAAATAATAGAAGCGACGAGGAACAGGAAGACAAGCACCAAAGATACATCTCCTACTTAAGAATTTTGCCAAGGAGCAAAATGCCATCATTCATTCATTAAATTAAACAAACATTTATTGAATGTCAACAAGTATTAATTTATATCTCTCCTTGTAACAAAAATAATTATTGTCTTATCTACTGGGGACACAGACCTAGTTCCTGGTGTGGACATGACATGGAGACCAAAAGTCATAGGATAATAGGTTACAGAAAAATATGGGAGGCTGATCATTGTTCAATATATAGTGAATGTGTCACAGTCCATTCACATTTAGAAGAAAGGAGAACTCTAGGAGAACAGGAGTAGGACTTGGTAAATAACCAGAAGTGGAGATAGCTCCAAGATTTCTAGCATGGACAACTAGGTACTATCATAGAGCCATCATAACTGAAATATACAATGCAGGCAGTGCCAGGCGCGGTGACTCCCACCTGTAATCCCAGCACTTTGTGAGGCTGAGGCAGGTGGATCAGCTGAGGTCAGGAATTGGAGACCAGCCTCACTAACATGGTGAAACCCCACCTCCACTAAAAATGCAAAAATTAGCTGGGTTTGGTGATGGGTGCCTATAAGCTACTTTGAAGGCTGAGACAGGAGAATTGCTTGAACCTGGGAGGTGAACGTTGCAATGAGCCGAGATTGCACCACCGCACTCCAGACCTGGATAACATAGCGAGACTCCATTGCAAAATAAATAAATAAAATAAAATAAAAAAATAAAATGCAGACAAAGGAACAAATTTGTGTGGAAAACAATGAGTTCAATTTTAGTAATACTGAGTTTGAAGGTAATGTCCAGTTGGTGGTTGGATATACTGTTTTGGAGGTAAGGAGACAAATTTCTATATTGAAAATAGGTATTTTGGAGTTATCTGTTTCTAGGTGGTAGTTTAATAGCTTGGTTGATAAGATTGCCCAGAAAGATCAGTATAACAACTTTAATTGGCAGCACAATGTATATGGAAAACACTGACTGGGTAGGTGGGGGCACAGAAAGGCAAGAAAGAAAATGAAGGACAGCGATGTGACAGAAAACAAGAGAGAAGAAAATTTCATGGAGGTGGGAAGGGATTATCAATGGTGCCAAATGCTTTCAAAGGGATTGGTGAGTCCAATCTAAAAATTGCCCTTGGAGAGCAATTCAGAGAGATTCAGTGATGTCACTGATGTCATGAAAGTGGAAGCTTAACCTCATTGGGCTTCAGAGAGAACATCAGGAGAAGTATAGATATTGAGTGAACTCTTTCAAGGCGGGTTAGCTGTGAAGGCATTAAACTCCTCCAAAATATAGCCTCTGGCCAAGAAATTGCATTTTGTTACTAAGGAAATGATCACAGATATGCAAAAAGAAGTACATCTACAGATACTCATCACAGCATTGTTTATAATAAAAAAAATTGGAAACAACTTTAATGTGCAACTCTAAGACATTGATTAAGCAATTTAGGATTCAGTCATGAAAAAAATAATCAACCCTTAAAATTATGTTGAAGAAAATATGCAGACATAAAAAATGTTTGTGAAATATGTTTTCTAAGTTTTCTGCATTGAGATTGTAGTCATTTTGTAATTTGGGGGAAAGTCATTAAAAATGCTGCTTACACCCAAACTAAACGTGGTTATGAATAGAGAGTAGAGATAAGGTAGTGGAGGGGAATCAGTCAAGGAATGGGTTTTCCCTTCATTTTCTTTTCCCTCTTCCATCATCTTTCCTACTTTTTAATTAATTAGAGACACTTGAACATGCCTATTTGCTTCAAGGAAGTAGCCATCAGAAAAAGGCTTCAAAAACATAATGGGCTTGCAATAGAGAAGAATAAGTGAAGAATTAAGTTTCATCTGAATTTGAGAAAAAAAAAATTCAGAGGACAGTTGAAGTGTATAGTGCTAAGTAAGAACAAAGACAGGATGGGGAAGAAGAAGTATAGATGAGGATATATATGAGTGTGTAGGTGAGGACAACAGACAAAAAGTCTGAGGAATGTTTATTTAATACATTTTACTTTTTCTGTGAAAGAAAAAGCGAGGTCACCCATCTACAGAATGTAAGTGGGGTAGGGGTGAGAATGAAGACTTGAGAAGTGTTGACGTTTAGGAATAGGATTATTTCTAGGGAATGAACAAGGACACATTCCTCTTATGGATGTTAACTTAGGGGAGCCAAACATTAGGTCATTAACTCATGACAGGAATTCATCTGCTTAACGGTATGAGTGAATAAAGTCCTGCCTCTTGTCTTATCACAATCACTAACATGTATTTATTGAATTCTGATGATCAAGTCACCGAGGAGATTACAGCAATGAGGAGCTATAGTGCCCATCCTTATGGAATTTACATCTGGTTGACGAAAAGAATCACAGCCACTTGAAAAGTTAACTACATTTCAAGGTAATTTTGCCATAAGTGATGAGAGTGGCATAAATAATCAGAGAGATGATTGATCACTTACAAGTGGAGCAGTGAAGGGAGATTTCATATAATTTTTACATTGCCTTTGTGTAGTTATTTATTTCTCTTTTCAAATACAGTAGGCACTGCCATATTCATCTCCAACCCCTATCGCATTTCCTGGTACGTGACAAGCACTTAATAACCACCACTGAATGAATGAACTAATGAATAAGTGAATAAACAAATCAAGTCAGACTTGAACAGGTGAAAGGAATAGAAATTCATTTCAGTAGGAGTATGGTCACATATAAAAATACAGAATAAAGGAAAAAAAATAGCATTCACTGAGTATTTACATACCAGACATTGTATTACATATGATTTTACCTATATTATTAACCCCTTAAAAAAACTCTGCAAAATAGGTATAAATATCCACCACCATAAAGGAATTAAAAGATGAATTCCAGAGAGATTAGCTAACTTGCTCACACAGTGAATAAGCCTCTGGGCACAAGGTTTGCTCTAGGTCAGTGAAGAGGCGGGTTTCCACATCCTCCCTCCCAAGGATATGGCTGTCTTTATCTTGACTGCAGTACATTATGTTTCTCTACCTTTACTCTCTTGTTTTTACATCTCAAGACACAGTTGTATTGATGGCCTGAGTCCCCACTTCCAAACACATCAAGTAGAGACTTTGGTATGGCCTCTGCTTGTCTCTCCAGATGTATTCTCAGCTATCTTCATCAATCGATATCCATGCTATAGCTTTCCTGAACTCTGCTGGCCCTCTCGTCCTGCTCCTCTTTCCCTCATGCAATTCTCTGTTCCCAGATGCTCTTCCTCATGTTGGCATTTATTCAGCTTTCAAAACATCATTCCATGGCCACTTTCTCTTTTCCTAACTTGTAAATAATGTTGGTTGCATAAACTGATGCTTTGTCTTCCTAAGGCTCCATTATATTTTATTTTTTTCCAAATAGTGATGCTAATGGATTCATCTTTCTCCTCCCCTAAAGAGGCAGTTTAATATTTCTTTTTTTTATTTAAAAAAATTATTTGTTAATTGAGATGGTCTGGCAGTGTAATACCCGCCCAAATCTCAAGTTGAATTGTATCTCCCAGAATTCCCACGTGTTGTGGGAGGAACCCAAGGAGAGGTCATTCTTTCCTCGGTCTTTCTCATGTTGTTCTTGTGATAGTAAGTCTCACAAGATCTGATGAGTTTATCAGGGGTTTCCGCTTTTGCTTCTTCCTCATTTTTCTCTTGCCGCTGCCATGTAAGAGGTGCCTTTTGCCTCCCGCCATGATTCTGAGAACTTCCAGCCATGTGGAACTGTAAGTTCAATTAAACCCCTTTTTCTTCCCAGTCTCCGATATGTCTATCAACAGTGTGAAAACAGACTAATACATTGATTATTATTTTTTTTAAATATGAAGATGAGGTCTCACTATGCTGCCCAGGCTGGTCTCAAACTCCTGACCAAATGATCCTCCTCCCTGGGCCTCCCAAAGTGCTGGGATTATAGGCATGAACTACTGTGGCTAGCCCAGTTTAATGCCTCTACAGCTACAAGTGGCCTCTCTACTTCAATATTGTGAAACACCAGGGACATTTCGACACTTATCCCCAAGACTATGATTCTGAAATTTTGTTCCTTCGGTAACTATGGAACCTCCTCCTTTTTATTCAGAGCACATAAAAATTTTTCAGTTTTATTAGGTTCTGGAATTCCTGGGTTCTTCTCCCTACATCCTATTCTGTGTCTGCTTAAATTTCTATCCATTTTGGGGGTGTCTGCTAAGCTACTTGGGAGGAAGAGAAAGGAAGCTTCTGCAGGTTCTGCCCAGCGGTAGTGGGCAGAGTGCAGCTGCGCAGGCCCCCTCGAACCTCAGAGGCTGGGAGAGAAATGCTGGTGCCCTGAGAGAGGCTTTTTCTCAGGAACAGCATGAAACAACACCCTTGTCTAGCTCCAGGGATTAATTAGCACTGCTTTGAAATAAATTCTTTACAAGAATCTTACTTCCCTGCAACAGAAAGCTATTTTTGAATTTGGACCAATTTACTATTATTAAATGAGACTAAGGATAGTCTTCTCCCATAGTCCTCTTATTCTGAATATAGCTAATGACTTCAAAGCCATGTATCAATACCATCCTTACTTTCATAGTGGTCAGGCCTTGCTTCTAGGTCCTGGGTGAAGAAAGGAGTGCTATGGTTTGAATATGTGTCCCCTCCAAATCTTGTGTTGAAATTTGATCTCCAGTGTTGGAGATGTGGTCTAGTGGGAGGTGTTTGGCTCAGGGGGCGGATCCGTCATGATCAGCTTGGTGCCATTCACTTGGTAGTGAGTGAGCTCTCTGCTGTTCTTTCGCTGGAGAGCCTGTTGTTAAAAAGAATCTGGCACTTCCCTTCCCCTTGCTTTCCTCTCTTGTCCTGTGATCTCTCACTCATTGGCTCCCCTTTATCTTCTGGTATGAGTGTAAGCAACCCGAAGCCCTTACCAGAAGCAGATGCTGGTGCTGTTTTAGCTTCCAGAATTATAAGCCAAGTAAGACAGGAGGCAACTATGGTCTTTGCTACAGACTAGGCCTAGAGTTAAGTATTTGTGGTGCTGATGGGGAAAGTTGAAACCATTACACAGTTTAATCTGCCTCAGGTTCAAGGATATTTGGGGCAGCTCTGTTGGCACTCCCTAGATAGAAGGCCAGGAGAGGAAGGAGAATTGTTTCAAGAGCTCATAGGAGACTCTGTGGATCCCCGACTCAATAGTTAGATGGCAGCTGGAAGAGAGAAGAAATAACCTATGGACTATGGGTGTACCCACAGTCCACCAAGAAGGGATTCCCAGCTCTTGCACTCCATCTTCGGATCTTCTAACTCTCCCTCATGAGTGCTCAGAAACTCCCTAGTGAGCCTCCCTGTCATCATGCTCCAGCAAAGTGGTATCACAGAACATTTGTCTCTGGCTTCTTGTACTTCATTAAATTTACAAAATCTGATAAAATTTATACTGCTTATCAAAGAGAATAAATGTTGTCTTCCAACAGGCACAAAGGCCAAATCAGGGTGGGAAATTAAAACGCATGTCAAAATTACGTCTTTACATAATCATTTTTAAATTGTCAAGAATCTACACCTATTCCTAAAATCTCTTCTATTGATAATTATTAGTAGCCATAAATAACCTAAATAAATAGCCAATCTTTTTGCTAAAGGTGCAAAATTTGTTTCTTTTTGAGTTTGTAAAATGAATGATTAAGGGACATTGGAAGCCCCTTTCCTTTGTAGAAGGTATTCCCTAAATTACAGAAGTGCAGTAACTAAAGATAGCATGGCCCATTCAGGTTTTCAGGAAGGATTAAAGAAATAAAAGTAAAACCTCAACATCATTTTGGCTACATGTTTGTTTATATTTAAGATTATTTAGGATAAATTCTTACATGCAAATTTGTATACAAGTAGATTTAAAAAACTGATAGATATTGCCAGATTGCTCTTATGAAAGGTAGAAACGATTTATACAAGAAAATTCTATTTACCTTAACACTGGATTTTATTATCAAACAATTATTTAAAGCCAGTGGAATTTATATTTGGAACTTTGAATTCCAAGAGTTCTGTTGAACTCTTGTAGAAATGCAAAACAACAACTTTAACATTAGCTAGAGCAAAGTTTTAATATTATGCATCAATCACAGTACAGTTCTGTGTACTCAAGTTCAATTTATTTTAACACAAATTATTGAGCCTCTTCTACGTTCAAGGGACTACACTACGGCTGGAGGCAAAAAGGTGGACAGAATGTGGTCCCCTACTCTGAAGCAGTTCCTAATAGTGTGGAGGACACCAGCATGTAAATCAATCATGACAAAAGGGCTGAAGAATGATAAAAATACCAATAATAATCATCATTATAAAGTGAGAAGTAAATTCTATAGTCCAAATAGTATGTCTAAACACGCAGAAATGTGAAACACCCATGGAGAATTAAATAGTAACACATGTTCTATGTATTTATGCAAAAAAGTGAATGGTGCAAATACAGGTAGTGCGATTTTTTTCAACTGCCTCAAGAATATGAAACCCAATTGTTATAAAGACGTCAGGAACTCTATCTTAAATCGCTATCTAAAGCCCCTGCCTCATTTTCCTGGCTGCAATCTCAAGTAGATATCAAGTTAAAGAAACCACTTGGCACAGAGAAGAAATGTCACAGAAAAATCTCTAAATGCTATTGATTTTTAAAGAATGGCATAAATACCCTCTGTAGCATTCATCCCCAGAATGGAAGTGAATGAAGGATTACTCAAGAGTACATGCAGAATGTCATCATTCTGCAGCAAATGAAGGATTACTCAAGAGTACATGCAGAATGTCATCATTCTGCAGCAATGTACAACATTCAATGATAAGCATGAGACAGTAAACTTTAGCCAAAAGGGGACTCTGTTCACCACTGGGTTCCTATGGCTTTGCATTCAGTAAGTGTTGATCGAATGAGTAAGAATGTTGTGATACTAGTAATGTGCTGCAAATTTTCACTTAGATTCAATTTTGATATGCATACAAAATCTTTTAAAGGCCAAACTTCTAGACATCTTTGAAAGTTTGAAGCAAAACTCTTCTTCAGAACATAGGCTCAAAAGGTACCGAAGGAGCAAGGTGAACTGCAAGCTTCTAGAGACAGAGCATGCTTGACACATAGATTGACTGAAGAGAAGCAAAATAGTTGAATTGCTCGTGGTAGTGGATCCCTGTCCAGATCTTCCTTCAGGACTGACGCACTCATTCCTTAACACCTGGGAAATTGGTGATTGACAGCACTGACCTGAATGACTGTCTGGGAATTACCCTCAAGGAAGAGAGCTACTTGGCCAAAAGTAGCTCACCCTCCTTTCCCTAGAGCAGCCCTCATCTATGAATCGTTGATAGGGCCTGGAACAAGGTATGTGTAATGAAGTCCCATGCTCCTTGCCTCAAGGTGGGACAACTCGGAATACTTATTCCAGCTCAAGGACTTTCATGGGACTGTCTGAGGTCTGCCTGCATCGCAATTGCATTCTTCCACTGGCATAATCCTTCTTCCTTTACTTCCTCACAGATGTGGGTCCCGTGAGCACTCCCCAATAAACTTCATGCATGCAGTTCTCTGTCCCAGAGTTGGTTTGCTGGGGAGCCTGACCAGCGATGTTCTATGTCACTTATTATTTCTAAATAAAGAAGAGGAATCTCTTCTAAAGGCTAAATCATCCCCCGGAGAACTGGGTTTTGGCCTTGGTTCAAGCTCAGTGCTAGGCATCCATGTATTCCAAAAAATGTAAAGTGGTAATCAGACAATCAGAGAGAGTTTCTTAGAATGTCATCTTTTGAATCTCTGATTTTCTACCATTTAGCTACTTACTATTATGTTAGAATATTACAAAATATTTTGAGTTTAATTTTAAGTATAGTTAATATTTATTTAGCACTTATTTGTTTACTATTTCTGTTGTAAAATGAAACACAGTTTCAGAAAAATCACACAGAACTCTGTAGATTAATGAGCGATGCATTTGTTGAAATAATTACTCATGTTTAGAAATAGAACTTTTCTAGCTACCCAACGAGCCCCGTTCCAGTTTCAACACTTCTCTCTTCCTTCAAAGTAACCACTATCCTGATTCTATAATAAGCATTTTTTTGGCAGTTCTTTATAGTTTCATCAAAATTGTGTATCCCTAGACACTATAATTTTGTCTTGCCTATTTTTCAAATTTTAAGTCTTCTAAATCTTTTTAAATCCGCAGGTCCTCCCTCTGTCCCTTTCTTTTCTTCACAAATTATTTATTGAAGAACCTGAGGGATTTGATCTGCAGAATTTCTTACAGTTTGTATTTTTCCCTTTAACACTTTCTTCTGTCCTCTGTATTTCTACAAATTGGCAGCTGGGTCCAGAGTAGTGTTGATCCCTTCTGAAAGATGAAATTTCAATCCCAATTCAATCCATTCAAATAGCTTCGCTGAAGCTCAAATTGTCCTGCATTTGGCTAGTGGGAACCTCCTTGGGTCGGCTTTCGAGTTCTTTTATTTATTTATGTATTTATTTATGTATTTATTTATTTATTTTTGAGATGGAGTCTTGCTCTGACGCCCAGGTTGGGGTGCAGTGGTGCAATCTGAGCTCACTGCAACCTCCACCTCCTGAGTTTAAGCGATTCTCCTGCCTCAGCCTCCTGAGAAGCTGGGATTACAGGTGCATACCACCATGGCTGGCTAATTTTTCTTTTTTTAGTAGAGATGGAATTTCACCATGTTGGCCAGGCTGGTCTTGAACTCCTGACCTCAAGTGATCCACACCCTTTAGCCTCCCAAAGTGTTGGGATTACAGGCGTGAGCCACTGTACCAGCCATTGAGTTCTTTTAACATTACTCTGATAATTTTTTTCGTTATTTGCCATGACAGGGTTTTCCAGGTGCATCTCGTACATTTCTTACCCTAGACATGGAAATAGCCACTTCTTCAAGAAGACTTGGGTGTTGTTTTGAGGGGGAATGATATTTTTAAGGTCACAACCTGTTTGTTAGAGATGGTGATTGTTTCTGAGCATCTTCAGTGGACAAAGTTATTTCATGAGTTCATACTGATAGTTCTAACTTAAATTCTGGAACACAAGTTTTGTTGTATTTTTTTACTTAACCCCTGTATTACACCTGTATTTCCTTTCTTGCATCCCAAAATCTTAGTTCCCAAGGACAAAGGAGATCATAGAATCAGAACAGTGCATAATTAATCATTTACTCAATTCTAATATTACACACCCAAACAATATTAGTAGACCACTGGCAATATAGTTACTGAAAATAACTAAATTGTTTTTGCAAATACTTTCTTCATTCTCCCCATTAAGAGTTTTGGCTGTGCTACATCTATATTATCTAAACATGTAGCCTTAAAACTATACTTTCCCCTTTTATGAATGCTTATTTGATCTTAGTTGTATAGTAACTGTATGTTTTACGTATCGTATTTAGTCCTACTCATCAGTCCTTATACATATGTCTCTCTAGTGATTTCGATGATCTGAAGCTCATTTCTAGTATATTCCTCAGTTAGGGCTCATGGGAATAATATTCCTTGAGTTCCTGCATATTGATGACAGTCTGTTTATGTTTTTTCTACCTGAAAGTCACTTTTACTGGGAAAAACGTCCTTTAAAGATATTTTCTTTAGACATTTCTTTTCTTGAGTATATTAATTAGGCTACTCTATTTTCTTGTGTCATAACATATTGCTATTGTAACGTCTGATGGTAACCTAATTTTTTCTTTATAAGCCACTTGCCTTTTTTTCTTGAATCCTCAATAAACTTTTTTTTTCTTTAAAATCCAATTATTTTTATTAGAATACACCTTGTTGTTGGTGATTTTGAGATTATATTCTTAGATGTGTGGTGTGCTCTTGTACTGTGTACTTTCAATTATCTTTTTTAATTTCAGGAAAGTATTTTTGATTCATTGTTTTTACTACTATTTCTTATCCTTATTCTGATTTTCTTCCTCAGGGATTCCTATATTATATAATTTAAATCTTCTTTTCCTATCTTCTCTTTGTCGATTTCTCTTTAATCCATTTTAGCTCTTTATTTCTTTTTGATTTTTAATTTTTTTTTCCTTTTCACCAAATATTCTCTTCAGGCATATTTAGTGCTTATTTGCTTTTGTGTTCCTTCTAGTTTAGTCTTCACTTCTGAAACGACTTTTTCATTTATTTATAATTCTTTCCTATCTTCTGTCACCTGATTTCTGAGTTTTTCTAATTCTGATTTATGCTGTTCTTTTACATCTTGTATCATATTCTTAATGTCTTTTAGCTCATTTTGAAATAGGTTACAGTTTTGATCTGTCCCTGTCTTTCTGATATGCTTTTATTATCTATAGTGATGTTATTCTGCTCCTTATTCTCTTTTATCTTATAATAAATTTGCATGGGACTTGACTTCAATACTTTTCTGCTGCTCATTTTTATGTGAGATCAGTTTTCTTAAATTTTAGAGGCCTGGCTCAGGTGGCTTTTGTAACTTTGGAGAGTTCCCTCTTCTGCCGTTTTCCAAGACTTCCTGGTTCTGTTTTCCTCCTCCACTACAATCTGGATCATTTCTTTCCTTTGTCCCTATTGGGCCTGATTTGCTCAGATTTAATTCCATTCCAGCAGTTTCACCTCAGTGCAAGAGCCTTTCCTGGAAAAGAGCTCCATCCTGGAAGAAGGGTCATAAGTGTTAGATTCCTAAGGTTCCTCCAGTTCCTACCACAGGCCCCCTTGTACTGCCCATTGTTGGACTGGAAACCTCCCAGTTTCAGTGGCTGTTTTTAAATGGGCACACAGTGCTTTGTCTTTGATTCTCTCTGCTTTCTGCGGCACAGACACTGATACCACTCTGGTCTTGCAGCTGTTGGTGGTTTGTCCTCACTGGCTGATATTTAAGATTTGTAAAGAAATGTAATCATCTAATTTCATTGCAAATGTTAGCCATGGATTTTTGTTTTGGTATCTGATTACTTTGTCTGTTTTAATGCAGAAATTCAGAGAGATAAAATATGTATGTTTATCACATCCACTGCCACCGTCTTCTTCTGAACACTAAGTATTTGCCAAGCACTCTCTTACATATTGTCTCATTCAATTTTTACAACATCCGGGTGGAGTAGGAATAATTATCATTCTTATTTCATATAGAGGGAAACTCAGGCTTAGGAGGTCAAATAGCTTTTGAAGTGGTAGAGCGGGGATTTGAACCAATGTCTGGGTGATTACTAAGTCTGCTAATCTTTATGTCAAAAATATTTTAAAATCAGTTCTTTAAAATTTAAAATATAGATTCCCATAGAATGTTTTCTAACCAAAATATTATAATTTATGGTTAATAAAATATTAGAAAATATTAGTTTTTGAGCAGAAGAATTTGGATGATTTTTTTCTTTTGTGGACATCCTCAAATTTCTCTAATGAGTCTACATTAAGTAAAAATGAAACATCCAATACATCTTATTTTAAAAATTAAAACAAGCGTGGCTGCATAGTTCTTTCGTGAGTCTTCAAAAGTTTATTTAATTCGTGATGTACCTGGAATATAGTATGTATGTGTGTGTGGATACTTATGCATACACATACATTTGATTAAAGCGGCAAATCATGCGTCTGCAAAAGTAATAGTAATAGCATAATTGTTAAGATGCTTAATGGTTAAGGATGTCAGATTTACGTTTAGACAGACTTGAGTTTGAACACTGGGTCTTTGTCTTATCTGGTTACCTTGGATGACTTATTCAGCTCATTCAAGCTTCAGTAAAGTGGAATAACTTCAAAGGATTGTCCTGGTCATAAAACGACGTAATACATGTGATGCAAAGTACTTAAGGCGGTACTAAGCAATAATAAGCAGTCACCAAATATGAATAGTTGTGAAACACAACAATAACAAAAAATCAGGCATAGTAAAAATAAAAGGAGGATTGTAGCTATTCTGAAAAAAATTCTGTGTAATGTCAAGCCTGCAGAAATAGATGGCTTTTTTGTTTGTTTGCTTTGCAGAGGGGAGGGGATTTTTTTTTTAAACCAATTTATCAGAGATCAATGAGTGCCTTAAAAATATTTTCACAGCTGGAAGAAATGAGAGTTAAAGTAAGTAATCTTAGAATAGGTGGTCCAGTGTGGAACTGACAGCTTACACATCACATAAAAGGCATGTATAGGTCAGATACCTGTTGCAACTTGGAAATTGACTTCCTGTAGTGTTCTGGGGACAGATTGGAAATTGCCCTGCTGAGCCAGTATATACTTGACAGAAAACTTAGGTCTCCCAAGGAACTGATTTGGAAGGCCATTTGTAACCCTGATAACTGTAAACAAATTGTACTGAAGTGGTAACTTCAAATGTGTGTTGGTGCAAACTCTTAGGCTATTCAACTGCAATGAGTTTAATTGGTTATAAGAGTGTTGTTCTCCTTGGACAGCGTAATACCCACCTCTCCTTCCCCACTGAATTTGCTATTTTGTGATGGCTGCTGTTGAGATAATAGAAGCATTTCATTTTATTGAGCGCAAATACACGATTAAAATGTATAAACAAGATTTCTCCCTTTCAAATTTTGGGCTGTAACATCATTTGTTCAGTGATAAGCTGCCTGTTAGCATCATCCATAAGAGATATGGAGGCCATTTTCCGTAGCCACAATGTGGGGAAGATAGAGAAGGTTAGGAATGGTGCATTTATTGTAAGAGGAATTCCCCAGTGCTGCAGGCAGTGTGGCCAGTTGAGACACATTTCTGGTAGTTAGTGATTGGATTTGTTCACCTGCCTTCCTGGGCCTGGCTCCCCACTGGGGAAGTCCGGTAAGGCTGACAGATAATAAGCTTCGGTGACAACAACTGTACCACTGACTCCAGTACACCTATGATGGGAAATCCTAAGGTGAAAAGAATCTGTGAGCTAACATGGTGGCTAGAAAACCTCCTGCTACAAATGTGAGTTGTGGTTGTCACTACACAGATGATTTTCAGCTGCAAGAATCTAGAATGGATTCTCCTGAGGTTTCCAGTTTCTGTAGAAGGTAGATTTTTTTTTTCTCCTGAACAACTAGATGTGTTTATTTTCTGATAAGTATTTTGTGACTCTTGAAACTAATAATGATTATCTCTTTGATTTGATCACTAGGGAGTCCCATGTGTGTCTCATCTCAACAAATATTATAATATCCCTAAAGACAGGAGCTTTTATGTAGTTATTTATCTGGAGAACAGAGGTGCATCTCTCTCTATTAGTCTCTTCATTTTCCCTTCACTGTGATTTCCTCATCCATCATTTATTCCCCAGTATATATACTTTCTTGTGAGGCATTTCAGTCTTTTAAAATCAAGTTATATTAGTTCTACACCTAATAGTTTCCACGTCAGGCTAAGAAGAAGTACAGAGGGAGCCTAACTTTACCTTTCATTGTTTTGGTCAGTAATTAATTACATCTTCACTTAGTAGAGAGGATGAAGCTGCTAGGAGTGTATATGGTCTGTTCCATTTATTGCCTTTTGAGAAAAACTTTCTTGGCCACTTAGTTGTTATAATCAGTAATTACATCTTTATTAAATAATTTGTAAGATCCTATTCCTGAGTTCTGTGTGCTCATGTAAAACAGGTTTTTAAAATGCTGTCTTGATCTGGTTTGGAGTCACTGACTAGAGGCTGGTCCTTCTTGAGCATCCCATTAACTATGCACCCCAAGCACCTGCTTGATTGGGTTCTCACACTCTGGGCCACTATAGCTGCTCTAATTGTCCCAGAGTCAGGATATTAGGAAACCAGAGCTCACCCCTATTTCGCAGCCTGCTGAATTTATTCAAAGTAGCCAATCCTTAACCTGCTTGCCGGCCTCATCCTTTCCTTCCCACACAAACCACAGTGAAGGTGTTTCCCTGAATTCTCCTTCCTCTGACTCACCCCAGTGCTTCTCCAGCTCGGTTGTCTTAGTCCATTTAGGCTGTTGTAACAAAATGCCTGGGACTGGGTAATTTACAAAGAACAGAAATGTATCTCTGGAAGTTCTGGAGGCTGGGAAGTCTAGGATCAAGGCACTGTCTGGGGAGGGCTGGCTCTTTCCATTTCCAAGATGGCGACTTGTTGCTGCGCGCTCACATGGTGGAATGAGGAAAGCGGAAGGGCACAAGGGGCTTAAGTTGCATCCCTTTAGCCTTTTTGCAAGGCACTTATCCATTTATGAAGGCAGAATCCTCATGACTTAATCACTTCCCAAGAGGCCCCACCTCTTAATACTACCACAATAGGGAATGAGTTTCAGCATGAATTTTGTAAGGGACATGCTAAAATCATAGCAAGTGGCTGTGTTCTCCCCAGGGAATGGTGCAGATAACAAAACTGTAAAACTCTTTCTGGTTTCTTTCTCTTGAGCTGCACCTTGACCTCACCATACCTCACCCAAGGTAATATGGTTAAAATAATGAGTCAGCTTTTCAAAGTCCACTTTTAAAAGATTTTCTATTTATGTTTTTGGGCTTTTTGTTTGATTTTCTGAGACTCATGTTGGTATTTTCGATTTCTGTTATTTTCAAAGAATTTAAGAGATTAAAAATACAATGTAATCTGTACAAAGTAAAAAATTGTAATATAAATTTATCAAAAATGTAAATTAAAATGTAAAAACTTTAAAGATTTTTTAATCTATGCTTGTAACAACATATTTTCTCCCAAAAGAGTCAAAAGAATCTATTACAATTAAAAGGTAAAATACAAACTATAGTAAATGAATATAACATGTTAAATGTTATAGAATTCACATTTATATAACTGACATTTTGAAGTTAATTAAAAAATATTGAATTAAATTTTATGAAATATTTTTATAAAGAGAACTATTCAAAATTCTAAAGTTCAATATGCATCAGTTTGCCAGTGTAAAGAAATGATAACATGTTTCATGTATGTTGTCTAGCCTAGCAGTTTTGAACCAGTGAGGCAGTGGCAACTTTGCCCTTTAGGAGAGAATTGGCAAGAGATATTACCTAGAGATATTTTTTGGTTGTCACAGGCATTGGGAAAAGAATGGCGAGTGGGGAGGCGTTATTGGACAGAAGCCGGAGATATTGGTAAATATCTTACAAAGCACAGAATAGCTCCCACAACACATAAAATAGATAACTTACAAATGTAAATAGGTTAGAGGTTGAGGAACACACACACACAAAGGGAAGAGTAATATGAATAGTACAAGATTCTAAGATGCTCATCAGCCACCACGTGTGATGGTTTCTTATATTGTACTAATTTGTGAGTAGTTCTGAAACCATGGGACACAAAGAAAATCAAGAAAAACATTTAGCATTCCTGGGAAACAATACTTCATTATGCAATAATCTATTGTGTTCATGCTACCTCAGAGGAAAGATCTGACAAGTTAATTAATTTGTCTTGTCTCATAAGTGCCTCTGCCACTGAAATCTTCCTCATGCTCCAAAGCAGGGCTCATTCATTAGGAGTGCCACAACCCACAAACTTTTACAGCAATTAAATGAAGTTATGCTTTTTGTGGGAGATATGGGGCAAGAGATGAAGAGCATTTCTTGGAATAGAAGTGTTATGCCAATACTAGATCCTGAGGGACAGAGGCACAAATGCAGTCTTCAATGACTCTCTGTGTGTGTGTGCATGTGCACATGTGCTATGCGGACCCCCTAAAGCACCAGCCCAGCATAAAGGCCTCTTGTGCTCAGATCTAAAGACAGTTCTGTCATAAATATTTTTATAATGTGTGAAATTTGAGACCTTGGATTTTCAACTTGAAACCAGAAGGTGTTTAGCTGAGAATCAAGTCAGGAAATCAATGGACCCTACTGTAATACTAGATTTCACTTTACAGTTATTCCTGAATACTGTAATAAAGGACAAGTGTTTCTGTAAGTCTGAAAGACTCTTGATGAAAGGGCAGTGGGTGCATAGACCAGTCCCAGGTAGTTGTTTGTGCCTAGAGCAAGATTAGAGGTGAAAGGGGGGATGTGGGTGAGGCCTGGGGGCACAGTGGCCCTTGATCCTAAAGCTGCCTTTGCCTGATTCTACCCAGGGGATTGTAAGGGAAAGAAAACTTCAGTTGAAACACTTTCACTATGCTGGATCTTATTTCCCTCCCCCACTCCAATTTCCCTGGTTCATTTTCTCTTAATTGGTCCTGATTGGAAGTCATCATAAATCAGAATAATTTCTCTTTCATGCTCTTCAAATTTTAACTTACGAAAAAAAGTCTTCAGCTGGAAATGTCCATAAAAAATGAATGTCAGTGGTTTCATCTCTAACAGGGAGAAAATGAAACTCAGACATTTTGGAGTCACAGTCAAACTACCTCAGTATGATTGTGAATTGATTTATACAGGGCCTTAAGAAACTTCATGTCCTTTTTGGAATGTACTAAGCAGGAATCACTCTTTCACAAATCCAGAAATTATAACCACCCGTGAAGTTAAATGCTGTATCTGTCTTAGCCTAGGTCTGTACTAGGCTGATAATTTACTTCAAGACTCAAAAAGGCAATTTGACTCTGCTATCTAGTTCTCAAAATGACTTATTCAACACTGAGTATTTAGATAAAGACTGAAGATTTCCTTCTTTCCTCCCTCCCTTTCTGCTTCCCTTCCTCTTTTCCTTTCTTTCTCCCTTCCTTCCTCCTTTTTTCCCTTCCTTCCTTCCCTTTCTTTCCTCTCCCTTCTCTCCTTCTTTCTTTCCATTTTTTAGCCCACATGCTGTGGGTGACATTCTGGTGACAGCCTGCTATCATCAGCAGGAACAGTGTGGGAAATATCAATTTATATATGGACAGAGGTTATACATGTTCCCTTAGCTCCAAGGTTGCAAATGGGAACAATCTGCTTTCTAGTGATTTCCAGTCACTATTTGCATAATTTAAAATCTAACATATTAAAGACATTTATGCATCAGTATTTATGAGTTGGCTAGATATCAACTACCAAATCTATAATGTAGAGATTGAGAAGGGGTAGGGTATGTGTAAGTTACTTCATTTTGAAAAAGCCACGGAATTTATCTCTTTCATTAACTTCCTCAACTCGTAGGCTCTGGGCATGAGACTCAGAGAAAGACACTTTAGTGAAACAAGTCCAGGAACCCAACTCAAATTATAGGGTAGTCTATTTTTTGGAGCAATTTTTTAATTTTAAAAACTCACACTGTTGGTGCTGTATAGCTCAGCCAGGAAACCTCAGATGTTAAGGGAGTAGAACATTTATCTTGAAATTATGTCTCACTCCCTTAGAGTTTGGTGGAGACACTTCCTGATAGAGCTCTCAGTGCACCATCATCTCACTAAGGCCAATAGGAAGGCTGCCTTACGTAGTTTTTCACTTAGTGGCTGTATGACCTTGAACAAGTCCTGAGCATCACTTTATTAATTAAACAGAGACAACAACTGCTTTTCTTACTTTGCAGAGTTGGGAAACCTAAAATTGGTAAATACCAGCTATAGTCCAGATGAAATACCCACAGCTTTATACATGTCAGGCAGCAGCATGACAACAAACATCAGTGGTCGTGGAGAACAATGAGGAGAGGATGGTTGTCTTTTTCTGGAGAGCAAAGTGTTCAAGACAGACTCCTAAGGATTAGTCAGGTGGAGCAGGGAAGGGACACTGTAAGAGGAAGCCTAAAAAGGTGAAATAAAATTTCTTGCACTTCAAATGTTGCTGAGGCTTCGTCTAGCATTTAATCATTCTCTCACTTGGCAAGGCTAGTTAAACTTCGTTTACTGAAGGAAAAACAGATTTTAGACTGTTGAGATTTGGGGAGTGGCACCTACATGAGATGCAGAAATATTTTCTCTTACAGGATGAATAAAAGGCTTCTCGGCCAGAAAACCAGGTCTTTCCCTTTAGTCTTCCAATACCTCTCAAAAAAAGAGTTTGAAGACTTCTAAGCATTCATGTCTTTTTTTCTTTTTTTTTTTTTTTGAGATGGAGTTTCGCTCTTGTTACCCAGGCTGGAGTGCAATGGTGCGATCTCGGCTCACCGCAACCTCCACCTCCTGGGTTCAAGCAATTCTCCTGCCTCAGCCTCCTGAGTAGCTGGGACTACAGGCACGCGCCATCATGCCCAGCTAATTTTTGTATTTTTAGTAGAGAGGGGGTTTCACCTTGTTGACCAGGATGGTCTCGATCTCTTGACCTCGTGATCCACCCTCCTCGGCCTCCCAAAGTGCTGGGATTATAGGCGTGAGCCACCAAGCCCGGCCAGCATTCATATCTTAAGTAGGATTTCCCATTATACTTATTGAGCTAAAGTAACTGTGCTCACAGGATACTTTTCTGCCTATTTTCTATGCCTTTTGGTCATGTAAGTGAGGTGGTTGTAGAGACAGATGGACAGAGAAGGAAAGGGAGGGGGCAGAGATAGAAGGGGAAAAGAGTGAAAAGGCAGGAGCATCTGCTGTGTATCAAACACTGCATCAGGCATTTTACATTTTAGGAAGTTAAATCATACAGTGTGACACAGTCTTTGCCTATTCCAATGATTACTGGACATTTGAGATTAATTGATTGTTTTCAGGTTAAGTGACAATAACTAAATAATGACTTTCTATCTCTTTGAGCCAGGTGGCACCTTTGAATGGGACAAAAGAATTCCTCCTTGCCTTGCTAAATAGACAAGCTATATTCCTGTACTCTTATGCCAGAGCTTCATACTCTACAGGTTACCCAGCAGTCAAGTATTCTAGGCTCTGACAGAATGCTAAAGTCCTGATGAAGCTACTCACCAGCTTTTGAGAGCTTTTCTGTGTCTCCTGAGGAGCATTACGTTTACTGATAAGACATAGATGAATGAATAAAGCCTAGAGATCAATTAACAGGCTAGTGCACCTTATCTAATCAGACTGTGACATTCACACCAAAGCTTTCCTTGAGTGCCTACCTAGAAGGTGTTTCATAGAGAACACAGTTGCTTAAAATGGGCACCTGCTTTTTAAGGTAAACACACTGGGTTTCCAGATCTGGATTTTTGCTGGGTCCATACAATATTTGCCTTTTTTTTTTTTTTTTTTTTTTATGAGAGTCCTATCTTTGGGCTAAAGGGATTAGGAGCCTTCAGTGTAATCTTACTTTTTTCACATTTTAGATAGGCTTTCACTTGATTTTATTGGCCTGATGGAATTCATAGACTAAGGAGAAAAATGAAAGAGAACAAGAGGGCTCAAGCTGAATTTGACAGTCCACAGGATTTTTTTTCCATAAGCATGGCGGAGTGCTTTTGCAGGGTGATTTCCATTGTCTGTTATTCATAAGACCAACTCTCTGGGTAGAAAGTCCTAAGTCTCTTCTTCTTGTATGAGGGTGAAGTGCGTCTGTCAAAGCAATAGAATTCTGGGGCAGTGGTTATTCTGACTTCCCATCTCTCCTTTAATTTAAAGGACTCCCATGACCCTACCATTAACTAAGTTAAAAAAATATAAGAGATGTAACAGGTTGGCAGAGGGACATGAAAAATGAATTTTATTTGGAAATATTGAAATGGAAACTTCATGTAGAGATAACTAATAGATGGGTTGAGAAATAGTCCTGAAACTCAGAAAAGAGATAAGGGCTGAACATGGCTCATTCAGGCCTAGTTAGTAGTTGACATTTAAGTGAGATTTCCTAGGGACAATGGTGCATAGGGTGAGTGTGGAGGGAACATCAAGGTCTTGTGGCCCTGAAGGCAGAAGAAAATCAGTACATAAAAATTACCACCAGGACACATGATACCCAACTAAAATTGAAATAAAAACTATCTATTGGTTTAAACCATGATGATAAAATTTTAGCCATCTTCATAAATTATACTTTGAGATAGATGGTGGTGGTTGGTGGTAAAACAGAATATCTTTCAGAGTGTAAGATTTCATAGAGGTTTGCATGTCGGGGGATCTGGGGACCAGAGCATGAGATAATGAGAGAAGTAGAGATAAGTATGTTTAAAGGGAGGGGAAAATATATGTGTGGGTATGCATATGAGTGTGTGGAGGCAAAACTGAGCTGTGGAATATTCAGTGAGTATCCCTTTGCATTTAGCAGCCATTTATAAAAATACTATTATGTATAGAAATGTACTCCAGAAGTAACTGATGGATATACATGAGCCTTTGACCATGTGCATCATCCACCTAGTAAACATACTACTATTAAGTTTAAAATGTTAACTCTAACATTCTTGTCTGTCAACAAGGTGCACTTATAATTTCAAAAATTCAGAATAAGAGGGTGCTTATCCTTCTTTGGGTCAATTTATTTTAAAACTTGTTCATCAAACATTTATGGACTTAGTTTCTTGCCACATATTTACTGAAACGTGTACAGGGTCAGGGAAAGTTACTTCCTCCTCTTGCTGGGCAATAGGGTCACAGAGCAAAGCAGTGCCTGGACATGGAGTTGAGAAGTGCAGTGCTGCCTTTGTAGGTTCGGCATGTCTCTCATTAGGTAGATCTCCTCAGAAAGGCCAGCTCTAGGGGCAAAGGGCAGTGATATGGTTTGGCTATGTCCCTACCCAAATCTCATCTTGAATTGTAGCTCCCATAATTCCCATGTGTCATGGGAGGGACCTGGTGGGAGGTAATTGAACGGTGGTGATGGAACTTATCTTTCCCATGCTATTCTCATGATAGTGAATAAGTCTCCTGAGATCTGATGAGTTTATATATGGGAGTTCCCCTGCACATGCTCTCTTGCCTGCCACCATGTAAGATGTGACTTTGTTCCTTATTCACATTCTGCCATGACTGTGAGGCCTTCTACAGCCATGTGGAACTGTGAGTCAATTCAACCTCTTTCCTTTATAAAGTACCCAGTTTGTCTTGGGTATGTCTTTCTTAGCAGCATGAAAACTCATACAGGCACCTTGATCTTTAGCCCACTGTATGGTCTGAACAAAAGCAGCCGACACAAGCATTAGTCCCAGCATGTAAAAAATAACAGGTCTAAAACTTAATCCTTCATCTATCCTTTTCCCCAGCAACTTCTCCTCCTCCTGCATTTGATTCTCTTGTGACAGCAGCATCATCCCCTCAGTAAGTGGTTTCCTGTGTACTTTCTAAATTGTGACCCATGAATGGGTTATAAAATCAATATAGGGAGTCATGACCAGCATTTAAAAACAACAATGGAATAGAAAATACCAGAGTACACTATACATAGTAAGGCTAAATATATAAGGCCCTGCATGGTGCTGAGGTTTGGGCAGTGGGGAGGTTTTAGATGGGTTGGGCGTAGGAGGACCAAAATTTGATCCTTGATGTTGCCTCTCAAAGGCAACGTCTGTAAAATATCCATCACCTCATATTCTAGATTGAATTGTACCTTCCAAAAAGATACGTTAAAGTCTTAACCCCTGGTAACTGTGAATGTGACCTCATTTGGATATAGGGTATTTGCAGTTGTAGTCAAGTTAAGATAAAGTCATACTGGATTAGAAGGTGTCCTAAATCCAATGATTCATGTCCATATGAGAGAGAGATTTGAAGACAAAGAAGAAACAAGGAAAAAGTCCATGTGAAGATGGAGGAAGAGATTGGAGGCATTCATTTACAAGCCCAAGGATGCTGAGGTTTGCCAGCAGCTACTGGGAGCTAGAGAGAGGCTTGGAGCAGATTCTTCCCTACAGACTCCCAAGGGTGAACGGCCTGCCCATAGCTTGATTTTGGACTTCTGGCCTCCAGAACTATGAGAAAGTTTCTGTTGTTTTAAGCACCTCATTTGTGGTATTTTCTTATGGCATCCATAAGAAAGTAGTCTACCAATAATCCTCATGGCCCTTTCAGGCCTCTGCTGGTGCCATGCCTTGCTCAGCAGGGCATCTTTCTGGTTCCCTGTGGCTCCAGGTACATTCACTATACAGGGGCTCACTGTGTCTCTGCTCCTCTTGGTGTTTTACTTCAGTTTGGGGAAGTTATTTAAAAAATAATATTCTGCCATGTAGTTAGCACATTTTTCTATGGTCTGTGACTTACCTATTTCCTGAGGAGAGAGACTTTATCTTTTTAAGCTATCATCTCCAATGCACAACTCTCGTGTGTATTTAATGCATGAGTCTGGTTGACAATGTGTCTGAAGGGGGAGTCATGAACACAGGTTCTCAAATGTCCGTGTCAACACCCTGTGCAATACCAGCATTTCTGGCAACCCTCTTAAAGGAATTAAAACATAAAAAATTGTTTAAATAAACGCATTGGAAGAACTGAGAAGAGAAACGTTCATTGTTGTAACACTAATCATTTGTTGCCATTCATCAGTGTAAGTAGGACTGTTTACTGCCCTGGCCATGTTTTTAAAATTTATTTATGAGATAAATTTCTGACAGTTTTAAGGATCACATACCATGAGATCACAAACCTACTCAAACTACAGTCAGATGTGTAAAGAAAATTTAGTCTCTTGATTTTTCAATAGCAATCTGATCTTCTTCACAAGCCTCCCCCCATTAGATACTGGAAGAAAAAACACAGCTATATTCTAACCTTGTGTTTAAATAGTCTCTTTACATAAACTGGCCTCTGTTTAGAGGACTCAAATAAAATGCTTAACAGTTTCTTTTTTATGCCGATTGTATTAGCTTTCAGAAGGCTGTAGCAACATGTCCCAAAGTGGGTAGCTTCAAACAGACATGCATTGCCTCATGGTTCTGGAGGCTTGATGTCTAAAGTGAAGGTGTTGGCAGGGTCTTCTCCATCTGAAATTTGCAGTGAGTCCTTCCTTGCTTCTTCCTTGTGTCTTGTAGTTTGCTGGCAATCTTCGTTGGTCCTCAGCTTGCAGCTGCATAACTGTCATCTCTGCCTTTGTCATGACCTTGGCATTCTCTCAGTGTGTCTCTGTTATCAGGTGACCGCATGCTTTTAAGGACACTAGTCACATTAGATTAGAAGCCCACTGTACTCCAGTATGACCTCATCTCAACTAATCATGTTTGCAACAAACTTATTTCCAAATAACATCACATTCCAAGGTACTGGGGGCTAGGACTGCAACATTAAGTTTTTGCAGGGACACAATTCAAACCAGGACCTCCCGTTTTTTCTTTAAGATGGCATTGAAGTACATGAAGGAGAGTGATGACTTACCTGACCATGGGTCTCTGCTTTTTGCTGGTCTCTGCTGAGGGATGAGTGTTCCAAGTTGCTTTTAGGAGTGATAGCTGAAGTACAATTCATTCTATTCTTGTTCTAATAACGTCCACCGCTGAAATGTGATGCTGGCATACCTGTAATCCATTCTGTCTCTCTGCTTGGTCACTTCTCAACTGACTTGTTAGTTTTCCTTTCGAAGCATGTGGGAAATTTGCAGTCTGATTTCTCAATCCTGTCCCCACCATCAGAGACTGAGGGCTCTCAGGATAGTTGATTTATGGCTTTCCTTCTGCCTAAACATGACGAGCCATTAAGATTCCACTACCGGCCCAGTGCGGTGGCTCACTCCTGTAATCTCAGCACTTTGGGAGGCCGAGCCAGGCGGATCATGAGATCAGGAGTTCGAGACCAGCCTGACAAACATGGTGAAACCCTGTCTCTGCTAAAAATACAAAAATTAGCTGGGCAAGGTGGCGTATGCCTGTGATCCCAGATACTCAGGAGGCTGAGGCAGGAGGTGGAGGGTGCAATGAACTGAGATTATGCCACTGCACTCCAGCCTGGCCGACAGAGAGACTTGGTCTCAAAAAAAAAAAAAAGTAAAAAGATTCCATTACTGTAGCACTCCTACATAAGGGCTGGCAATCTCAGTGTGTATCTGTCTTCACATGACCGTGTACTTATAAGGATACTAATCACATTGGATTAATGTAATTCTATAAGCAGCCTCTTCCCAGAGGCATAAATAGGAGGAAGAGTGAAAACCTTTCTGCTGTGGAGCTCTTCCATACCTAACTGTGGGTTTTTGCTTCCCACGCCATCTACTTTCACAAGATTGGCATGAGATGAGGTAAGAGGAAGAAAACAGTGTGTAGCTCACACCTGTAATCCCAGCACTTTGGGAGGCTGAGGCGAGTGAATCACAAGGTCAGAAGTTCAAGACCAGCCTGGCCAACATGGTGAAACCCTATCTCTACTGAAAATACAAAAGTTAGCCAGGCATTTTGATGTGCACCTGTAATCCCAGCTACTCAAGAGGCTGAGGCAGGAGAATGAAGTGAACCTGGGAGGCAGAGGTTGCAGTGAGCTGAGAATTGTGCTACTGCACTCCGGCCTGGATGACAGAGCAAGACTCCATCTCAAAAAAATTTAAAATAATAATAATAATAAAGGACTGTGACATCTGCCTTTCTTTTCTACCTCTGTCGTCCACCTTCTTTCCACAATCCCTTGGGCTAAAAGGAGTAGGCCTTTTTTTCCTTCTGTGTAAAACTGACCTTAGACATGAGGGCAACAAATTTATTTATTGCCAGATCATCATGGAAGAAGAGGTACGCCCTTTTCAGTTTGAAAGAAACTATGATTTGTGTCTTCTAGAAATGGATTTTGATATGAGAGCTTGAAGATGTCTTTGAATTAGGAATAACATCACAGAAAATATTATCTCACATGCTAATAAATTGGATTATAGTGTATTAATTAAGAGAATAGGCTTTGGAGTGAGGCTGCCTGGGTTCAAATCCCGGTTCATCACTCACTGTTTGAAATTGGGAAAGTTATTTAATCTTTATGAGTCACTGTTTCCTGGTATTGAAAATAGGAGTAATAATAGCAATAATTCATTTGAGAATTTATTGTGAAGATTCAAAGAGGTAACAAAATTTTCCAAGAGCACCTGACACATAATGACTGCTCAAATGTTGGCCAATATTACTGGTAGTAGTATTTTGTATTGTCTACTTTGATATTATGCTATGCCTTTTTCTTTTTCACTCCCAGAAAATTGTAGCCCACTTTCTGTGGCATTTTCTCTGGCAAGCCATTGCCTGTCATACAACAGTATGCATCCTCGGTTTTAATACCAATACATTTCATACTTCAACCGCAAATTGCTAACATATCCCTGGGAAGGTTTGCAGCCCATCAGCTATGATGGTGCGCTGATTCAAATCCACTGATGCAGTTCTGAATAACTGCATATCCAAAGATAGTCATCAACCTTGTAAACTAAAGGGGACATGACATCATTTACTTCTTTTTTTGTTGCTATATTAAGTAGTGCTTTTCTTTGTATTCTGAGTATAGAGAAAAGATGATATTGTAGGACAGTTTTCATCCATCTATGTGATATATGTATCAATTTAAAATAAATATGATAGAAAACCTTATGAAATAAATCTTATCCTTCCTGATGGAAAGAGGATACTTTGATGTCTGATTTTTAATTCACACTGCTATCTGGAAACCACCCTAATGATTTATTGATTTTGAGAGTAAGAGCTCAACTGAAAGAGAAAGTTCTACAAAGACAAAAGACTGCTATAACCAACTTTGTACAAGCTTATTACTTTTGACAAAGGACTTCTCCTTTATGGGTAACATTACATGGGGCTCTACCTAGCAAACATTCTTGTAGAATAATTTGAAGAATAGTAGATCCTAATGCACAAGATCTCTCCATCTACCTTTGTACTATTAAATGCTTATTGAAATATGCTTTGACTACCAGTTTTCTTTCTGGAAATTATAGGGTTTGGAAATTATTGAAGTGAGAATTAGTGAGGTTCTGCTCTATTTAACCCAAGCTTTCCCTACTACAGCTTAAAAGCCATTAGTTCTTATTCTGTCTTCTTGACTAATGAGAATAATTGATTCCTGTCTTCTTTCTACATTATACATTTATGTATTTTTGTCCATTAAGCTTTCCCTTTTAAAGTGATGTTTTTAAGAAATGCCATATTGATCATCTGTAAGTAGAAGTTCCTGGTTATACTAATATGAAGAGGTGAGTAACCTTATTTCTGGGTCATTAAACCAATCGGTAGAATTGGAATTAGACAAACAGATCTTTCCCATCTCTAACTTTAGTGTGTCTATCAAACTGAGATAAAATGCTTTGCTTAATGTGTTTCATCTACCTCCTTACTCACTAAATATAG
Organism: Sapajus apella; assembly: GCF_009761245.1. Classification (NCBI taxonomy): domain Eukaryota; kingdom Metazoa; phylum Chordata; class Mammalia; order Primates; family Cebidae; genus Sapajus; species Sapajus apella. Next base: position 4,538,278 of record NW_022437024.1, read on the forward strand.
AATTTTCTTTATAGAATTTTTGAGCAAGAAGTCTCATTTGAAACCGTGCAGCCCAGTTTCATCATTTTACAGATGGCCTAAGATGGGTAAGTTCTCTTTAGCCCTGAGTTTTCTGACATGCCAGAAACATTTTCCTCTTCTTCTTCATATGGCAACCATATCTTACCTTTAAGGTCTCAGCTGAAAGCTGAAATGTTAAATGTCATGACTTTAAAAAGAACTTCTCTGACTCTCTTATTTGAGAAAAATATTTGTCCTTTCTCTATCACTGCATTTTCTTGATTTTCTTCCCAGAACTTACTCTATGAATCACAATATGCTGCATTCTTACTTATTTTCTGCCTTTCTGCTACACTATAAGACACATAAAGCAAGGTTTCTGCACTCTGTACCCAGTGCCCCAGGAAGATGCCTGGTACTGTGTAGGCACTGGATTTGAGACCTGAGAACAGAAAATACCTTCTTTCTTTTCACACACACACACCTCCCCGCCGACCCCTGAGATAAATTGGCACCATTGTTTACTTAAAATTCTTGATCTTGTGATTGCCATTAGGTTTTTGCTGGTAGTGTTGCAGCTTTACTCTGCATGGGAGTTCTTATGTTTGTATTATATGAAAGAAACCAGCACAAGCATGCAGAAATCATTAGCTATAGGGCCTGGAAGCAGAGTGATCACTTTTTACTTCTTCCAAAGAGGAAATATAGGTTCTGAAAGTGGAAAATACATGGTAAGCTAAAGAACTGGCTTGCAAAACAACAGGTAGGCATACTTATGGAATAAGCCGAAACCAGTTACTGTGAGAACATAGTTCCAATAAGAAATTATGCTGAGCCATAGTTTACAACTATAGTGGAAAGTAAGATCACCTGTAGGGCTTCTGAAAAATGCTGATGCCCTTCCCTACGATCCATTGGATCAGAAACTCCAGTGATGGGCCCTGGGCATGTATATATTTTTAAATTGTCATTTGTCATTCTGTTGATTCTGCTGTATACCCAGAGTTTAGAACAAACTTTGGTCTTGGTTAACCAAATTTGTGTTTGCTGTGTTGAGTAATTTCTTTTGAAAATCAGTAAGTCACTACAGTGACTGCAGATTACGCATGATATTTAATTTTATTGATTGCTATGATTTAACTATGCCCCCAAACAGCATGAATTGAAAACTTAATTCCTAATGCAACAGTATAGGGAAGCGGGGCCTAATGGAAGGTGTTTAGGTCATGATGGATCCACCATCATGAATGGATTAATGCTGATTATAAAGGGCTTGAGGCTGCAAGTCCTATTATATCTTGTGTTCTCTCTCTCTCTCTTGCCCTTCTGCCTTCTTCCATGAAATGATGCAGCAAGAAGGCCAGATGCCAGCACCTTGACATTGGACTTCCCAGCCTCCAGAACTGTGAGAAATTTATTTTCTTTATAAGTTACCCACTCTGTGGTCTTTTTTTATAGCAGCATAAAACGGACAAAGACATTAATTTTTTGTAGGTAACCATTGATAGTGTTATGTTAGTCTACTGTCTACATATTTGGTTATAGAACAGTAATGAAAATGGTTCTGACTTATTTTAAATGTGGTCCATCTACATAGTAATTCTGTGGGAGCAATTACTTTTCTGGAAATAGGCCAATTGTGCCTTCATGTAGATTTGTCACCTCCCTCCACCCACTCACCATATGGATTCCTTCTCCTGTTTTAAGTCAGGCTTTAGGGCCTGTCTCCTTTAGCAAGTTCCCATAAACAGTTCCATCTACTCTTCTTAAGCACACTGTTTGTCAAACTAGTGCCAATTTACCTTTGTAAATTACAGCGTCTTATTACATACATACTTCTATGCAAGTACTATGAGCTGCATATTAGTTACGATGTCTACTTTAATAGTAGTTTAGCGACTTTAATATGAACTGCAAGGATCCAAGGTCATATGGACTCTGCTGATGAATGTTCAGTAAATATTTGTTGACTAAGTGAGTGGCCAAGCCATACTCATTCCAGGCAAGCTTTTTCACAAGGGTAAGTTAAAAAAAAAGGGGTGAGGGGATGATTTGTTGGCAGTTTGTTTCTGTGAAATAAAAATGAAATAGAGTTTTCTTTTTTCTTGTGGCTGATTTCCTTTCACAGGTTTCTTTACCAACTGGCCAGTGGCCAACTTTGTCAGAGCTGAAACAACAGACAGCTAGAAAAGAGGTTCTCAGTTGATAAATATTTGATTTACAAGGTATTGAGAGGTTTGAAGAAATGCAAGGGAGTTTGCCTAATGGGAGTTGTGTTTAATATAGTGAGGAAGATCACCAATAACCAGGGCTGTTTTTCTTTGCAATGGCCAGTGGGCACCTAAGTTTACCAGCCTCGTTGCACTACGGATTGTGCTGGACTGAGCTGACAACTAAACAAAACTGGGGACTGGGATGCTCTTGGTTCCACAACAGAAATACAGCTGAAGGGAATATTCTTAGATTTTCTTTTCTTCTTTTCTATAACCTGTGATAAATATTGTATGCCTCAGCAGCATAGGGAAAAAAATGATTGATCCTTTCTCAGTGATATAGATATGTGGCTGTGTATGTTATATGCAGAATGAATGATTGAGAGCAAAAGTGGGGGGGGCATGAGAGAAACGCAAGCCACTATGTTTAGAATTGCCAATAGCAATCTATCAAAGGAATGTCAGGAGTGCTAGAATAGATGGTGAATTTTATCTCTAATTTAATCATGTGTTGTTTTTCTGTTATCAAAGTGTTGTTTCTTTTTAAATTTTACTTCTCATTCCCTCCCCCAAAGTTCCAAAGAAATAGTCATGATTAGGAAAAGAATAATAAACTGATTGAACCAATGCTTAAGAAAAAAAAATGTGCTGCCTTTTATATATGCTGCGAATCTTATGTATAAAGATTATCCTCTGATCCAGCACCACATGTTAAGAACACTGCACTTTAAATTATTTTCCCCTACCACAGGAATAGTGCAGGCCATTCATTGTCAATGGGGACAATATTGCACCGAAGGAAGAAGAAGAGCTGATCTGGGGGGGAGGTGAAATAATTAGATCTCATTATAGTTCATGGCTCTCCAATGAGCCATAGTACGTACATAGATATACAATGTCTGCCTTTCATTTAAATCTCTCCTTATAACAACAGCTTTAATTATGGAAATTTTTCTTTCTGAATGTATTATTTTGGAGGATATTTAACCAGGTGGTTTTATGAGGACTTTGCTTTGTAGGAAACTTCCTTTCAAGACTAACAGCTAAATGAAAGAAGAGCCTGGATGGGCTAGTGGGCCTCAGTCTGAGTTCTTCACAGATTATCTACCTGTTAGTCTCCCTGAACTGTTAGAGAGCGTGGGAAAGTGGGTGGAAGATGTTTATTACAATTTTGGAAAAGTGTGCTGCCCTCTGATCATGAATACTATATAAACGTTGAAAGGCAATTAGTAATATGCTTGGGTCTGTTAATCCAAGCCATGGGAAGAGTTTATGAGTGCTCACCATAACATTTATTTCTTTCCCTCCATGTTTCCATAGGATGAACATTATTCAGTATCTCTTAGAAGAGTCTTGTTTTGTTTGCCGTTGTTATCTGTGTCTATTGTGTCTTTCCATCTAAATTGTATACTCTGAAAGAGAAGAACCCGTGTAGAATCGCAAAGCCACAAAGCATTAGAGGGAAAGGAAGGGAACTCATTTACAAAGCCAAAATTCACCTGTTAGTTTATCCATTCATTCATCATCCAACAAATATTTATTGTACACTTAGCACATGACAGCCTGTCTTGTTTTGTTTTCTGCTGCTGTAGCAGAACACCTGAGACTGGATAATTTAGAAAGAAAATAAATTTATTTGTTTCGTGGTTTTGGAGGCTGGGAAGTCCAAGATTGAGGGGTTATGTCTAGTAAGGGCCTTCTTGCTTCATCATCCCATGAAGGAGGGCAGAAGGGCAAGAGAGCAAGCTTAAGAAAGAAAGAAGGGGCCAAACTCATCCTTTAATCAGGAACCCACTCCTGAGATAACTAACCCATGTCCTCGATAATGGCATTAATCCATTCATGAGGACCGAACCTCATGACCTAATTGTCTCTTAAAAATTCCATCTCTTGTCAGGCACAGTGGTTCATGCCTATAATCCCAGCTCTTTGGGAGGCCAAGGCAGGTGGATTGCTTGAGCCCAGGCATTTGAGACCAGCCTGGGCAACATGGAAAAACCCTGTCTCAAAAAAAAAAAAAAATCCAGGTGTGGTGGCACATGCCTGTAGTCTACCCTACTCAGAAGGGTAAGGTGGGAGATCACCTGAGCCTAGGAGGCAGAGGTTACAGCAACCCAAGACTGTGCCACTGCACTCTAGCCCAGGTGACAGAGACCCTGACACACATGTGTGAACACACATAGATACACCCATACAAGAAATACCACTTCTCAACAATGTTGCAGTGGAGACTAAGTTTTCAACACTTCAGCTATGAGGACACATTTAAACCATAGCACAGGCACTGTGCTGAAACTTTAGGAGGTACACATATAAATTAGTAATCAATTTATCATGCTTTTAGAGAGCTTAAAGTTCAGTAATAAGAATAACACACTTTTGCATGCCTTCCCCTTGCCTAAAACAAAATTTTCCTAATGGCTGCCTATTGAATAGATCATGATTTATTTACTTATTCTCTTATCATTGGTCTTTTAATTCTTCATTATAAACAATACTGCAAGGAACACCCTTACATATAAAACTTAATTAGTAAATTTTTATTTATTTATTTATTTACTTATTTATTTTTTGAGATGGAGTCTTGTGTTGCCCAGGCTGGAGTGTACTAACGTGATCTCAGCTCACTGCAGCCTCCGCCTCCCAGGTTCAAGTGAATATCCTGCCTCAGCCTCCACCACACCCAGCTAATTTTTTGTATTTTTAGTAGAGGTGGGGTTTTACCATGTTGGCCAGGCTGGTCTCAAACTCCTGACCTCAAGTGATCCGCCCACCTCAGCCTCCCAAAGTGCTGGGATTACAGGCATGAGCCGCCATGCCCAGCCACTAAATTGTTATTTCTTTTATAATTTTCTAGAAGTGGAATTATTAGGCTCAAAAGTGTAGAGTCTTTAAAATGTCTTGATTTTAATGCTATTTTTATATTGCTCTTCAGCAAATTTTTACCAATTTGCACTGCTGGTAGCAATGTGTGAATGTGACTCTCTCACTGTACTCTCACTGGCATTGAGTATTGTGAAATCTTAGTTAATTTAATACAAAGGAGAAAAAGTGTTATTTGAAACAAAAAATGATTACAGCAATTTATGCTTTTTAAAGAAGATGGCATAATTCAAAATAATGAGAAAACAAACATCTAAACTACGCCATTCCTTTCAGAGAAACTTGTGGAATCAATAGAAGAGCAAGGCAGGGAATTTCAAAGTTTTTGTCAGTTCAGTTTTTCTGTACTGAGGTAGAACACGGAATAGAGATTTATTATTTAGGGGAAAATATCAGTGACTCAGGATGCCTTGAGCCAACTAGGGGGTAGAAAACTGCAGGATAAATGAAAAACTTGAGTTTTTGATGTTGGGTAGGAGATGAGGGGGTGGGGGTGCAGGCGAGTCTGAGGAGAGGAATTCTGAAAGAGAACGGCTAGCAGTTTCTAAAGGAAGTAGAAAAAACAGTCAACCTCTCTGTCAGCATAAGCCTTTGGAAAGTCCGTTCTTGATATGGAAATTAAGGAAGGGATATGTTCCATGTCTGTGGCATAGTTTCCAAAGGACATTTCACCTTGTGAAATGGCAAGATGCTCCATTTATGCTCTGCACTCATGGACCCAAAGTGGAATAAGATTTAGAAAGAGTTACAGGTGATTCTGAAGAGCTCTACAGGAGTTAGGCTTTTCCTCTCTGAAAAACTAAATTGGGTTATATTTTACAGATATTTAAAGTTAGATATGATTTCCTAGTCATGAGGCTGAAAATTGTTTTTTCCATATGATTTAAAAATTTTTTTTGGTTGTTCATTTTTTTCTTCTATGAATTGTCTACTCAGATCCACTGCCACTGGCATTTGCAACTTACATGAAAATATTATACTGTATGGGCTGTTTGGGAATAGGATGAAACATATTTCTCTGATATCAAGACCAAAGCAGCCTTATAATGGTAGATAATATTCAGTCAATAACACAACCCTAGATGGCCTTCCTAGAGGATAAGTGCTAAGGAACACCTGTGCCATCGTGGGTCCCCAACAACTATTTGTTGAATGTGTAAGATAACTACCTTGAGTCTGCTGATTTTCTCTTACTAGGAAAAGGCTAGGAATATCCTACTTAGAATCCCGTAGCAACAAGAAATCTTGTCTCTACCAACGTCCTCCAGAAGCATTATCTCTTTGTTCCAGATTGGCTATGAGGGTTCAGAGATACAATGAGCATTTTCTCAGCAGTCTGAACCATAAGGTGCATTTTTCTGGAAAGCAGGTGTGGAGGAGGAAACACTGGAAGTACCTTAAGACCATACTTGGGACCCTGTCTAACAAAGTGCTAAAGTTTAGACAGCCTGCATTGTGGAGATGGTCGTACTATGCCCAGGAATACAGATTTTAGGGCTAAATGCCAGCCGACTTTGTTGATCTCCTCTTTCCATGCTAATGAGATGTTCAGTTTTCAGCGAAGTACAATTCACATGCCAAAAAAAAAAAAAAAAAAAAAATCCAAAGGTGACTTTGTTTTGCTTTCGACTTGAACATTATCAGAATATCCATGAAAAAAGTCAATCTCAAAAGGGCTTATCATCATAATAGCAATATTTTAAAAGTGATAAACTTCAAAAGTGGAATGGGCTTTTGTTTGTTTTCCTGCTGGGACAGATAGTGTCCCACAGGATCTTCCTCCGGGAATCCTTGTCAGAGGATGAAAAGAACAAGGTTTGTGTAGGCAGTGCCAGCTCCTATTCCCTTCAAAAAACAAACAAACAACAAAAACAGTTACCTCTTCCAGTAGTTTGCCAGGTGGATCGAGTAAAATTTCAGTTGAGCTGCTATTCATTGATTGGTGTAAAAAGGTAATAGAATTATTTCAGAAGCTTATTTAATTAGCGTATTTCATTAAGATTCTGCCTAAAAGGGAGGAGGCTAAGGGTGGAAAATCTTGAGATAAAAGTCTTTTTGAATCCAGATCATTGATAAATTGATTATGACACTAATCAAACCCACAAGGTGGGGAATAGGAAATGTGGGGACAAGTTTATTAGGTTTACTTAAATAAACCTAGGTCCTAGAATTGCAATGACATCGCTCATAGCTATAACCTATCCTAAGGAGCAATTTAGAGCTGGACAACCTGATTTAAATTGTCTTGCAGTCTGCAAGAAAATTCTGATTTTGTGCTCCCTGATATTGTGAGATTCGGATAGATCTCACCTTTACTAGATGGGGGCAGATTTGCAAGTCCTAATTGTGCCTGAAAACAATAAAATGGACTTCCTCTACCAACTTGACCCTAATGAAACTGAGGGCCAGATTCAGCATTTGTGTTAACACTGACACAGATGGGGCTATGTGAATGATGTGGGTTTTTTGTCTTCCCACAGGTCATCTGTGATTGTGGTCTGGAATTTTCTTCTTGAGGATATATCTTAACTCTATATTATCTATGATAGTTAGACTCTTAGATCTATGAATGACAGAAAACCCAACTCGAGTTGGCTTAGGCAGGTAAAAGGAGTTTATTGGCTTGGGGAGCTGTGAAAAGTCAAGCCAGAACTAACTCCATACATCCTTTGATCTGGAGGCTAAAATGATGCAAACAAGACCAGCTCTCTTGTCGTTTCCTCATTCCGCCTCCTTTACTGACTTCATTCACAGCTCTTTATGGAGGCAGATGGGCAGCTTTTAGCCCCAGTGCCGCATCCTTCAATATTCATGTCTTATAGGAAAATAGAACTTCACACATTAACTAGTTTAGATACAAGTACAGTATTGGGACTGATTCTCATTAGTACAGCCCCAGATGAATCACTGTAGCCAGGAGGCTGAAATTTTATTCTTGTGCAGTTCTGAGTGACTTGTTCATTCCTGGAGCTAGTCTGGTGTCAACAACATCAGAAATCCACACCAGGAGAGAGAAGGAGGGCAGGTGAGCAAAGGGAACAGGAGAGGCACTGGTATTACAAAATTCAGTACACAATTCTGCAGGCTTACTAAAGAGATTGCAAGCCCAGCTTCTGCTAAAGACCAAAGACTTAGGTCTGTTTGGAGTAGGAATTGGCAAACTGCGCTGTCACTAGAAGACCTAGTGCCTCCTGCCTCATGAAAGCCACTGGAGGACAATCACCTTTTTTTGACAGTCCCTTGGAAAACAGAAGGTTCACCTCTGGGAAATGGGCTCTTGACCTACAACGAAATATCTGTGTGAAACTCTGTCATTTCTTCTGATACAACTTTTGTTTTTCTTTGTAGCCAGCATAAAGGTTGACAGCTTAGTATCAGCTTACTGGGATGCTGTCCATCGAAGAGAACTATCAAAGTTTCAGCATTAGAGTTGGATATAAAATAAATGTAATCGTCCCAATAAGATATTTTTAGACACAAGGAATGCCATTCATTTGGCACCATCATTAGTAAACAGCTGGAGTTTCTGAAGACATATTATTGATCTTCTTGTGACACTTTCTACTGGGGAGATAATCCACTTTCAGGACTTCAAATACAGTCATATGTAGATAGAGGTCACTCACATCTTTCTCCAGATGAGATTCAGTGCCTAGGTCCAAATATAATTCAACTCCTGCTGCCATCTCAAACCCATTATGTTTAATACTGAGCTGAATATCTTGAGTCCTGTTCCACCTCCTGTGTTCTCTATCTTGGCTTACCATTTCACCAACCCAATCTAAGCCATAAACTTGGGAGTCATTTTAGACCCTTCCCCAGATGATACCTGTTGACACTTTTTGCATCTTTCAATCCGTTTTCTGTAGGATGTCCAGTCACATATTCATTCAAGCCACATTTTACATGTCTAAATTTCATACCTACCATGTGAAAGATCTGTTTTAGATATTGGTATACAACAGTGAGCAGCACAAAGGTCCTGCTCTCATAAAGCCTATATTTTGTTGGGAAGAGAGAGTGAATATGTGAATAAATATAAATAAAACAGGGAAGGGGTAGAGGGAGAGTTTGAAGTGGAGAGTTGTTATTTTCTGCAGGATAGTCATGGAAAGTTTCTCTAATTAAATAATATTTGTCCGAAGACATTAAGGAAACAGAGGAACCAGCAATGTGGATATGGGAGTAAAATGAGATTCAGTATACAGAACAGCAGAAAGTATAGGGGTTAGTGTACATGCGAAGGATACCAAGGAGTCTCAATTAGCTGAAGTGGAAGGATCAAGGGCATGATGGCAGCAGACACTGACAGAGAGGGTAATCGACATAGGGTGGGAGCAGATCGAAGGAGGGCATTGTGAGGTTTTGGTTTTCATGGAATTAAAGGAGAAGTCATTGGAGAGTTTCTAGCCAAATAATGAGTTAATCTAACATTTTAAAAAGAACAGTATGAAAACTGTGGAAATGGGAAACAGACTATAGTTTTAGGGTTGTTACGGACTTTTATCTCCCCAAAATTCATATGCTGAAGTCTTACTCCATAACGTCACCATATTTGGAGGCAGGATCTTTAAGAAGGTAATTGAGGTTAAATGATGTCACAAGGTTGGGCCCTAATCGGATATGACTGATGTTCTTACAAGAAGAGAAAGAGACACCAGATCTCGATCTCCCTCTCTCCTCTTTCTTTGTCTCTGCATGTGAAACCACCTATGTAAAGACTATTACAGTGAGAAAATCTGACATAGGAAAATCATGGCAGTGAAAGAAATTTGACTTGATCAACCCCATCTTGCTTCTAACCTTTGAGCTGCCTTTGAGCATTCCTGGGCATAGGCCAAGCTAACTAGGAGAGGAATTTAGTTTACAGTTTAACTTGTTTTCTTTTTTTGGGTTGGAGTCTTGCTCTGGCTAGAGTGCACTGGCATGATCTCAGCTCACTGCAACCTCTGCCTCCTGGGTTCAAGCAATTCTCATGCCTCAGCCTCTCAAGGAGCTGGGATTACAGGTGCCCACCACCACGCCTGGCTAATTTTTGTATTTTTAATGTTGGCCAGGCTGGTCTCAAACTACTGACCTCAAGTGATCTGCCCACCTTGGCCTCCCGAAGTGCTGGGAGATGTGAGCCACTGCACCCAGCCAATATAGTTTAGCTTTGAAACAAAGATGATGACAGTCTTTCCCAAAAACAAATCCCCTCCTTGCTTGAGGATCAGACCACTTTTGCCAAAACTAGTGAATTAGCCATGGATTAGAAATTGTGGCTCAGGAGTCATGCAGCCAGAGGCCACAAGATTCCCAATCTTCCCAATTGTTTCAATAGATGACTTCAGTGTTGTAAAATCTAAGATTGGTGTTCAAGGTATATTTCAGACCCTGAATTCTGATGGACCAGCTGGCACCACCCAGATTGATAAACTGGCTCATCTAGCTTTGTTGCTCTCACCCAGGAACTGGCTCAGTGCAAGAGAACAAGCTCTGACTCTGTGATTTTATCCCTGACCCAAACAATCAGCAATCCCTATTCCCTAACCCCTTTCTGCCAAACTATCCTTAAAAATCCCTAGCCTCTTCACTTTCAGGGAGGCTGCTTTGAGTGATAACTCCAGTCCTTCTGCTTAGTTAGCTCTGTGTTTGTTAAACTCTTTCTCTGTTGCAAAATCGGCTATTCTTAGTTCATCAGCTTTTCTGGGCTGCAGGTAAGATGAACCTGTAAAGCGATTACACACGGGTACAGAGGAAAGGCCCTGTGAGGACAAAGAAAGAGTGCAGTTGTCTGCGAGCCAGAAAGAGGCTTACCAGAAATCAAACCAGACAGCACGCTGATCTTGGACTTTTGCCCTCCATAAGTGTGAGAAAATAAATTTCTGTGGTTTAAGCCACCCACTGTGTGGTATGTTGTTAGGGCAGCTCTAGGAGACTGATATGAACTACTGTAACAAACATACCTGCATATATAAGATAAAAAAGATGCATTTCTTTCTCTTAGAGTAATCTAAGTTCTAGGCTGGTGCACAATTCTACTCCATTCGATTATTCAGGGGCTCAGGCTTTTCAATCTTGTTTCTCTATCAAGTTTTCAGTATTGTCATCACCTGCATTGCTAAAGACATATTTCTATGTTGCACCAGACTGACAAGAAGAAGAAAACGTGTATAAAAGAGCAATCTCAGTCTCTTAAAAGATCTGTCTCAGTAGTGGTTCATACTCCGTTGTCATGAACTTTGTCACGTGAGTAGGGCAGGGAGACTAGGAAATGGAGTAAAGCTGGTGACTGATTGCATGACTATGGGAGAAGGGGAGAACAGATTATCTTGGACAACTAATTATTTCTACTACTGCCTGATCCTTTGGCCACCAAACATCTGTGTACCTTTCTTTTTATGTAAAAATACACACAATCCCTCTTCAAAAAAGACAACCCTAAGTCCCACCAAGTTTTGAATTTAGACCAGTGCCTAGAATCTCTGGGTGATGAACAATTTTCTCCATCAAATCTGGATATACTCCTAGGATACAAAAACTAAAAGACAAGTTGTTTGCAAACTCAGCAGCACAATGACACACCCTACATACAATCATGGACTAGGGATAAGATAATCGTATTAAAAACTCTCAATTGGAAACAAGCAAATGAACAAACAAGTCAGTGGTTTACGTAGTGATGGGTCCTGCTGTGTAGAAATTGCTTAAATGCCCTAATCTGGCAGTTGAATTTACTTGATTTAACCCTGGTTCTGCTTTCTCAAAGGAGTTTACTGTCTATTTTCTTCCTGGAAAATATCCAAAGTGTCCTCTATAGGGACTGTGTCACTTTTGCAGCCGGCTCCTTGCTTGTACAAATTTGATGATACTACATTTGTTTTAAAGCTCAGTCACAGGTGTTTTCAGACCAGGCTTTGGTTCCTTTGGAAATACATTTCTCAAAAAGATGATAGGTTTCTACTGTATTCATTCTCAGCCACATTTGGCTGTAGCAAAATCCAAGGTTTTTCCCCCTAGCCTTAGTGTTTTCACTTGTTTTATGTCATTCTGCCTTGCTACCCATCATGGACCTCCACGACACACCCACTTGCTACCTTAATAGCTCTCTGAAACAATAAACTTGGATAACAAGGCAAGATTAGAGCCTTAAAGTTTGGGTTCTGTGATCAGAAAGCTTTTTTAGCCTTCAAACCCTGATCCTTTCTATTGTTTTCCATTTCTGCCTGCCAACAGGCTAATTCTCAACTGAGCTCATCACTTCTTTATTATAACTTGCAAGCAATAAGAAGCTGTTCTTTCCCTTTTTTAAAAGTATTTATTTTTATTTTTTAAAATATATTTTATTATAATTTAGGTTTGGGGTACTTGTGCAGAACATGCAGGACTGTTGGCATAGGTACATACATGGCAGTGTAGTTTGCTGCCTCCATCCCTGCCACCTGTATCTGACATTTCTCCCCATGTTATCCCTCCCCTACTCCCACTTTCTGCTGTTCCTCCCTAAGTCCCCCCACAGCAGACCCCAGTGTGTGATGCTCCCCTCCCTGTGTCCATGTGTTCTCATTGTTTGTGACCTGCCTATGAGTGAGAACATGCAGTGTTTGATTTTCTGTTCTTTTGTCAGATTGCTGAGAATGATAGTTTCCAGATTCATCCATGTCCCTGCAAAGGACACAAACTCATTGTTTTTTATGGCTGCATAATAGTCCATGGTGTATATGTGCCACCTTTTCCTTGTCCAGTCTATCATCTATGGGCATTTGGGTTGGTTCCAGGTCTTTGCTATTGTAAACAGTGCTGCAATGAACATATGTGTGCTTGTGTCTTTATAATAGAACGATTTATAATCCTTTGGGTATATACCCAGTAATGGGATTGCTGGGTCAAATGAAATTTCTATTTCTATGTCCTTGAGGAATTTGCCACACTGTCTTCCACAATGGTTGAGCTAATTTACACTCCCAACAACAGTGTAAAAGTGTTCCTATTTCTCCACATCCTCTCCAGCATCTGTTGTCTCCAGATTTTTTAATGATCACCATTCTAACTGGAGTGAGATAATATCTCAATGTTGTTTTGATTTGCATTTATCTAATGACCAGTGATGATGAACATTTTTTCAAATGTTTGTTGGCCTCATGTATGTCTTCTTTTGCAAAGTGTCTGTCCATATCCTTTGCCCACTTTTGAATGGGTTTGTTTGTTTTTTTCTTGTGAATCTGTTTTAGTTCTTTGTAGACTCTGGATATTAGCCCTTTGTCAGATGGGTAGATTGCAAAAATTTTTTCCTATTCTATTGGTTGCCAGTTCACCCTAATGACTGTTTCTTTTGCTATACAGAAGCTCTGGAGTTTAATTAGATCCCATTTGTCTATTTTGGCTTTTTTTGCCAATGCTTTTGGTGTTTTAGTCATGAAGTCCTTGCCTATGCCTATGTCCTGATTGGTTTTGCCTAGGTTTACTTCTAGGGTTTTTATGGTGTTAGGTCTTATGTTTAAATCTTTAATCCATCTGGAGTTAATTTGAGTGTAAGGTGTCAGGAAAGGGCCCAGTTTCCGCCTTCTGCACACTGCTAGCCAGTTTTCCCAACACCATTTATTAAACAGGGAATCCTTTCTCCATTGCTTGTTTTTGTCAGGTTTGTCAAAGATCAGATGGTTGTAGCTATGTGGCGTTGCCTCCGAGGCTTCTGTTCTGTTCCATTGGTGTATATCTCTATTTTGGTACCAGTACCATGCTGTTTTGATTACTGTAGTCTAGTAGTCTAGTTTGAAGTCAGGTAGCGTGATACTTCCAGCTTTGTTCTTTTTGCTTAGGATTGTCTTGGCTATGCGGGCTCTCTTTTGGTTCCATATGAAGTTTAAGGTGGTTTTTTTCCTGTGAAAAGGGTCATAGATAGCTTGATGGGGATAGTGTTGAATGTATAAATTACGTTGGGCTGTATGGCTATTTTCACAATATTGATTATTCCTAAACATGAGCATGGAATGTTTTTCCATCTGTTTGTGTCCTCTCTTATTTCCTTGAGTGGTGGTTGTAGTTATACTTGAAGACATCCTTTACATCCTTTGTTGGTTATATTCCTAGGTATTTTATTCTCTTTGTAGCAATTGTGAATGGCAGTTCATTCTTGATTTGGCTCTCTTTAAGTCTGTGTTTGGTGTATAGGAATGCCTGTGATTTCTGCACATTGATTTTGTATCCTGAGACTTCGCTGAAGTTGCTTATCAGTTTCAGGAGATTTTGGGCTGAGATGATGGGGTCTTCTAAATATACAATCATGTCGTCTGCAAATAGAGACAATTTGACTTCCCTGTATCCTAATTGAATACGCTTTCTTTCTTTTTCTTGCCTGATTGATCTGACTAGAACTTCCAATACTATATTGAATAGGAGTGGTGAGAAAGGGCATCCTTGTCTAGTGCCAGATTTCAAAGGGAATGTGTCCAGTTCAGTATGATAGTGGCTGTGGGTTTATTGTAAATAGCTTTTATGATTTTGAGATGCCTTCCATAGATACCTAGTTTATTGAGAGTTTTTAGCATAAAGGGCTGTTTAATTTTGTTGAGGGCCTTCATTGCATCTAGAGATAATCATGTGGTTTTTGTCTTTGGTTCTGTTTATGTGGTGAATTACATTTATAGACTTGCATATGTTGAACCAGCCTTGCATCCCCATGATGAAGTCTAGTTGATCGTGATGGATAAGCTTTTTGATGTGCTGTTGCAATCGGTTTACCAGTATTTTATTGAAGATGTTTGCATCTATGTTCATCATGGATATTGGCCTGAAGTTTTATTTCTTTGTTGAGTCTCTGCTGAGTTTTGGTATCAGGATGATGTTGGTCTCATAAAATGATTTGGGAAGTATTCCCTCTTTTGCATTGTTTGGAATAGTTTCAGAAGGAGTTATACCAGCTCCTCTTTGTATGTCTGGTAGAATTCAGCTGTGAACTCATCTCGACCTGGCCTTTTTTTGGTTGGTAGGCTGTTAATTGCTGCCTCAACTCCAGCCCTTGTTCTTGGTCTATTCAGGGTTTCTACTTCTTCCTGGTTTAGGCTTGGGAGGCTACAAGTGTCCAGGAATTTATCCATTTCTTCCAGGTTTACTAGTTTATGTGCATAGAGTTGTTTGTAGTAATTTCTGATGGTAGTTTGTATTTCTGTGGAATCTGTGGTGATATCCCCTTTATCATTTTTTATTGCATCTATTTGATTCGTCTCTCTTTTCTTTTTTATTAATCTGGCAAGTGGTCTGTGTATTCTGTTCGTGTTTTCAAAAAACTAGCTCCTGGGTTTATTAATTTTTTGAAGGGTTTTTTTGTGTCTCTGTCTCCCTCAGTTCTGCTCTGATCTTAGTTATCTCTTGTCTTCTGCTTGGTTTTGAGTTTTTTTGATCTTGCTTCTCTAGCTCTTTCAATTTTGTTGATAGGATGTCGATTTTAGATCTTTCTTTGCTTCTCATATGGGAATTTATTGCTATAAATTTTCCTCTAGACACTGCTTTAAAAGTGTTCCATAGATTTTGATACATTGTGTCTTTGTTCTCATTGGTTTCGAAGAACATCTTTATTTCCGCCTTCATTTCATTGTTTATCCAGTCAACATTCAAAAGCCAGTTGTTCAGTTTCCATGATGTTGCGCAGTTCTGAGTTAGTTTCTTAATGCTGAGTTCCAATCCTGAGTTCTAATTTTATTGCACTGTGGTCTGAGAGACTGTTTGTTATGATTTCCATTCTTCTGCATTTGCTGAGGAGTGATTTACTTCCATTTATGTAGTCAGGTTTAGAGTAGGTGTGATGTGGTGCTGAAAAGAATGTATATTCTGTGGATTTGGGGTGGAAAGTACTGTATATGTCTATTAGGTTTGCTTGGTCCAGGTCTGAGTTCAAGTCCTGGATGTCCTTGTTAATTTTCTGTTTCGTTGATCTAATATTGACAGTGGAGTGTTAAAGTCTCCCACTATTATTGTGTGGGAGTCTAAGTCTCTTTGTAGGTCATTAAGAACTTGCTTTATGTTTCTGAGTGCTCCTGTATTGGTGCGTATATATTTAGGATAGTTAGCTCTTTTTGTTGCATTGATCCTTTTACCATTATGTAATGCCCTTCTTTTTGTCTCTTTTGATCTCTGTTGGTTTAAAGTCTATTTTATCAGAGACTAGGATTGCAACTCCTGCTTTTTTGTGCTCTCCATTTGCTTGGTAAATCTTCCTCCATCCCTTTATTTTGAGTCTATGTGTATCCTGGCATGTGAGATGGGTTTCCTGGATACACCACACTGATGGGTGTCTTTTGACTGGGGTATTTAGCCCATTTACATTTAAGGCTAATATTGTTATGTGTTAATTTGATCCTGCCATTTTGATGCTAGCTGGTTATTTTGCCCATTAGTTGATGCAGTTTCTTCATTGTGTCAATGCTCTTTACCATTTGGTACCTTTTTGGAGTGGCTGGTACTGGTTATGCCTTTCTATGTTTAGTGCTTCTTTCAGGAGCTCTTTTAAGGCAGGCCTGGTGGTGACGAAATCTCTGAGCAATTCCTTGTTCATAAAGGATTTTATTTCTTCTTCACTTTGGAAGCTTAATTTGGCTGGATATGAAATTCTAGGTTGAAAGTTCATTTCTTTAAGGATGTTGAATATTGGCTCCCACTCTCTTCTGGCTTGTAGGGTTTCTGACGAGAGATCCACTGTGAGTCTGATGGGCTTCCCTTTGTGGTTAACCTGACCTTTCTTTCTGGCTGCCCTTAGCATTTTTCCTTCATTTCAACCCTGGTGAATTGACAATTATGTGCCTTGGGGTTCCTCTTCTTAAGGAATATCTTTGTGGTGTTCTCTGTATTTCCTGGACTTGAATATTGGCCTGCCTTGCTATGTTGGGGAAGTTCTTCTGCATAATATCCTCAAGAGTGTTTTGCAGCTTGGATTCATAGTCTTGGTCACATTCAGGTACACCTATCAGACATAGATTAGGTCTTTTCACATAATCCCATATTTCTTGGGGGCTTTGTTCATTTCTTTTTACTCTTTTTTCTCTAATCTTGCCTTCTTGTTTTATTTCATTGAGTTGATCTTCAATCTCTTATATCCTTTCTTCTGCTTTGTCGATTTGGGTATTGAAACTTGTGTATGCTTCACAAAGTTCTCGTGTTGTGTTTTTCAGCTCCATCAATTCGTTTATATTCTTCTCTAAGCTGAAAAATATGGAATGCTTCATGAATTTGCATCTCCTCCCTGTGCAGGGGCCATGCTAATCTTCTCTCCATCATTTCAATTTTAGTATATGTGCTGCCGAAGTGAGCACAAGGAGCTGTTCTTTCTAGAAATTTTTCCTAGACCTGCTACTTCAGTAGGCCTGTGGTCTGCCTTCCAAATCATTTGAGGCAATAGTTTACCAGATGTTTTGCCCGGGTATGACAAATATTTGTGGGTTTCTCATCTCCAACAGCCTTCTGTTGCCCTACTCATAAACCAATGTCATATTTTAGGTATTATAATGGTGGCATTCCATATATGGTAGTTTTTTCTGTATTAGGTTAAGGATAGCAGCTAAATAAAGAAACTATAAAACACAGTGCTTAAAACAGATTGGAAAATTTTTCGTTTCTCACATAATTATCTGTTGGTAGCTCTCTGCCATATAAATAATCAGGGACTCAGATTCTTTCTATGTTGTTTTTTTATTACCTCATGGGGTATTGTCTTCATTTGCAAGATTAAAAGTATATCTCAGGTTTGTCCATCATGTAAAAAGGAGACTCTGGAGGAGATATGCTTAGAAGTGGGCACATTTATGTTCTGCTCATATTTTAATGGCGAAAACAAAGCCACATCTAACTGAAAGGGAATCTGGGAGGTGTAGTGTGGGTAAGCAGCCTTGTACAAAGCTTCAGTTGTATTATAAAAAAGTGAGAACGTTATCAGCAGCCTCTGTTATGGGAGACAGTCTAAAAGCAGGGACCCTTGTTAAGAGGCTGCTGTAATCATAAGGTATGCAATGATCATGTCTTTGTAGAGTAGTAGTAGCAGTAAAGGTGCTGAGAAGGAGTTGGATTTTTGATATATTTTGAAAGCTAGTAGAATTTGCTAATGGGTTGGATATGAGAGAAGGTGATGCTAAGATTTTTGGTTTGTGCACCTGAGTAGTGACGTATACTGAAAAAGGGAAAAATTAGAGGAAGGGCAGTTTTGAGATGAGGAAAATAAAGAGTTAGATTTTGGACTGATTAGACATAAGTAAGCAGGTCATGTGGGGATATATAAGCTTGAAGTTCAGGAATATTATTGAAGATATAAATTTCTGGGGCCATCTGTGTGTAGATGGTATTTAAAGCCGTGCATTTGTAATACCACCTAGAGAGTTAGTGAAGCTAAAAAAAAAGGTAAAGAGCTTTCAGAACTGAGCTTTAGTGCACTCCTGTGTTTAGAAGCCAAGGAGATTGGGAGAAACCAACAAAAACTATTGACAGGGTGGCCAGGGAGGTAGGGAAAGAATTAAGAGATAAAGTTTCCCTAAATACAAGAGAAGAAGGTATTTCAGGAAAGAGATAGTGGCAGAGTAGTTCAAATATGGGTATTTCAATGAAGTGGAAAATGACAATCAACCAGCAATGTTGAGTCCAACTGGTGACTTTGACAGAGTTGTTACATTGGATGGAGTGATTTGAGGAGAGAATGGGACTAGAGGACGTAAGGAACAAACATGACCAAATTTTGGAGAAGTTTAGATATAAAGGGAAGTAGTGAAGTGGAATAGTAACTTGAAGGAAACTATGGGAACATGAATGGGTTCTTTTAATATGAGAGATATTAAAACAGGCTATATATTCATAAGAATGATCCAGTAGAGAAAGAAACATATCACAACGTATAAGAGGGACTGATAATCATTGGAATGATGGTAAGCGATAGGATCTAGCATACCAGTGTTGATCTTGATCTCAAATAGTAACACGCTTCACCTATTGTCATGAAGGAAGGTAGGGAAAATGAGTTATAGATGCAAGTAAATTGATAGACACAGCAGTGGAAATGTGTGGACATTCTTTTCTGATGGCTTCTACTTTAGCAACCACAGAGGAGGCAGGGTCCTCAGCTAAGAAAGCATCAGGAGAGAGGAACTGGAGGTTTGAGAAGAGATGAGAAGTTGTGAATTGTGGTCTAGAAGAAGAGGAGTGAATGAATTCAGCGTACATGGAAGAGTTGCTTGATATTCCTGATTATAGCTTTAAAGTGAAACAACCAGGAGAATGGAATATTTTTTTCCAACCTTGTTTATCTTTGTGATTGTAGGTGCAGAGTAGACAAGAACTAGTTTACCAGCACAGGGATTTAGCCAGGTGTGTCTGTCAAGATCCAGTCAGAAGACAGAAACCATACCACCAACTAGAACAGAGAAAATCTAAGATAAACAACAATACCTAGGTGAATGATGGCTATCTACTAGAAAGGGATACACAGAGACAGTGCCTGCAGAGGGAGACTGCATGCCTGCATGCCACTCACAGCACCAGAAATGTCTCTTCTTTCACTTCTAGCCCTGCACTTTCCCTCTAGCATTCTCTATGGGCAGAGCTTATTCTGGAAAAATGTCTGCAGAAACCAGCTGTGGTGTCACAAAGCAGGGCAAAGGAGATTGGGGTTTAGAATTGAGAGGCAACAACTTAATAACTAGTGCAACCAGATGAGCACAAGGTGAACAGGGCGGGCAGGAAAAGTGAGGTTGTATGCTAGAGAGCGATTATAATAATTATGGAATCTTATCTGGATGAGGAAGGAGAGAAGGAAAAGGAGGTGAAAGGCAATAAAAAGAAGCCACCCTTGTAACCTGCTGGAATCGCACTCTCTGGAAGGGTGCATGGTATGACCCGCACAACCGTTCGTCAATGCTCTGGAATGCACTGCAAGACTCATTTGGATCTCAGAAAGATTGGAAGATGTGAACAAGTCTTATTTTTCTATGTCAGTGTTCAGAATTATCATAAAGATCTGCTAGATGAATCCTGTGGAGAAAGTAAGTGGAGAAACTAAGTCGTGCTCAGGCACTTTCGTTTACCGTAAGGACCATGGAGAAGGCAAATTTTCACTTAAGATATTATTATTAAACATTGCAAAACCTAGGGATCTTTCAATACTTTTCCACTTTATTTCCTAAGCTATGAATAAGAACACTAAAAGATTCAGTTCTAGTAATTTGTATAATGAAACAATGAATGTATTATGTTTTCCAAACTACAGGAAGATTCTCACATTCCCCTTCTCCTTCGCTGCCTGCATCTCTTCCTCCTCCCCACCTCTTGAGAATCATTGACCTAAACATATAAATGTCTAACAGGGCAATCTCGGGGATCTGCAAGAGGCCACTCAGGAAGAAATCTGAAGTGTGAAGCATTTTACCCCACTAAAATCATACTAGTTACTGACAGCCAATTCTGCCTGCCAGTAATTATAGCCTGTCAGGGTTCACAGGCACTTGCATTTCACAAGGATGTGTGAATTGCACATGTCTTACATTTCTTAGTAGGGGCCTGCCCTACAGCAATATTTTTACCAAATGACAGTTTTCAGGGAGGTATTGGATCTTATTTAAGTGAAAAAATAATAATAATAGTTATTCTTCACTATAAGACCACAAAAGAGGCTGCAATTAATGAATTTGCAGAGTCAGGAACATTGCTCAAGGCATTAGCTCAGTTCGGTTTAGAGCTGTTTGTTTACAAGTCATTAGGAGACCCCAGACTCATTTGTGGTGGCAGGTAGTCTTCATTCCTTTATCTGCTTTTTTTTTCCCTCCTTAAACTAATTTTTTATTGTAGTAAGATATACATAACATAAAAATGACTATTTTAACCTACTCATTTAGATGTCTCACGGGTAAGCTGCTTTTTAATCTACCTGTGCAATATAAAATTAACAGCCAATTACACCACCATCAAATAGAGGAGGGTTTTTAAAAGATAACTGGAGAGTAATATACAAGGTTTCCTAATCACTACACCTAACTGCAAAGAGGAACAAAGAATTTTTCATGAGGATTTGAACTATAATTAAAGACAAATAATCAACTATGAACTTTCCATTATTTAAGCAGTGTGTTCTGTGAGGCCACCAAACTTTTCCCAGGGGAAAATAGATTACTGTTTGCTGTAAATCAAATGTGTATGGAAAAAAGGGCATACAACGAAGTGAGAAATAAGGGAGATTAGACTCCAGGAAAAAAGAGAAAGAATTTCCGGGTCAAGAAGAGGTAGGAGAACTTTTGAAAGCTAAATGAAGAAGGATTTAACAAGGGGGAAACCTAAATAAACATGAAATTGGAGGAGTGGAGAAGTGGGCTAAAAAGGTGATACAAGGATCATGTATGTAACCTGCTATGGGGAGTCCAATCAAAGACAATCAACTTCCAGCTTGGATTTCATTAGAAAATTCTTCATTCAACAGGGACAAATTCAGCTTCTTTTTTTTTTTTTTTTTTTTTTTTTTACACATAACAGCTGATCCCTGGATGAGCAAGATATACCCAGAGTCAGCACCTTCACTATTGTGGAGTAACAATTCTGGAAAGAAGGTTGTGCATTGGGATGAATGCAGAGAATAGAAAGTGTTCTTGCTCTTCTAAGCTCATGGAATTCATTCATTCATTCATTCTTTACTGAAACTTTTTTTTTGGCATTTCCTAGGTTCCAGGCAAAAACACTTTTTCACGAGTGTAAGCAAGACCAATAAATTTGTTCTTTTATGGCCCTTATTATTTTGCTAAAGATAAAGACAATAAACACACAAATAAGCAAGAAAACATCAGGTAATAACATCTGTGGTGAAGAAATTACAGCAGAATGGTGAGATAGAGTACATATCTTCTTGCCCAAAGTGAATTATTAGACACTTTTTATTTTTCCTCCCTCTTTCTCCTGACATCTTTTTCTTTCTCCTTTGCTTCCTTTGCACATTTTCTTGAGCCCATATTATGTATCAGGCATATCTGGTTTATATTTTTATACTCCCTAAGCCTACTTGAGAGAAAAAGTACAGTATTTTGCACATAGTAGGCCTCAGTAAGTTGTTGGAAAGATTCAGTTGCTCGCAAACTTAGACTGCATGAAATGAAGAACATAAAATATCAAAAGAGAGGAAAGAAAAAAAATGAGCATAATTAACACAGAAACAGGTTAAAATTAGATGACAGTGAGCCTTATTGGCACAAATAATGACTACATCAATATGGCATTTGAAATAGCAGGACGCCATCATTTATCTCACTTTTGTGTCTCATCTGTCTTATGAATTTGGAGAAAGCAGGGCATTTTGCCAAATTTAGAAGCAATTCAAATTTTGTGTATTAAGACTTTCGACTGAAAGTTGTAGATGTCTGTATTTGAGCTCTGATTGCTGGCAAGATAAAATTTCCCAGTTAAAAGAAAATCAGTTTTTAAGATCATGAAAGAGAGAGAGAGACCTAATGTGCAGGGTTAATTGTAAAAAATCAGAAACAGATGGACTGATGTCTTCTTAAGAGATAGAAGGGAAAATAGAGGGAAAACAGTAAGTGGCAGAATGAAATTTGTGGGTCGTTGCTTTTGATCACATAGCCTTAGTATGTTGGGTAACTAACAAGCTTAGGCTGATTTTCCCTGGTAAAGGAGCTTTGGATGACATAAGCCAAACATTTTTCCTCTTAATTCTCCTGGTAATAGCAATTTATCTTTTTCAAGCAGTGATGGAAATGGAGGAATGCACACGAATGCAGATGCTGGACCTTTCTGCCCACCTCATATGTAAATGTTATAATAGGATTTACCTGACTTAGCAGTACAGTGGAAGCTCCCAGAATTCATTTTGATTCCTACCCCTGCTCACAAAGGCTATATAGGTTTGTAGAAAAGATCAGCATTAAGCAGAAAAAGTCACAGCCATACTAACACTTTTGGAAAGCATGAGTTTACCATAAAATATAAGCCAGCCTAAAATCCTGGTCAGAAAGCTACGAGTGTCTTAGGGTGGAGGTGGCTTATCCACAATTGACTTAGGCAGATGTTGTATCTTGCATTTCAACATTCATGAATAAATTCCCTCAACCTAAGGCATATAAACACACATTCATGAAAGAATCCACATGACTCTCTTTATTTTTAGGAGATTACATAAAATATTTATGTCCCTCTGTCTTCCTAACCAATTACTTTCCCTAAGAAAAAAAATAATACATATGAAATGTGATTAAAAATTTACCTTGTACCAAATAACTTGCAATTAACTCATTCATTTCCACATTTCTTCATTCTCAGTTACAGTTGGAATGCACTGTAAAACAACTATCACTTTTGAACCTTTCAAACTGGAAATACACCATATCAATGGTGGCAGGCAAGTCAAAACACAATGTAGATTTTGTATCAATCAGAATGTCAAATGATCTCATTAGAGTTTCAGGTCTATATGTGGGTACATTTTCAACTGCTCCGCTTTCCTGCATGAAAGTTTAGCAAAGATTAAGTCATTTACCAGCGACAGTTGGCTAAGGCAGCTGAGTGGAGGCTTTGATGAAATGTGTCAGTCATTTTCCAGCAACTCTGGCTTAGACAGTAGGTTATCAGGAGTAACCGCTGTCAAAGAACTATTGTCAATGTGGTTGGAATTCTTTTGACAGAACATTCCTCTCCTAAATATTTTCTTTAACTTGTTTGTGAGCCTTTTCATTTTTATGACTATATTTACTATGAAAATTAACATTCTGAATATCATAGCCTGGATTTATTTTTTGAAAAAAAAAATCTGGGGGGCATAATGAGTGGAAAGGATGGACTTTAGAATTCATATAAAGAAATAGCACTATATATGTTCACTATGTGGGTGATGGGATCAATCATACCACAAATCTCAGCATCACACAATATACCCATATAACAAACCTGCAAATGTACCCCTTGAATATAAAGTAAAAGCTGAAATTAAAAAATTATGTACATAAGTAATACATAATTAAACAATGAATGTCACATAATATGCTATTTATATATTTTGTTCCAGATTTTACTTAAAATTAACCAGCTATTCCTATTAGCTAAATTTGAAGAATCAAATATTGTTTCTCTTCTTGTACATCTCATAGCCTGAACCAAACCCAAATATCTCATGGTGCTGGTATGTAGCACAAACTCTAAACATCTGCTTGTGACATATTTATTTAAAGCAGAAAAATCTCGGGCTTCTAAGGGTCTCAGTAACAGATCAGGCCAGAAACTATTCCAACTATTTCAGATACTGAACTTTCAAAATGCTACTGCTTCTCTTTCTCTGAAAAATTTATAGTGATCAGATCCTAACAAAATTTGGAGTCTCTGAGCAGGTATACAGAAATATCCACATATAAAGACAAATTTAACATACAAGAAAATGAATTTGAAGGAATGACCGTTTGATATTTAAACAGTGATTTCCTTACATCAAAAGAAGCTACTTTAAATTTATCTTATGTAAAAGATCAGCTCAAGGTCCATGACTTCTGTTTGAAAGTGTTTCATGGGATTCTTAGCCACACAACAGTTTTTAGCTTACAATTTGATAATGAATGAGTAGACTGACTTTTTTTTAAGTGAAATGTATTAGCCTGGGCGATATCACCATCAACTAGAAGCAGAAGGCCTTCTAGTTCAAAAGTGTCCTTTCAAATTATCTTGTGTGTGTTTTCCAAAATTGAATATTCATCTTAGGAATTTAAATGTTGATTTAAGACTTTAGTGAAAGATGTGTATTTGAGAAGCTGAACCAAACAGTGGGAGTTTTGTTAAATATTTTGCTAAATATAAAGGAACTTTATTTGGGGTTAATTTTTTAGGGAGAAAAATCTTGCTTTAAAAATATTGTGAGTTATGTTTTGAGATCTTGAAAACTTTTTGTAGGTGAATTATCAAGTGGCATTGGTTCGAAGAGGAAAAAGACATGTCAACAGATAATTACAATAAAATGTGATAAGTGCTATTATAAGAATTTATGCCAAGTCCTCTGAGAGGGCTCCTCCCCTTCCATATGGGGATTTTTGGCAATGACAGAATCAGGGTGTGGGTGAATTTGCTGAAGTGATTGCAATCAGGTCAGGGGATTAAAAACTCTAGAAGTAGGGACTTAAAACCATCTTCCTACTTATTGTATGTTGAATATGAAGGAAGTAATGCTAAATAAGGAAAAAAAGGACATTACTAAGATTATCTGAAAACTCACTCTGGCATTCTAACTGAAATGAAAATTTCACCTATAACTGTTATATATATAACTGTTATATATAACAGTTATAATGCTTAAAATTTATATGGCACTTTGTACTTTTCGAAGTAATTTCTCATTGTAGTAGCATTTGCCTTAAAAAGTAATTTAATTTTTCATATATCACTCATTCATTCATTCATTCATTCTAGTATGCTGTGTGCCAGATGATGTGTCAGAGCTGATAATTCAAAGATGAATAAGACATTGCTCCTTTTTTTATATATTGCATTCTTACTAAACTGTGAACATCTTTGAGGATAAATGTATTTGTAGCACATAGGTACTCACTATCTGTCTGTTGAATGAATATTTGAATTTATGAATAATGAAGAAATGTTCTGATCAAGTTGCAAATAAAGAATTTATTTACCAAACTGAAGTTTGGGCATATTAAGATAACAAGTACTGGAGTCAGAAGCCCTGGTTTTATGTCGTGGCTTGGATATACTAGCATGATACTGGCAAATTTACTTAACCTTTCATAGTCACATTTTCCTAAATTTGGGGATAAAATAATCTCTGTCTTAAAAAGTTGTTATGAGGGTGAACGTGCAAGTTCCTTCTAACTGAATGTGCTATTTAGATGTTAGAATTGTTACAAATAACGTTCTTATATTCTACACTATAGGGCAGCATTTAAAGGGAAGTTGCTCTATTAATCATAAAGTAGCATATTCTTTCCACAATGGAGAAATCAAGAGTGCTCTTCCTGGCAGGTTGCCAGTTGTTCTGGGTAAATTACATCAGTGATAAGAATCAGAGACCAATACTGAAGGCTTTATATTGATGGGCTGACTAAAGGGGACGGGAAGTGTTGTGACTTGGGAGTAGCATAGATCCCATGCAGTTGTAACTGAAGTACAGGGTTCTAAGTCTGACTGGCAACAAGGCAAGCTTGCTCCATGGCCAATTAATGGTCCCAACAATCACCACTCAGGCATCTGAATCTTGGGTCAGGTATTCTGATGGTATTTGGAATGCCATTGAATGGGAGCTATGGAACTAGATGATTTTTATAGATGAATGAGTATGAGTATCGTGGACATTGCTAAATATACATGAAGATGGAAATAATTGAAATGAGATGAGGCTTATAGGCAGTGGCCTAGATGACATAGATGGTAATTACGCTGTTATTATTACTACCTCCACCACCATCAATAACAATATGTTGACAGTCTACCTAACATTCTTCATTATCTCTATGAATACTCATGAAAAACTAGTAAAGTACCCATTCATTTTACAAATAAAAGGGTACATCTGGATGCCTCAAATGACTTGTCTGAGGCTATATTGCAAGTAAATTGACTCAGCTCTTGTGAACCCAGGTTCACTGCTATTTCATGTAAGAGGCCTGCTCCTTTATTCTCCAAAAGGCAGGATGTCTACATGTTGTGCAGAGTGGACTGGAGGAAAAGAAATGTTTCCTGGGTAGTCAACAGTATTTGCTACAGGATGCCTTGGATTGTTTTTTCACTTGTACATTTTCTACCTGATGAAATGAAAACTCCTCGGGAGCAGTAAGCACCGTCTTATTCTTCTTATTCAGCTCTGAGGACAGTAGATGTACCTAATAGACTGTGTAAATACATTTTAGCAATTTTTAATGTTATCATAAATATCTATTGAAAGTTTACTTTCCAGTTAAATACCTTATCGAGAACTGCTAGCCACTGTTGCCCACCCCTCCTTTTTTTGAGATGGAGTTTCACTCTGTTGCCCAGACTGAAGTGCAGTTGCGTGATGGCTCGCTGCAATCTCCCTGGTTCAAGCAATTCTCCTGCCTCAGCCTCTTGAGTAGCTGGGACTACAGGCACGCACTGCCACGCCCAGCTAATGTTTTGTATTTTTAATAGAGATTGGGTTTTACCAGATTGGCCAGGCTGCTCTTAAACTCCTGACTTCAGGTGATCCACCCGCCTCAGCCTCCCAAAGTGTTGGAATTACAGGCGTGAGCTACCGCACCTGACCCCACTCCTGCCTTCTCTAACACACATACACAGATGTTACTACAGAGCCCATTTCTTTCTCACATCCATGCTGCTATTAGATCCCTTGATGTATCCCATAACCAGCATGTCGTGGTCTCTTCAGGCAGGATGACTGCTGAGCATACCTTCTTGTTGCCATGCTGCCTGCATCCATGATCCTCTTTTCTATAAACATAGCACCAGGCACATCTAATCTGCAATATGATATCTCATACTTTATTTTATTATTTGCTTCTTAGTGAAGCTTCCTTCAAACTTCATTATTTGATTTAGCTTATATAAGGAAGGAGAGACAGAAGACAGAGCAAAATGGGCAGAAGTAGAATGAGTGAAGAAAAAATACCTTAAATAAGTGTTGGACTTTGAGACATTATTTGTATACAAAATTAATTTGTGTAAGTCGGTCTCATCTCTAAAAACTAGACTGTAAGCTTATTCGTCAAATGGAAGCTTAGGTGAGACCTGAATGTAGAACAGATACCCATTTTTCTTGTGTATGAAGTTGCTGCTACTGTGTAAGACCTGTCTGGCTCTTATTATCATGGCAGGTGCTTTCTCTCCTGGTTTGATCTTTTTAGAAAGCTGCTGGCAAGGGCTTCAAAGGGTGACCAGCTGAAACTAACCATGCCGTAGGTTGCTAACTGTAAAAAAATTCCCTACCCAGTTCTCAATCAGTAAGGCTCTAACAGAAACACCTTGGAAGCTTCTCAAACTATCTGGGTCCGCTCATCCTCTCTCCAGTGAGATATCAGAGTGTCTGATGGGGCAATGAGTATGTGAGATTTGGAAAAGCTTCCTAGTTGGTTCAATCTCTCTGCCTATCTTTCCTCTGAGAATTGTTGGCCTAGTCGTTAAGAACATGTTCTTTGGATTCAGTTACTTCTGTATTTAAATCCTGGCAAAGGCACTTGTTGGCTCTGTGACATGGGGAGAATTACATAATCTCTGATGATCTTCTTCTTTCCTTTGAAAAGTGCAGTTAATAATTACTCAAATAGCTAGGCATAAATTGCTAACATATGTTCCAGACCTGTACGCTGAATACCCAGGAACATTGAAAGAAAAATTAAAGAAGACCTAAATATGTGAAAAGATATATCATACTCATAGATTGGAGGACTTAATATAGTTGAGTAATTCTTCATCAACTGATGTATGGATTCAAACCAGTGCCAATAAAAAAACCTTAATTTGAGTGTGATTTTTATAAAAGATGATACAATGATTCTAAAATTTATAAGGAGACACAAAAGATCTGGAAGAGACAGAAAAAATTTGAAAAAGATAAAGGAAGATGGAGAATTTATACCTCCAGATTTCAAAACTTACCATAGTAATCAATATCATGTGATACTGGCATAATTATAGACATATAGACAGATGGAATAGAATAGAGTCCAGACATATATGGTCAGTTGAATTTTGACAAAGATGCTTGAATAATTCAATGGGGAAAGAATAATTTTTTAAATACATGGTGCTGAAAAACTGGTTATTTGTATGGAAAAAAGTTAATCTAAATCTCTACAGCATCCGCTAAAGTAAACTGGAGATGAATCATAGCCCTAAAGACAAGTGATAGACATGGTCCTAAAACACCTAGAAGAAATGATAATGAAATACACACACATACACACATACACACACACACACAGAGGCTGGAATGCAGTGGCGTGATCTCGGCTCACTGCAACCTTCACCTCGCGGGTTCAGGAGATGCCCCGCCTCAGCCTCCTGAGTAACTGGGACTACAGACACGGGCCACCACGCCTGGCTAATTTTCTGTCCTTTAGTAGAGACAGGGTTTCACCATGTTGGTCAGGATGGTCTTGATCTCCTGACCTCATGATCCGCCCACCTCGGCCCCCCAAAGTCCTGGGATTACAGGTATGAGCCACCATGCCTGGCTAACAAAAAATATTTTTAACAATTGGGTACACAAGATTTCTTAGGACACAGGAAGCACTAACTATACAAGAAAATAGTTAATTAACTGACAGCATCAAAATAGCATCAAAACTGTAAGCATTTGCTCTTCAAAAGACAGCACTGAGTAAATAAAAAGAAAAATACCAAACTGAGGAAAAAAATATTTGCAATTGCTAATAAAGAATTTGAATCTAGAATAACTCTTAAAACTTAATAAGAAGACAAACAGTGCTCCAGAATGAACAAAAGATTTGAATAGATATTTAAAGAAAAGAAGACCATGATGGCCATGAAAAGATGTTCAACATCACTGGTCATTAGAGAACTTCAAATGGAAACCAGAATGAAATACTACCTGACATGCACTAGAACAGTCAAAATGAAAAAAGACCGACCGTATCTATTTTGCTGTTGAGAATGTGAAATAGCACAATCACTTTGGAAAACAGTTTGGCAGTTTCCAATAAAGTTAAATAAACACTTAACATATACCCCAAAATTCTTTATCTAGGCATATATCCAAAAGAAATGAAAACATATGTCCACTGAAAGGCTTGCACACAAATGTTCATAGTGTCTTAAAAAAAAATAACAGCCCCAAATTGGATACAGCTCAAATGTCTGTCAACAGGTGAATGGATAAACTGTGTTATAGACATACAATGGGCTATTATCACTTGGCAGTAAAAATAAACTAATACTAAAACACTGAGAAATCTGAAACATAATGCCGAGAAAAAGAAACCAAACACAAAACAGTATTTACTGTATAATTCCATTTAAGTGAGATTCTGGAACAGGCAAAAGTAATCCATTGTAACATAAATGAGATCAGTGGTTGCCTGGAAGCACAAAGAGAGCAACTGGGTTACACTAAAAAGACATCCAAGAGAGTATCTTGGAAATGTCCTTTATTTTGACTTAGGTGGTGGTTTCATGATGTATTCATTTTTCAAAACTCACCAAACTCTACACTTAAGATTGAATGCATTTTATTGTTTAAATGCCAACTTTTTAAATTACAAACTTAAAAATATATTGGGTCAGTTTGAGACATCACCAGTAGTCTACAATTGTGTATGCAAAATATAAAAATCCAAATATGAAATGAAATACAAATGAATGAAATACATGAATGTAAGCTGAGGTTATTATAGAATGCCACTAGCTTATAGACAAAGACTTTGTTAAGGAAAAAAAAAAAGAAACAACAAATGAAGCAGATACTTTGTTGGCATAACAATCCTTTAGGTTCTTATGAGAATTGGACCATATTAGCAAAACGAAAGTTTGTTGGTCCATTAGATGTTTCATTTTGAAGACTCTGGAAGAAACCTTTACTATTGGCACCATATCCATACTAAGAACATGGATTTCATGACGTTAGAACATAGATGTACCACCCAAAAGGATGTGGAACCTTGGAATTCGGCCCTCAGTGAGAAGTGATGCAGGTTACCTGTCAGATCCTGAATTAACCGAGAGGTAACCCACGTGGAAACAATAAATAGATTTGTACCATTTTCTGAGTTCTGCATGTTTATGATAAGCTAACAAAATTGCTTTGAATCTGATAATGTACCTGTTCTCATGTGTCCTTCCGAGCTTTAACTGGAGCCTTACACTTTGGTAAAGAACAAAAATATATAACTCCATGTATACAGAATAGCTTAAAAATATTTCTAGTTTTAGGAATTCAGTGTTTGATGTAAGTTTTCAGACTTGATTTTTTTTCTACTTAAAATCATCGAAATCAATCAACCACCCACCAACCAGCCACATATAAAATCCAGACGCTATTTTAGGCTGCAAAGATGGCTAGTCTCCTGCACCAAAATGGTGAGCTAGGTAGGGGGAGGCTCTAGAAATTTCATTAGGAGGCTGTTCAAGTTAGTGGAGAACATGAAAACTATGTTGGACAAAGAATGAATGAAAAGAGAAAGGTCACCTCTTTGAAGGTCTGTCATGTGTAAGAGAAAACAGAATTTTCCTTTGCTGCTCTAAAGGCTGGAAATAAATCCAATGAGTAGAAATGAAGGGTATAAACAGACACTTTACAAAAGAAGACATCTATGAGGCCAACAAACATGAAAAAATGCTCATCACTGGTCATAAGAGAAATGCAAATCAAAACCACATTGAGATACCATGTCACACCAGTTAGAATGGCGATCATGGATATAGGGAGGCCAATAATTGGGGCCATCAGCACAATCAATCTGTGAGATACAATCATCAAATAGAAGAAAAGTGCTACATAAAATAATGTTATAGAGTCAGACACTCTGCAAGACATTGCAAGAGAGTAACCAAATTTACCATATAAAGTTTCTTGGAGGTAATGGAAAGGTGAATTATGCTGGAGATTGATCAGTTCTGACTTTTTTCTAAGAAAACTGATCAATATTCCCAACATATATCCAAGAAGCTGACAATTGTATTATAATTTTAAAACAGCAGATGATATCAATTATAAAATTATAGTGTTCAGAACCATTTAACCAAAGGCGCCAGAGTAAATAGCCAGCAATGTGAATATTCTAGACGCACGCAGATTAATGATACGGTGTGAGAACCAGGGACTACTGTTTACAGACAAGGAGCTAAACTCTCACAGCAGCTCTAGAGAAGACTTTTGAATTAATGACTAATTTCAAACAAAGCATTTAATGTCACCACTTGAAATGTTTCAGTAATAATTCAAATGGTTTAATTCTAAGCCACTTATGATTAAATTTCAAATATGCTAAGGTATTATTAGATATTTATGGGAAAAATCATTTTTCCCCCTGCAAATTAAATGTTCTTCTTTGACAATGATTCAAGTTATGATGGGGATTCTTGTTTCCTTTTAATCATAGTCCAAACACTTATATGGATAATGCAGCAATATGATCACTATTTCATTTTGGAGCCATTATTACCAAATGCAAAATATCTCAATCTCTAATACACTCCCCCTCCTCTAGGTTTTCCTTTTAATCCCATAAAAGCATCTGTCTTTGATTTCAAGTGGAGTACCTGCTGTGCAGGATGCAACGCAAATCCAATTTGTGTGTAACAAAACCAAATGGGCTGAAATGAACTCTGCATTTTAAAGATGTTTTTGTTTAATCATCGCCATCACTCGTCTTTAATGAATGCATAATCAAGTTAAACTTCAGGCAAGAAATGGAATGGCTCTTGTTAAGACAGAGAAAGCAAATTCTTGTGATATCCCTTATTGCTGATTTGCCTCCTGTTCCCATATTGGCAGGAGAGAAATAGGAACAATCTTCAAATGCATGCTATGGCAAACTGTTGAGAACCATGGCATGAGCAGTATCACTGCTCTTTTTTCTTTCTTTGTTCCTTTTTTTTGGTTCCATAGTGTTTACAGTAGAAAATCAGGATGCAAGATTCCTGGGTTCTCATTTTGACCTTTTTTCCACATCTCACAAAAATTAGAAGGCATAATATAGTACTTTGGAAGTTTAGAGGAGGATGTACCTTGAGGCATTTCTGTGCTACATATATTTAGCCTAAATGTTGACATATGGTTTCCTGATAAAGAAGCTCTTTTGGATAGTGAAACTTCTGCAATTTTTTCTTTTAGAAAGAGACTCTTACAAAGACCCCCAGGTGTCAGATAACTTTTTATACAATCTTAATGTTGTTCAAAAATAGATCAGTTGCAAGCAAGGGAATGTGATGAGAAGATGTTTTATAAGGATATGCTCTTATAGATCTTCTAATTTACTCATTTTCCAGATGAGAAAGCTAAGCACAAAATGTGCATCGACTAACATAGGGTCAGATGGTCAATGAGTGGGAAAGTCAGAGCTGGAACACTGGTTTCTGGATCCTTAGTCTTTCCAAAGCAATACTAAAATATAGCATTGTGTTACCACAGAGATGCATTGCAACAGAGATGAAAAAACTTAAATATATTCTAGAAGAATTATTAAGTAGTAAGCTGTCTGCATAGACTTCGTATTCAAGGTGAGTGTGATAATAGGGTTAGGTATTGTGTCTGAATCTCAAAATACCATTTTCAAGCAAAAATCTAGGGATGCCAGAAATGCATCTGTAATTCCAAAAATTACGGAATGCCAGAATGCATATTTCTGCTGATTACTTTTAACGGGATAAGAACTGGGATTGGTTTTATTTACAGCTGAGAGTCTACACAGTGGGATTTGCAAAACTCTGAGACAGGCTGCTTGAATACCTGTCATTATACCTGAAATTCCAACATTGCAAGTTATTTTCAGGTGATGAGGCATTGTCTTCTACTAGGGGAAAGTTCCTCTGGAGCAATAACCCTGTGGAACCACCATCTGTTCTTTACCTTTTAATTTCAAAAGATTCACTAATTTTCTTTTTGATTAGGGAACACTTCACTGCAAACAAGGTGCTGCTATAATACTGTGATTGTATATATTGCTAAATTTTGCTAGTTGATGGGAAGGATAAGGAAGGTTAGCGAATAGTGTCCAGGGCAAGCCTATTACGTTCTGCAGTGAGGTGTTGTAGACAGGAAGAGGAAGGACCAAAACTGAGAAAGCCTCAAACCTAGATGCCTTTACTCACAACTTGTTTGAGGAGGCTGCCCCTGAGTTAAGCCACTTGGAGAGCAGTTAGATCAATGTATATTCCTTTGTTCTTAACCTGTTCCACTTGTGCTTTACCTGGCCTATTCACAAAAGAATCTGAATGTTGAGTTTAGAATGGTTTTAAAATTCCCCATGTGATGGGAAAAAAATTATAAGCATAGCAATTAAATTGCATTTCAAGGTAATAGCATTTATATTGCGTTTTATATTGTCTAAATATTTACCTCATATTAGACCACCACCAAATACCTTTCACTAACATTGTTCTAGGGAGGCTAAAAGACACGGTATTCTTTCATCCCTGAAAGATTTCAGTTCCCAAATTGTGCTAGCCAAAATATGTAACCTCTTGACCCCCTCGAACTTTTTCACTTTTCTTTATATTGACAAAAATAAGACTCTTTTTAATACTGGTGTATTCTGGGCACCCAAGGCCAGAGGTCATCTATGTAAATGGACCATGTAAACAGCCCATTATGATCAGATTTTGTTTTGGTTGGGGGAGGGAGGTGGAAGAAATTAACATCATCATGTACTTAGTTTGATGTGGTAGATAATTTTGAGCAGTAGATTGTGACCCAGGTGTCCACAAATTAGATTATTTGGGGAGCTATACCTGGCAATTGAACTCTAGATGCAGGTACACTGGCTACCAAAGAGTCCCATGTACAATAATTTAAAAATTATTAAAATCAGACATCTTTTAAGACCTTTTGCAATGTAAGAGCCTCTATCAAAATCACAACATATCTTTGTACTTATAATTTAGTTGTTATCAACCCCTATGGCCACTGGATGTCCCCACTCTTCCTCAAATGCAGCTAAGGTATCACTTAACTGGCAGTTATAAAAACAATGCCTTTTCCAGGGAACCCTCAGAAAGATCCTGCAAGAGTTCTGGGTGTGCTTGGCAGGATTGCTTTTCCCTGGCAATAGCAGGACTGATTAGAAATGGGTGACTGAAGAGACTGAGGCCAGTGAGAGGAATTATTTGGCTCATGTCATTCTGTATCATTGCATATTTACTTCCGCAATCCTCTCCAATTGCTTCTTTCCCCTTAAAAAGCTCTAAAAGGGGAGTAGCTCTGAGGAAACTTTTACCGTAATCATCAGAGGTGAAACAAGTATGAGTTGGAAAAGACGAGAACATGAAAGAATGAGCATGACAACTTTGCAACATACATGAAAAATTACTTCATGGGAATGAAGGATAAAACGTATATGGCATTCTTGAGCATGGCGAAGGTCTGAATTTTGATCACTCGTTTATTCTCAGCAGTTGTACCTAGTCAGTAATAGCAGTGTGGCAATTGACTGAACATTGAACTTAAGACTTAGAAGACCAGGATTTGAATCTCATTTCTATTACTTGTTTCATGACATGTGACATGTATGCTTTGTGTCTCTGAACCTTGGGCCCTTGTCTGTGAAATGGGGTGATATAGTGCTTTCCTCAGATTTCTTGAGAAGCTTAAATTATATGTTCTATATGAAGGAGCCTGGGACACAGTGGTTACAGAATAACTGTCAAATTTCTTAAGAATTTGGGAGGCAATTAAAAATTAAGGACTTTATATCTTCAAAAGATTTTTGGTCTAGTTAAAATAGAAATAGAAGGATTTAGTGTTACTTACAATATATTTTATTATCCATTTAGAGTTAATAAAAATTATTTAACTACATCAGCTCCCCCTTTGCAATTGTCCCAAAGGGAGAATTATACATAGTTAGGGAATGCCTCACCTAAAAGGAAAAATTCCCAAAGCCTTGGAAAGTGGAACCTTCTTAAAAGAAAAGCACAATGGTTACTTAGCTAATTCTTAGGATTTATAGGAAAAGGAGAGTGCCAGTGAAATGAATTTCTTTACTGGTGAGTAGCTAAAATACAGAACTCTGTGCAAAGTTGAGACAAAGTTGTCCAGCTTTCGTGGTGACTTTGCACCATCAATCTCTTGGCAGCGTAGAAGTCGAAATGAGAAGACAAAGTGCAATAGAATTTATGTCATGTCTTATTCACCTAGGGTCTGAGACATTCAGAGAATATGGAAAACTGAGGATTTCCTTTTCCTGAAAGATTTTATCAGGCTCCCAAATGAAGTTCTGTTTCTCTAATTCCTTCTGCCACTAGACTATTTTATTTTTCTTTGGGGAAAACAATAAAACTTGCTTGTAACTAAGAAGCAGTCCCAGCACTCAGTTCCTGCTGGGAAAACAGCACTGGCCCTCATCTACTGGGAAGGGACTCATGTCCCTTCTAAGGACTGACTACCAGGCTCCTGATTAATAGCTCCCAAAGGAGAAAGCTAACTTTGTTTTTTGGCTATGTATTCTCTACAATAGCACCAATATCTCTATGTAGATTAGCAATTAAACAGCAACAACATCACCCCTCCCCGCCAAAAAAAAAAAAAAACAACACACACACCAGATAGTACTTCTGGCATTGGCAACTTAAATAAAAGCTAACTTAGAGATACAGTCTGATTTGAATGACTGAGAGTAAGATTCTTAATCTTTGATTAGCTTTGGCTCAGTTGAGTCTAAACTGCTGAGAGATTTGGTAAATCAGCAGTTGGGTGGATAAAAAAATCATCTAATTGAGGTGCATGGCCAAGGCATAACTCTTGTAAATTGGTGTTGGCTAGCCTATCGAGAGCTTTCATTGACCATATTTTGTGAAACGAATCTACTCACAATGCAACCACACAAGATTCTGCACACAGGAAAGTGCAGGCTCTCCTTTAAGATCCTTCTACCTAAAACACAGACTTGAGTTTACTAAGAACTGGGGTAAAGTCTCCTTGATGGTTTCCTTTTTTGGAAACTTATCCTATGTCTTGATTATAGTTAAGATCTTTTATTCATTCAATAACTGCCAACAGGTAAAGAATATTTCCCATTGCAATAAAAGTGATGCAGTTGAAATTAGTTTTTCAGTTCCGGTACTAGCTTCACTTTATCTATCCAAACTGCCTCTCCATGTCCTCATGTGTTCTAGCTGCTTATTGTTTGGAAGATGGCTAAATAAATAAATAAATAAGGAAATGGCCGTAGTAAAACTGCCAAGCAAACTTGGCTCTTCTGTCTGAGAATTTGAACTTCAACCTAATTAGCCCTAATTAGTTGAATTACCCACCACAAAAGTCTCCATTGAGCTCATTTTTTCATGCTGCAAATTCGTTCACAGAGCTTGTTTATAGTACAAAGTGTTGGGGGGCCTCATTTCTAGAGATTTTAATTCGGTGGATCTAGTGTAAGATGCAAGAATCTATACTTTATTAAGCACTACTCATGGCTCATTCTCAGATGGTTCTTGACCAAACTTTGAGAAACATCGGTGAATGATGCTTGAGTCATTTGAATTTACCAGAAGAGATTAGTCAGGATGCTGTGATGAAACAAAACTTTGTGTTCCTCCTAAGGGAAGAGAGGTGATAAGAGACTGGAGATTGGGGGTAGAGAGAGGCAGTAAGGAAACAAAGTTGGCTAAGTGTCTGTAGTATTGATTGCTGTATTCGCACATCCTGGGAAATACATGAAAATTTCCTTTCACCATCAGAAAACTACTACCCAGTGCGTGTTTAGGACTGTGGACCACACATAGTTTGGAGGCTAGAGGGGCCAAGAGCACGGACTCTAGGACCAGCCTAAGTGACTTTTGGCTCAGTCATTTATTAGCTGTGTGACTCTGGCAAAGTGATTTAATCACCAAGTGTTTTGTTCCCCTCATCTGTAAAATGGAAATGATAATAGTATTTGTCTCGTAGAGTTGTTGTGAAAATGAAATGAATGAATATAAATAAAAGTGCTGAGAATAGTGTCTGCTTAG
The DNA here is from genome assembly GCF_009761245.1 of Sapajus apella. Lineage (NCBI taxonomy): Eukaryota > Metazoa > Chordata > Mammalia > Primates > Cebidae > Sapajus > Sapajus apella. The sequence goes on from NW_022437024.1 coordinate 4,575,966, forward strand.
AAAGTGCCAAATAAAGGTGAGCCATTACTGCTGTTCTAATCAATGCTTGTCTGGGAAGAATGAGGATGCAGGTAAAGCTGGAAAATGAGGCAAAGGGATGGGGTCACTCAGAAAATAAGGAAAAATGTAGAGCTTGTAAGCCCTTAAATTTTTCCAAGCCATTTTGTGACTAGACTTCAGTTATTTAAAAATATCTCTATCTTATAAACTTCTCTGTATTTGAAATTCTGCGTTTTCAGACTTTGTTTTGGATTTTGGTTTTGCTTTGCTTCTTGGGAAAGCCTGTATGAAAAATATCAGCATTGATATAAAAAAAGTAATGCCCCAGAGCCATTAATTCTTGGGCTTCAGAGGGTCTGTGAAATAAAATTTGCTTACACCACGTATTTAAATGCATTTATGGATCTTAGGTAAAAATGTTTTCCCCACCAAATTCTGTAAGAGCACTGGGACACCAAAAGGTTAAAAATCATCCTGTAGGAACCAGCTTCTTTGTGGCTTCTTTCTGACTCCACTTTCTATGATTCCAGATGAGTTGGTACTCAACCAAGGGTAGTTTTGACCCTCTCTCCTCTGGAATCATTTGGCTATGCCTTGAGATATATTTGTTATCACAACTAGGTAGTGCTAGTGGCATCCAGTGAGTAGAGGTCAGAGATGCTGCAAAAAATCTCACAATGCACAGGGCAGCCACCCACAACAATGAATTATCCAGTCCGAAATGTCAGTAGTGCTGAGGTTGAGAAGCCCTGCCTTAGAGGTAATATCAGCAGAAGCCCAGCTGGTGACTAGGGGCAAGTCTGGTGAAGCTGAGAACTCAGTGGGGAGGGGTCGCAGAGCTGGGGTCAACAGAGATTATCATTCCATGAGCAATGGCATCAGCTTCCTGTCAGTGTTATGCCAGATGCCAATGGCAACTTATCTTTGGAACTGTAGAAGATACTCCTACCAGGACCCTCTTTGGGTCTTCATGACTTGGCACTACAGGGACACACTCCTACCATGTTGAATCTCACCACTTACTCTACTCACAGATGAGACGTCAGGCTCACTGAAAATTTGGATGTTTGATTCAGAAACAGACACACTTAAATTCTTTCTCTGTAACATAGACTTTATCAGGGGAGACATTTCCTCACTTGGGTAATGAAGTCCCTATAATAATTAGCACTAATTGAGATCCAGGTAGGCAGCTTAAGTAGAAAGGCTGACAGCAAACTCACTCAGGGTGGTAACCTAGGGGACTAGTCTCACAGGCCCTCATTTAGTCAGAAAGAGGGAGGCAGAACTGAATGGCATTAGTAAGTTTTTAGGAAGCATTACATTTGTTATAAACAATTAGCAAAATATTTATTTGAGCTAAATGCTGTGAACGAAACACACACATACACATACACACACCTATACGCACTTATCTCAAGAAGAGGCTGATCTTTGTCTCATTATATAGAGAGATCATAAAGCCAGCAGGAGTATTCTTTGAATAATATACAGGTTCTATCTAGTAGCCTGGGGACAGGATCACATGGGTCCCAGTTGTGTCCCTAGAGTGTCTTCGTGTGACTCTCACTTAACTTTTCTTCAGTCTCTTCATCATTAAAACGGCCTAAACCTTTATTATTTTCTGTTCTGTGAAAGCCCTTCCTTATCTCTGGAGAACTACATTTGAAAGCGAGGCTAACATCACAGAGGGCTGTGCGATTTAAAGAGCCACGAGTTCATTAACTTTCTAAAGTTATATCCTAGTTTGTGGGGAAAATAGAGTGGGTGTGAGAAAGAAAATCATTAAAAAAATCCTTTTAGATGGATCACAGATTTTTAAAAATTCAATAGAAAAAACTGGAAGATGCCTGCTTTGGAAAATAAGATGTACACTGTTTAGACCTTAGCTTTGTTGTACAGGTCTAGAGAAGAGAAGCCAATCGAAGTTTGCAGGATTTCGACAGTTTCTCTCTAATCTTTCTGCTGAGAGTACAGAATAAGGAGTGATCTAGATGTACAGGGGCAAATTTTCCATAATCCAGGACTAAATGTGGCAGATGCCAAATTTATAAGGGTGTTAGTAATCTTCACCTTGTTGTTCTTGGGATTTTTCCATGAGGAGAAAAGAAAGAATTATCTGGACTCTGGTTCCAGCCATGCCACTACCTAAAAAAAAGATTCCTTCATCGGCCAAGAAGAGGGAATTGAACCAGATGACGTTTAACTTCCTGTTCAGAATTACATTTATATAAACTCAGTTCCATGATCTTTCTTCCTTTCTTTGTTTCTTTCTTTCTTTATTTTATTTTTTTTGAGACAGTATCCTTCTGTTGCCAGGCGCCAGGCTGGAGTGCAGTGACGCAATCTTGGCTCACTGCAATCTCCGCCTCCTGGGTTCAAGCAATTCTCCTGCCTCAGCCTCCCGAGTAGCTGGGGCTACAGGCATGCGCCACCACACCCAGCTAATTTTTTTGTGTTTTTTTAGTAGAGATGGGGTGTTACCATGTTGGCCAGAATGGTCTCGATCTCTTGACCTCATGATCCGCCCACCTCGGCCTCCCAAAGTGCTGGGATTACATCCATGATCTTTCAAGAACACTAAATTCAGTCCCAAGCAAATTTCTATAATAGAAGTATTTTTTTTTAATAATGCAGTGATATGATCTTGACTTACTACAACCTCTCCCTCCTTGGCTCAAGTGATCCTCCCACCTCAGCCTCCTGAGTAGCTGGGACTACAGATCCATGCTACCATGCCAGGCTAATTTTTGCATTTTTTGGAGAGCTGGGGTTTCACCATGTTGGCCAGGCTGGAGGCTGGTCTCAAACACCTGGACTCAAGTGGTCCACCTGCCTTGGCCTCCCAATGTGTTGGGATTACAGACGTAAGCCACCACATCTAATCTGTGATAGAAGTTTTTATGAGAAACGGAATAATATTTCTGTGATCTATAATCCTGAAACTCCTCAATCCTGAACAAGATTTCAAACTCAGATCTTATCCTGGCCAAATATATCATCAGAATTAATTTACTGCTCGTGGTACAAGCTTGAGCCTACACTGCTGTCACCTCAGGCCGTTGGTCACATCTGCTCCTGTTGGCAAAGCCAAGCCAGTGAGGTTACTCACCAGGAACCTGTTTGTGCAAGAGACCTATGAACTCTGTGCATTCTCTGTCCAGGGAAGAAATTCTTGGAGAAGAGAGTGCTAGGCACTCAAGCTTGCTCCAGCTACTATCTTTGATAGTTGAAAGAGCTTTTAGTATACATAGCAGTGTCCACTATTTCTATTTTCCTGTTTCCACTGATATCTCCAGAAGACCTGAGAGTGCCTGGCTGCTCTGCTTTGTTACTTGTGTGACAGAGTGGAGCACAAAATGGGAAACCCTTCAGCAGCAGGTAGCAAAAGTATGGCTTTGGCAAATTGAGGGCTTCAGAATACAGCATCAAAAAGACTCCAGCAGAACAACATTGTTTGCAGTCAAGATATCTAGGGGCTCTGGCAAGTGTCTCCGGCAATGGTAGTATCTGGGGTGGTCTTTGGAGCACTGGGAAGCAGGACCTTTGTGGCTGTGGTCTCACTGTGGGGCATGCTGCTGCCGTGCTAACAGGACTCCCTTGAGTGGCTTTTTAGGGAGTGTGTGTGTTGGTGAAGAGATGTGACACAACAATGGCATACTCCACATGGAGTGGAGAAAGCTCTGCCTTGAGAACTTGTAAAGCACCGTTAGGCGGGATGTCAAGTGGGACCGAAGCTCCCATTACAGTAGGTCCAGGAGAGATTCTAACAAACACAGTGCATAACTGTAAATGTGGCCTCCTGTTTTCACTCTTGCTCCTCTATTCTAATTCTACCCTCAACCTCTTTCTGCTAACCACCTCCATCCCCAGCTTGGTGTCCTAAAAACCATTCCATCAGAGGTCACGTCTCATGGAAAGTCTGAATAGAACGGAGCTAAAATCATTGCTGTGCTGGTTACTGCAGTGTTTGAAAGCAATTCTTGTATAAAAGTTGGAAATAGAAATGATTTTGAGGGGTTTCAGGATAATCTGATGGCAAATTTGAAACGATAACGTCTAGAATACAGGGAAAATGCTCAAAGGAGCACCCAAATGGAATATCTTGGAGCAGAATTTGTACACATACCACAATTCCTTCAAAAAGAGCCACAGCATATGTTGTGCTATCAACCTTACCTGGTGGTCCTAGCTTGGAATGGACAAATAATCAACATAAGTTCTATGACTTTTCCAGTTCCAGAATCAAGTACAGTTGCTTAATTGCACTAAGCTTTCTACCCTGACATCCCAGATCTGGACCTCTGTAATGGTCTACAACATTTATTTTATTTTGCTTCCCGGCATCCATTTACCGTATTTTTGGCAACTGTACTCCAATTTTCCTCTGGTAGACTACTCTATTCAACTTTCTATTCAGTTTATATTCCCATGTGTAGTCTCCATCTCCAGCTTTGGAGACAGGCAGCAGGATAGAACCCTGGGTATTTAGAGAATTATACTGCTCTGGTCACAATGATTGGCTCAGAAATATTCCCATGACCCACTGGAATCAATGAGATATACTGAGACAGCTGCTGGAACTTGGGAGAAAGAAGCTCTCTTTAGCTTGTTTTCTGCAGCCATCTGCATTTCTGACCATGAAATAAGAGCCTGGCTGAGCATGAAGCTAACATGGAGAAGAGTAGAGGCAGATAATGGAAAAAGAGGCATTAGGTCCTGACGTTATCATGAGTTTTCCACAACCCCATATCAAGGGACTGGGACTGGCTTCATGGTCATACATCCCGTGCAGTTGCACAGGACTCCATGATCACAAGGACCTTGTGCTTTGTTTAATGCTGTCCTGTTGGAATGTTTAAAATCTTAATACATTTTATCTTTGAACTTGTATTGTGTAAATAAAGCCCAGTGAGATGATGTGTGAACAGAGGAGCACATGTAATCAGCACGCCTGCCATTCCTTGCCATGCCATTTGTGTGAGTGACCCACGATTACAGAATTCCTGCTAGCCCCTAAACCCCCCAGTGTGCAGAGGTTCAGTGACTCAAAGTGAGTACAAGGTATGTCTATGGCTGAGTAAGTGGTGTGTTGACAAGCTGAAAACTCATGTTTTTCCTTGGAATCAGAACTTGGTTCAAATGCAGGAAGAAGGCTCTGGGATTTTAAGAAACACAAATAGCCAAGGATCCCTGTTAGAACCAACCTACCTTCCTTCCTTCCTTCCTTCCTTCCTTCCTTCCTTCCTTCCCTCCTTCCTTCCTTCCTTCCTCCCTTCCTCCCTTCCTCCCTCTCTTCTTCCCTTCCTTCCCTTCCTTCCCTTCCTTTCCTTTTTTTCTTAACGACAGATTTTCACTCTTGTTGCCCAGGCTGGAGTGCAATGGCATGATCTCTGTTCACTGTAACCTCCGCCTCTCGGATTCAAGTGATTCTCCTACTTCAGCCTCCTGAGTAGCTGGGATTACAGGGATGTGTCACCACACCCAGCTAATTTTGTACTTTATTAGTAGAGACAGGGTTTCTCCATGTTGGTCAGGCTGTTCTCGAACTCCCAGCCTCAGGTGATCTGAGTTCTTTTATATTACTTCTATGTATTAATAATTTACACTGGAAATAATAATGACATAGATGGAAAAATCCTTTTAAGTCTTCCTTCACTCATTGATGAATGTAGAATAGAGGGTGTTGGTAGAATGCATATCAAGAAGTGAAATAACATCACAGTTGAGTTTTTGAAGCTTTTCCACTATTCTGGCAAAAATGATATATATATGTACATATGCATGTATGAGCTATGAAATATAAATTGTGCAATTTGATGTTCTACACATGACTTAAGAGCTTTTGTATTTCCATATAAAACTGGTTTTACACAATACACAGATAAGTGGTAACATTCATGCTGATAATGAAAAATGTTAGTTTTTCTTTGCTTAGAAACACTTAACTAGCAAACCAAAATCATCCCCAAATTCCAGAAAACCTGCACAACAAAACCACCATTACAAGTGAGAATGAGACCACAGAAGGGAAAAAGCCTTATATTTTAGCATCATGAGTCACACTTTTCTCCTACTTTTTAAAGTAGGAGAACCATATTTTTATTTTTTACTGGATTCTGCATATTTTATAGCCAGACCTACAAGGGACTTGTACTGGTTTTCTAGGGCTGCCATAAAAAAATACCACAGCATCGGTGACTTAAACAACAGAAGTTTACTTTTTCACACTGCTGGAGGCTTGGACGTCCAAGGTGAAGGTTCTGGCAGGGCTGGTTTCCTCTGAGGCCTCTGTCGTTGGTTTGCAGGTGGTTACCTTCTTTGTGGCTTTTAACATGGTCGTGTGTGCCTCTGATGTCTCCAAGTTTCCTCTTCTTTAAGCACCCCAGTCAGATGACATTCGGGCCCCTCCATATAGCCTCATTTAACTTTAATTATCTCCTTAAAGACCCGATCTCCAAATATAATCACATATTTGTGAATGAGGGAGGAATATGGCCTCAACCTATAAATTTGAGATTGGGGCACAGTTCAGCCCCTATGGTGCTTTTCAATAGTATGAACCAATAAATTCCATTTTTCTTTACACCAGGTTAGATTTTTTTTAATCCCTTAGAACTTAAAAGAACCCAGTTGCCACAGCTTCATCCTGTAACCCGTCAGCATCTACTTCTCTCTATTCTGCTACCCATGGATGGGATATTTTTAACACTCTTAAGCAACTTAGAAATGAGGAAAAGAGAGAGCCAAAGTTGTCATGAAATGGAACAAGATGCTTGTGAAAGTATATATTCACCCTTTATTCATGAAACCTAGAAAATCTTGGTGCCAGTGGAGATCAGCCCTTTCATTTTCACAGGTTATAGAATCAGGGTGTGGAGGAGTGAAATGGAATCTGCATAGCTCGGGAAACAAATATCAGAACCCACAGCGCTGATGGCTCTGTCAGGATTCTTCTCATCCTACTTCATGGTACTTACCTGAATTTTTCATAGTACCGAGATCAGGGGTATAATTTTAATCTCTGAGTTGGTTCACCTGTTTGATAAAAACTCCTTTCAAGTTGTTTTTGTGTATTTTATAAACAAAAGACTATTTAAATAAAATATGCACCGATCTACTAAGATCCCCTGTTGAGTCCAAACTAGCAAAATAAGTGGTGTAGAAGAGTGTTTTTTCATTTAAACAACTTTTAAAAAATAGAAGTGATGCAAATAAATGCATGTCTCATTCTGGAAAAATCACACATGCTACAATCTAAACTGAGATCTTTGTAGATGTGACTTCAATTATAGTATGTATGAGGTAATCAATAATTATAGACGGCAACTTCTCAAAGGCAATAACGGACCTCAGAACTAGGATTGGGGTTTGAAATTTAGAACACCTTTTACCCATCCCCTGACATTAATTCCACATTCAGGGCATAAACTTTTAGTCTGAAGAACTAACAGGGAGCAGAAATAACACTATTTTACTTGCACAAATTTTTAAAGAGGAATCACGTACAGGGGGATGGATATTTTTTATTTATTGAATGTTCTCAGCATTTCTCATTGGTGTCTCTAAGCAGCAGAACTAAGATCAATAGGAAGGCATAAAGTTGCAAGATAGGAATGAAAAATGAGATTAAGAGTAATGCTTGTAAAAATGCAGAGATACCTGCTTGAGAGACAGCGGGGGCTGTGTGACCCAGGCCCTGTCAAGCTGGCTTTTCTTCCATGGCAGTCCCAATGCTTCAGGCCCATGGAAAAGGCTCCTTTCAAAGGATGGAGAATACAAGGCAAAGTGGAGATAGAGACAGTGACAGAGAGCAGGAGACTTCAAAGGGAATAACCGTTCAGTCAGAGATGAGATATTTGCGGCTGGCCTAAATACACAGGACTGTAATGTGGCTGTTTTTGAGTTGTTTCTTATTTTCCCACAAATGTATTAACAAATCCAAATGAATGTTTTCATTCAGAGTAGTCATCTTAACAATACATGTATTCAACACAGTGGCCATTGCTTAAATATCTCTGGGATTGCTTTTATTCTTTTAATATATTCAGAGCTAATAAACATTTGTCAGTTGAGTTTTGGGAGCTGCCAAAAGCCTGTAAGTGCCAAGTTTGGTGAATAAAGGCATGATTTGAGTGCCTCCCTTCCCTTCCTCCCTCCCTCCCTCCCTTCCTTCCTTCCTTCCACAATTGGTTATCAAACATGGATACTCAATGTAAACTATTAGGATTGACTTTTTTGTACGGTTTATAAAATGATGTGGAAGGCTTAAGAAAGAGTGAAAAATGACAACATCATAAATAGAGGCTCCCAAGGTAACTATTCTGAAGGTTCCAATATTCAGGAACATTCGGTTATGCTTGTAAAATACACACACACACACACACACACACACACACACACACACACACCATCTTGTGTACAGATTGCAATAATTGCAGTGTTTTCAAGTGTCTTTGTTGTTTAAAAAGGTATTTGCATAGCTTCATTTTATGTAGCTCTACTAAATACACATTCGGAGATACTATTATTCCACGGTTATAAATAATACCAGCCATGTGAATTCTGAGTTTGCTCAGTTTCTGATCTAAGGTCCATCAAGTCGTTACTTTCTCCTTTTTCCTAGGGCTGATCTAAGCTGTGAGGTCTTCAGTCTCAAGCAGGTGAAGAGGAGAGTTAGTATGTAGTTCCTGGTCATACCTGTCCTGCAGTGGTCTCTCCTGAGATACACAGTTCTCCCATTTGGTCCCTTCATGCTGCTTCCTGCTGCCTTGCCCCTGCATCGTGACTACAAGCCCATTTGCGGTCACTTATTCTCTCTCTCTCCCTCTCTCTCTCTCTCTTGCTCTCTCTCTCACTCTTTCTCTCACTCCCACTCTCCTCTCTCTTTTAGAGCTAACTTCTGTTTCACAAAATTGTGAGAAAAAGGGAAGGATCAGCGTGTCTTCCACAGCTTTTAAAGGTGCCGGAGACTTGGGGAACCCTTGGATCCTCTGCCCCAGACATCCCTTGAAGCCATTTGGCTCTATTTCTGCCTTGCTTTAGTGGTGTAGAAAAAAACAGCAACAGCCCTATAAAGGTATGCCTGGCACACGCCAGGATCTCTTTGAATATTTATTGATTGGCTGGCTGACTGAATGAATGCAAATGCTATTTCCCAGAGTTCCAGATTGGAAGTAGGGCATATGTTTTCTCTTCGTTTACATTCTCCAAATTATATAATGATTCTATTTTCTTCTCTACTCTCATTGAAACTCATCCCAGATGGGGTGCAGAGAATAGGATAAAGCCCCTTCACCTGGACCCTGCAAGAATAATTCTAGGTCTCTGAGGACTTTCTATACTCATGTAAGGAGGCTGCCAAATGTCCCACCTCATTTGGTTAAATTATCCTCATCTTTTAGGTGTCAGATGAGACAACCTTGACTCCTCTTTAGACTGTGTAATCCATGAGGAGTCTTTTCTGTTCTGTCCTCATCATCTTTTTACTACTAGGTATTGCACTTGGCATATCAGGTTGTCAATATTGATCTTTTTTGTTTTTTGAGATGATCTCACCTGTTGCCCAGGCTGAAATGCAGTGGTGTGATCATAGCTCATTGCAGCCTTAAACTCCTGGGCTCAGGCAACCCTCCTGCTTCAGCCTCCTGAGTAGCTAGCAATATAGGCACACTACTATGCTTGGCTAACTTTTTATTTTTGTTTTTGTAGAGATAGGATCTTAATGTGTTGTCCAGGCTGCTCTCAAACTCCTGGTCTTAAGCAATCCTCCTGCTTTAGCCTCCCGTAGTGCTGAGATTACAGACATGAGTCACCACGCTTAATCAGTACTTATCTTTGAAATAATTAATGTGAGTATGAATAATTGAACTATTTGAGCTAGGCTTGGTATTTCTGAGTGTTACTGGAGTTCTTTAGATTTTGCTAGTTTAGTTATCTCAGAAGACTGGAAATATTGTTTTTTTTTTACTCCCTGTAATTTTGCAATCTGGGGATAGTGGGTTAAGAGGGGAAAGTTGTAGTTCCCAAGTAAACATCCTTTATGCTATCAAAAACAAAAGGTAATCTGGTTTTAAGATGCCATTTATCTAACTTTTCAGTTAGTTTCTTAAACACTTTTTTTCACTTATTAAATGTCCTGTGGAACAAGTTGAGATCTAGCAAAGTCAGTAATCATATGTAAATTTTTGGTTGTATAACCAACAATCCATTTCTTACAATTCAGATTCCTCAGTGGCCATAAATGACTTTGAAAGGAAGAGTGCTCATCACCAACTAGTACAGGGAAATCTCCAATGGACACTTTGCACAGTGAAGATTAGAAATGGCTGGTAAATCTTTAATGGACAATTGGCTTTATTCTTCATGGGTTTATGAGAACAGCTGCACCAAACTTACTGAATTGAAATGTTCTGTATTCTGCAGAGAAGGGTCAGCTTTTCTTTCCTTTCCTCTCCCTTCTTTTGTCCTTCCTTCCCTTTCCTTTTTTTTTTTTCAAGACAGAGTCTTGCTCTGTCGCCCAGGAAGCAGCTGAGTGGTGCTATTTCAGGTCATTGCAACTTCGGCCTCCCAAGTTCAAGTGAGTCTCATGCCTCAACCTCCCCAGTAGCTGGAATTACAGGCATGTGCCACCACATCAGCTGATTTTTGTATTTTTAACAGAGATGGGGTTTCGCCATTTTGGCCAGGCTGGTCTTGAACTCCTGACCTCAAGTGATCCTCCCACCTTGGCCACCAGGAACAGTTGTGAGCCACTGCCCCTGGCCCATTATCTGTAATATTTCTAAGCTACCATGTCTTTAACCTTCAACTAGATTTGCACAAAAGTAATTGTTTTTATGATTGGCACATGTGGGGTGAGAAGAATGCTTATTTCTGGTTGTTTAAACCTCATCCATATCCACTTCAGCTATACATAGGAGTGAAATTCTTTTCAGGATAAATAATAAAATCTAAGAAAATACTTAATAATCTGGGAGTTCCTCTGGATACATGCCTTCCTTTCATCAGACACTAAAGAGTTATTATATGTCCTCAGGGTAAAAACCAAAATTCATCTAGTGTATGAAATTTTTGATCTTTATTAACTTGGATTCATCACTTCAAGGCAGCATAGTCAATAGGAAGGGTGAGAGTTACATGTTATTCCTTTATCTTAGATTTGGGGAAGATTATTTAACTACAGTTTTGAAATCTGGGGCAAGCATATATTCAATGTGCTTTTATTTCTTTCTTTCTCCTTTTCCCTTAGTTCTGACAGTGGATCCTCCAAACATTAGATGAGAAAATTGGATTATCAAAAACAGTCTATTAAGCAACTAATAGCCTCTGTCATTGACATACAGACTGCATTTATAGCACATTTTAAAAGTTTCTATTACAAAATATCTAAAATATACAAAAAGGACTGAAGATTTCACAGTGAACTTGATGCACCCAAATCCTAATTTTGTTTATCAATTCACAGCCAATTTTAATTTATCTAAACTCTCACCCACTTCCCCTTAGGTTCAATTATTTCTAAGCAAATCCTAGACATTGTGCTATTTCTTTCATCAGTATTTCTGTGTGGATATCCAAAAGATAAGGTTCTTTTAAAAAAGCCATAACCACTGCATCATCACACCTAAAATTATCAATAATTCCTTAATATTATCAAATATAGTCTTTTCCAATTTATCCATATTTAAAAACATTTTATTTAATATTTATTAAATCACGATCTATATAAATCCAAATATTGGGGTTGATCAATATAATTTTAACTTTCTTTTAATCTAAAGATGGCTCTCTTCTCTCTTTTTTTAAAAATGTATTTGTGACAGAAATTGAGCTTTTCATCTTGTGAGTCTCCCTTAGCCTTGATTTTGCTTATTGCATCCCTGCAGTGTCATTTAACATGTTCCTACCTCCCCTGTCTTCCCTGTACATTGATAGTTAGGTCTGGAAGAGGCTTAATCTACTTCTTAGTTGGCGTGTGTTTCTATCAGGTGACACCTAATGTCTATAGTTTTCTTTCTTTTGTTATAGTATGCATTTTAACACTTGATCATCCAACTTATTTTTCATTTATTTCACTAATGAATATTCAATCTGGCAACGGAGATTTTTTTTAAATTGCATTTTAGGTTTTGGGATACATGTGAAGAACATGCAAGATTGTTGCATAGGTACACACATGGCAGTGTGATGTGCTGCCTTCCTCCCCATCACCTATATCTGGAATTTCTCCCTGTGCTCTCTCTCCCCAATTCCCCAACCCCTGCTGTCCCTCCCCTGTTTCCTCCCAACAGACCCCAGTGTGTGATGCTCCACTCCCTGTGTCCATGTGTTTTCATTGTTCAACACTCACCTATGAGTGAGAACATGCGGTGTTTGATTTTCTGTTCTTGTGTCAGTTTGCTGAGAATGATGGTTTCCAGGTTCATCTATGTCCCTACAAAGGACATGAACTCATCATTTTTGATGGCTGCATAGTATTCTATGGTGTATATGTGCCACATTTTCCCTGTCCAGTCTATCATCAATGGGCATTTGGGTTGGTTCCAGGTCTTTGTTATTGTAAACAGTACTGCAGTGAACATTCATCTGCATGTGTCCTTATAGTAGAACGATTTATAATCCTTTGGATATATACCCAGTAATGGGATTACTGGGTCAATGGAATTTCTATTTCTAGGTCCTTCAGGAATTGCCACACTGTCTTCCACAATGGCTGAACTAATTTACACTCCCACCAACGGTGTAAAAGTGTTCCTTTTTCTCCCCATCCTCTCCAGCATCTGTTGTCTCCAGATTTTTTAATGGTCGTCATTCTAACTGGTGTGAGGTATTATCTCAATGTGATTTTGATTTGCATTTCTCTAAAGATCAGTGATGATGAGCATTTTTTCATATGTTTCTTGGCCTCATATATGTCTTCTTTTGCAAAGTGTCTGTTCATGTCCTTTCTTGTAAATCTGTTTTAGTTCTTTGTAGATTCTGGATATCAGACCTTTTCAGATGGGTAGATTGCAAAAATTTTTTCCCATTCTGTTGGTTGCCGATTCATTCTAATGACTGTTTCTTTTGCTGTGCAGAAGCTGTGGAGTTTGATTAGGTCCCGTTTGTCTATTTTGGCTTTTATAGCCAATGCTTTTAGTGTTTTGGTCATGACGTCCTTGCCTACGCCTATGTCCTGAATGGTTTTGCCTAGCTTTTCTTCTAGGGTTTTTATGGTGTTAGGTCTTATGTTTAAGTCTTTAATCCATCTGGAGTTCATTTGAGTGTAAGGTGTCAGGAAGGGGTCCAGTTTCTGCTTTCTGCACATGGCTAGCCAGTTTTCCCAACACCATTTATTAAACAGGGAATCCTTTCCCCATTGCTTGTTTTTGTCAGGTTTGTCAAAGATCAGACGGTTGTAGATGTGTGGTGTTGCCTCCAAGGCCTCTGTTCTGTTCCATTGGTTTATATCTCTGTTTTGGTACCAGTACCATGCTGCTTTGATTACTGTAGCCTTTTAGTATAGTTTGAAGTCCAGTAGTGTGATGCCTCCTGTTTTGTTTTTCTAACTTAGAATTGACTTGGCTTTGCAGGCTCTCTTTTGGTTCCATATGAAGTTTAAGGTGTTTTTTTTCCAGTTCTGTGAAGAAGGTCATTGGTACCTTGATGGGGATAGCATTGAATCTGTAAATTACTTTGGGTAGTATGGCCATTTTGACGATATTGATTCTTCCTAACCATGAACATGGAATATTCCTCCATCCGTTTGTGTCCTCTCTTATTTCATTGAGCAGCGGTTTGTAGTTCTCCTTGAAGAGGTCCTTTACATCCTTTGTTAGTTGTATTCCCAGGTATTTTATTCTCTTTGTAGCAATTGTGAATGGCAGTTCATTCTTGATTTGGCTCTCTTTAAGTCTGTTATTGGTGTATAGGAATGCTTGTGATTTTTGCACATTGATTTTATATCCTGAGACTTTGCTGAAGTTGCTTATCAGTTGCAGAAGATTTTGGGCTTAGACGATGGGGTCTTCTAGATATACTATCTTGTTGTCTGCAAATAGAGACAATTTGACTTCCTCCTTTGCTATTTGAATACCCTTTATTTCTTTTTCTTGCCTGATTGCTCTGGCTAGTAACTTCCAATACTATATTGAATAGGAGTGGTGAGAGAGGGCATCCTTGTCTAGTGCCAGATTTCAAAGGGAATGCTTCCAGTTTTTGCCCATTCAGTATGATATTGGCTGTTGGTTTGTCGTAAATAGCTTTTATTATTTTGAGATGTGTTCTGTCAATACCTAGCTTATTGAGGGTTTTTAGCATGAAGGGCTATTGAATTTTGTCAAAGGCCTTCTCTGCATCAATTTGCATAATCATATGGTTTTTGTCTTTGGTTCTGTTTATGTGGTGAATTACATTTATAGACTTGCGTATGTTGAACCAGCCTTGCATCCCCAGGTTGAAGTCTACTTGATCGTGATGGATAAGCTTTTTGATGTGCTGTTGCAATCAGTTTGCCAGTACTTGATTGAAGATTTTTGCATCTATGTTCATCATGGATATTGGCCTGAAGTTTTCTTTTCTTGCTGAGTCTCTGCCAGGTTTTGGTATCAGGATGATGTTGGTCTCATAAAATGATTTGGGAAGGGTTCCCTCTTTTTGAGTTGTTTGGAATAGTTTCAGAAGCAATGGTACCAGCTCCTCTTTGTATGTCTGGTAGAATTTGGCTGTGAATCCATCTGGACCTGGACTTTTTGTGGGTGATAGGCTCTTAATTGCTGCCTCAGCTTCAGACCTTATTATTGGTCTATTCAGGGTTTTGGCTTCTTCCTGGTTTAGGCTTGGGAGGATGCAAGTCTCCAGGAATTTATCCATTTCTTCCAGGTTTACTAGTTTATGTGCATATAGATGTTTGTAATAATCTCTGACGATGGTTTGTATTTCTGTGGAATCTGTGGTGATATCCCCTTGATCGTTTTTTATTGCATCTATTTGATTATTCTCTTTTCTTTTTTGTTAATCTGGCTAGTGGTCTGTCTATTTTGTTGATCTTTTTGAAAAACCGGCTCCTGAATTTATTGATTTTTTGAAGAGGTTTTTTGTGTCTCTATCTCCTTCAGTTCAGCTCTGATCTTAGTTATTTCTTTTCTTCTGCTAGGTTTTGAGTTTTTTTGGTCTTGCTCCTCTAGCTCTTTCAATTTTGATGATAGGGTTTCAATTTTAGATCTTTCCTTGCTTCTCATGTGGGCATTTATTGCTATATATTTTCCTCTAGACATTGCTTTAAATGTGTCCCAGAGATTCTGGTATGTTGTGTCTTCGTTCTCATTGGTTTTGAGCAACATCTTTATTTCTGCCTTCATTTCATTGTTTATCCAGTCAACAGTCGAGAGCCAGTTGTTCAGTTTCCATGAAGCTGTGTGGTTCTTAGTTAGTTTCTCAATTCTGAGTTCTAACTTGATTGCACTGTGGTCTGAGAGACTGTTTGTTATGATTTCTGTTCTTTTGCATTTGCTGAGGAGTGATTTACTTCCAATTATGTGGTCAATTTTAGAATAGGCGTGATGTGGTGCTGAGAAGAATATATATTCTGTGGATTTAGGGTGGAGAGTTCTGTAAATGTCTATTAGGTTTGCTTGGTCCAGGTATGAGTTCAAGTCCTGGATATCCTTGTTAATTTTCTGTCTCATTGATTTGTCTAATATTGACAATGGGGTGTTAAAGCCTCCCATTATTATTGTGTGGGAGTCTAAGTCTCTTCGTAAGTCATTAAGAACTTGTTTTATGTATCTGATCCTCCTGTATTGGGTGCATATATAGTTAGGATCGTTAGCTCTTCTTGTTGCGTTGATCCTTTTACCATTATGTAATGTCCTTCTTTGTGTCTTTTGATCTTTGTTGTTTTAAAGTCTGTTTTATCTGAGATGAGAATTGCAACTCCTGCTTTTTTTTACTCTCCATTTGCTTGGTAAATCTTCCTCCATCCCTTTATTTTGAGCCTTTGTGTATCCTTGCATGTGAGACGGGTTTCCTGGATACAGCACATTGATGGTTTTTGGCTTTTTATCCAATTTGCCAGTCTGTGTCTTTTGATTGGGGCATTTAGTCCATTTACATTTAGGGGTAATATTGTTATGTGTGAATTCGATCCTACCATTTTGATGCTAGCTGGCTGTTTTGCCCATTAGTTGATGCAGTTTCATCATTGTGTTGATGCTCTTTACCATTTCGTATGTTTTTGGAGTGGCTGGTACTGGTTGTTCCTTTCTATGTTTAGTGCCTCTTTCAGGAGCTCTTGTAAAGCAGGCCTGGTGGTGATGAAATCTCGGAGTACTTGCTTGTTTGTAAAGGATTTTATTTTTCCTTCACTTATCAAACTTACTTTGGCTGGATATGAAATTCTGGGTTGAAAGGTTCTTTTCTTTAAGGATGTTGAATATTGGCCCCCACTCTCTTCTGGCTTGTAGGGTTTCTGCTGAGAGATCTGCTGTGAGCCTGTTGGGCTTCCCTTTGTGGGTAACTTGACCTTTCTCTCTGGCTGCCCTTAGCATTTTCTCCTTCATTTCAACCCTGGTGAATCTGACAATTATGTGCCTTGGGGTTGCTCTTCTTGAGGAATATCTTTGTGGTGTTCTCTGTATTTCCTGGATTTGAATATTGGCCTGCCTTGCTAGGTTGGGGAAGTTTTCCTGGATAATATCCTGAAGAGTATTTTCCAGCTTGGATTCATTCTCTCCATCACATTCAGGTACATCTATCAAACGTAGATTAGGTCTTTTCACATAGTCCCATATTTCTTGGAGACTTCGTTCATTCGTTTTTACCCTTTTTACTCTAATCTTGCCTTCTCGTTTTATTTCATGGAGTTGATCTTCGACTTCTGATATCCTTTCTTCTGCTTGGTCAATTTGGCTGTTGAAACTTTTGTATGCTTCGCAAAGTTCTTGTGTTGTGTTTTTCTGCTCCATCAATTCACTTATATTCCTCTCTAAGTTGTTTATTCTTGTTAGCATTTCGTCAAATCTTTTTTTAAGGTTCTTAGTTTCTTTGCATTGGGTTAGAACATGTTCTTTTAGCTCACAGAAGTTTCTTATTACCCACCTTCTGAAGCCTGATTCTGCCAATTCATCACACTCATTCTCCATCCAGCCTTGTTCCCTTGCTGATGAGGAGTTGTGATCCCTTGTAGGAGGAGACATGTTCTGGTTTCAGGTGTTTTCATCCTTTTTGCACTGGTTTCTTCCCATCTTTGTGTATTTATCCACCTGTCGTCTTTGTAGTTGTTGACTTTCAGATTGGGTCTCTGACGGACGTCCAGTTTGTTGATGATGAAGTTATTTCTTTCTGTTTCTTAGTTTTCCTTCTACCAGTCAGGCCCCTCTGCTATAGGACTGCTGAGGTCCACTCCAGGCCCTGCTTACCTGGGGATCACCTGCAGCAGCTGCAGAACAGTAAGTGTTGCTGCCAGTTTCTTCTTCTGCTATCTTTGTCCCTGAAGGATACCCACCTGATGTCAGTCTGAGCAATCCTTTATGAGGTGACTCTGGATATACGGGGGTCAGGGAGCCACTTGAGGAGACAGTCTGTCCTTTATAGGAGCTCATGTGCTGAGCTGTGAGCTCCGTTGTTCATTCAGAGCTGCTGGGCAGGTATGTTTATGTCTGCTGCAGCAGAACTCATAACCCCCCCTTTTTTTTTCCCCAGGTGCTCTGTCCTCAGGAGTTATGGCTTTATTTATGAGTTTCTGTTGTACTACTGCATTTTTTCAGGGCTGCCCTGCCCAGTGAGGAGGCAGCCTAGTCACTGTCTGCCTGCAGAGGCTTTGCTGAGCTGCCGTAGGCTCCGCCCAGCTGCTGTCCTGTTTATACAGGTATAGTTAGAACTGCCTCAGCAATGGCAGACTACCTCCATAGTGGTGGAGTGCCTCAGTAATGGCAGACGCCCCTCCCCCACAGAGCTGGACCGTCCTGGGTTCAGCTGTGCTTGCTGTGAAACTCTCAATCCAGAGCGTTTCAAATTGCTGTCTTTTTGTGGGGTGAGACCAGCCGAGCCTGATCACCTGGCTCCTTGCCTCAGAGTCTTTTTTTTTTTTTTCAGTTGATTGGTCGACTGCCTCCCAGGTGTTCCAGTTGCCTGTTGAAAAGGCGCTGGGATCTGTGTGATTTCCTGTGTGGCGACCCACTGTGCTGGCTGAAACAGCCGCACTGAGATTTGTGGCGCTTTTTTGCCCAGGAATCTCCTGGCCTGGCTCCCTGTTTCAATCCCCTTTTCTATCAGTTGGGTGGGTGACTCTGTCTTCCAGTAGCTCCAATCGCCAGCTAAAATGGTGCCCAGACCCATGTATTTTGTATGGAGAATCGTGGTGCAGGGGTGCCAGCAAAAACAGCTGCGCCGGCCGAAACAGCCGTGCCAGCCAAAACAGCCGCACTGGCGACCCATGGGGCAACTCTGCCTGGGAATCTCCTGGTCTGTGGGCAATAAAAATCCACCTGGAAATGTGGTGTCCACTCACCCTCTGCACTTTCGCTGGAGCTGCAATCTTGAGCTGCTCCTAATCTGCCATCTTGGAAGGAGATTTTAAGTGCCTTTAGGGTGAGATTGGTTTCTTTGATATCCTGCGTAGTGCTTTCCTAAGGCTAGACTCACAGCACCTGGGCTAAATTCTGTTTATTGACTTGCTGCCTGCCTTCCAAACAAGAAGGGGGGCATAACCATTGGCAAACATGGCAGATAAGTAGACCTAATTTCACTCATTATTAAGAGGTTTAGGCAGGAAGACAGATGAATTCAACAACTGCTGTTCATTAAAGAGGAACACAGTAAATGCTACCAAAACTTGCATTCTTTTAAAGAACATCTCTTCTGCAAACATTCAATGTGCAATCCAGACTTTATTTGTTTCTTTGCATCTATATGTGGTGATTATCTGTATCATGCTCTAACTCCATTTTAAATTTCATTATCAGTACCAATGAAGAAGAGACCTGTAATTTCTGTATTTGGAGAAATTCCAAATTCCAGGGACCGAAGACTCGTGATGAATTGACAAGAACTTTTTGTTCTGATAAATACAATTTCTGGAGCTTCATCTCTTTTATCCCCACAGTTGGATACATTTAGAGTCTGGTATCAAAGTCATTGGCATTAATGTATAAAAATTTTGTTTGGATAAAATAAATAGAAAAGACAGATGCTTTTAGTTTTTCTGAAATAGTAGTAAGAAATATATTAATAATTAATATATGTCCATAAATGGTTTGGAAGCATAGGAGATATCAAATAAATATTTGCTGATTTATAAGGAAAAAATAGTAAGTGACTAATTTGTATTGATAGTCTCCATGTCTGAGGGTCTTTGCCACATGTGTTATGTATGTTGATGTACAAAGCGCTGTGACGGCTAGATTCTTACTTGTATTTTGTAGATATGGAAACTGAAGTCCAGAGATTAAATAGTATGTCAAAGGCTTCCCAGATACTACCTGGTAGAGACTTAGTTCAAATCCGAAGCTGTCTGAATCCCAAGCCTGTGCACTTTCCACCCTACCAGCTTTTCCAAAGTGTTAGAGAAGGTCGGTGCTGAGTAAAGGATTATGTTGCCCTATGTATTTAGAAGACTCTGAATAGCAAACCCCTTTCTTAGCAAATTCCCAATGCATATAATAAAGTTTCTGAAAAGTCCTATAGAAATTAAACTAAATTAAGTTTGTTAAATCCAGCATTGGATTCTGAAAGTTTTTCTTTTTTCCTTATAATTCTTTGGTAAATTCATACTTTACTGAGCTGGACTGAGTCAGCGGCTCTGGAAGCTTTACCAGCTAAGTTAGACAAGAGTCTATTTACCTGTGACTAAGTCACATCACCTCTCTGGGCCTAGAATTTGACATTTATAAACTAAAAATATGGCTAAATATTTTCTAAGGTCCTTCTTGAGTATAAATGCTTGATGACTCCAACCCATTTCCATATGAACAAAACCTATTATGCCTTGTTTAGATCAACAATAAGATACCTGACATCTCCACTCAATTTCCTACAGATGTCACAAATTCATTGTGTACAAACATGTTTTTATCCATTCCACTTTCTCATCCTCCTGCATTTCTTTATCTCTGTCACATTACCAGACACATAAGTTGTTTCTTTTTTGAGACAGAGTCTCGTTCTGTCACCAGGCGCCAGGCTGGAGTGCAGTGGCGTGATCTCAGCTCATTGCAACCTCCACCTCCTGGGTTCAAGCAATTATCCTGCCTCAGCCTCCCAAGTAGCTGGGACTACAGGCATGCGCCACCACGCCCAGCCAGTTTTTGTATTTTTAGTAGAGATGGGGTTTCACCATGTTGGCCAGGATGGTCTCGATTTTTGACCTCGTGATCCTCCCACCTCGGCCTCCCAAAGTGCTGGGATTACAGGCGCGAGCTACCACTCCCGGCCCATATAAGTTATTTAATACAGAAACTTAGTAGTGATCATGGACTCCTTTTTCCTTTGTTACCAGCACATACAATCAGTATAGCTTAGTAATTACATGTGTGGGCTTCATTACTGGAGTCTACAAATCCTGGCTCTACTTGTGGGAAAATTAGAAAGCAGCTTGACTTCTCTGTGTCTCAGTTTCTTTATATATAAAATGCGTATAATAATTCCAAGATATAAATTTATTGTGAAAATTACACAAGAGTGATAATTACATGCAGAATGGAAATTCAATAAATGGTTGCTTCCTGTTATTCTATCTTTGAATCTCTCATGCTCTTCCCTTCTTCTCCATCCAGAGTAATCCCATCTTAACCTGGACCTCATTATCTCTTACTGATATTGCAATAGTCACCTGACTGGGCTCTCTAACTCTTGTCTAGTCCCTCCCACTTATCCTTTGCATTTTTGACTGAGTGATCTTTTTGAAACAGATTCTGTCACATTACTCTGCCCTTGAGTCATGTGGTCCAGTCACAGCAAATGACTTGAACTTCCCAGAAGTTGTGCGATTTCACGCTTTGGTATTTTGCTTATGTTACATCCTAAGGTGACGTGGAGTGCTTCTGCCACTGCCCTTTGTTTGGCTAGCAGATGTCTATTTAGCTTTCAACTTAAATAATGTTTCTGGTCCCAGATGAATTTCTAGAATCTTGCTACTTCTCTGAAGAAATGGAATCTATTTTCCTTCCCTTTAAATCTAAATACAGGTATTGATCGACTTACCACGTATGCAACTTACGACCATTCGACTTTATGACCACAATCACTAGCCACGACTGCTCCGCGTCTGGCAGTGCAAACGTTGCCCAGCTGGGCATACGACACTGTGGACCAGCTTCCGGCAGCACTACCATCTCTGCGTGCACCATTTCAACTGTACATATAGCCTACTCAACTTATGACCAAATCGTGTTACGACCGGTCTGCAGGCCCGACTGTGGTCGTAAGTCGAGCACTAGCTGTAGAGCTTTCAGATTGCCTCAGCAAATAGAATGCAGTGGTAGTGATACCGTTTAGCCCCCAAGGCTATAACATAAGAGGCAATGGGATTTCAGCCTGGCTTGCTTTCTTTACTGAGATGCTTCCCTTTCCATACCAACCACCAAGCTTTGAAGAAAGTCAAAGTAGCTCATCTAGGAAGACAACATGAAGATACCATCCGGGATGCAACTCCCATGTGGAGGGTCTTCTAGATGACATCCAGCATCAACTGCTAGCTGGGACTTCATATGTATATATGTGTATATATCTGCATTTCTGTATATATATGAATATATGTATATACGTGTATGTGTGTTTCTTTGCAATAATCCCTGCCTTCATGGACCCCATATTCTCTGTAGCCTTGTGGCCATGTATTGGAAAGGTAGTGAAAGAGACATCTCTGATGAGGCAAGAGGACAGACCTCAGGAAACTGTACTGTTAGGTAGACTTACTCACTAATGTGAAAATCCATTTACTATTTAGCATGAATTAGAAGAGAAAGCTTGAACGAGAGGGTCACTTTGAATTGTTCCACCTGCTTATCTAGCCAGTGAACTTCACGGCCAGTTCTACATTCAAGCTTCTTTGTAATTTAAACTTTCTCTTGTGTGTTGCATATGGCAATCTGGGCTAGCGTCTGGGATGTGACTCCTGCTTCAAGAGCAATGAAAAAGTTTCTAGCACTCACTGTCGATGTGGGAAGCAGACTGTTGTTGAAGTGTTATTATTAATGAGAATTACTGCTGGACAGCTTGAACTAGAGGATAATTTATTCTCCGTGAACTTCTAATTGCAGTAAAATGGTTTATTCACTGCCACGCTTGTCCATCTTGTTTGTTCCTGTCTTTCAGGCATGGTTGGCTGCAATGAAATAAGGCAGAACTGCACAAGCTGCACTAGAAACAAAAGTCTATTTCTGGAGACACAGCGGAAATTGATCGGGCAGGTTTAGGTCGTGTAAGAGATGCTTGGGAAAATGGTAAAAAAGCAGTATGGCAGGCTCAAAGAGGAGTCATAGTCAACTCAGACGAAGCAAGATGCCTACTATGTGCTATGCCGTGTGCCAAAATGGGAAATCGAAATTTCCAGATGGCCACTTACTGCTCTCACTTTTGAGGTTCTCACTTCCCCTCTGGCATTTCTGACAGAGAGCTCTTTCACTTATTTTAAAATTTGGCATGTCTTCCCCACTCTCCTCATTTTGCTACTATTGATTGCTTTGGGAAAATAAAAACTGACCACGATGATGAGATGTAGGTTTTCTTGGTGATATCTTTAACATTCTGGTGTCTTTCCCCTGATTTTTACCAAATCTCTGCCTCCCATTGATCTCATTCTTCTCCATTTTATGTCCCTGGTAGAACCATTGCCTTTTTCTTTGCATAAATGTCACTAAAGGTGCTCCTGATTTGCTGCTACCATGGTAATAGGCACTTGTCATAGGCTATTGACTCATTACTGTATGTATATGAGATTTGATCACTTGTGGTTTAGCAAGCTTAAGAAACAAACTGACTCTCAGCCAGGAAATGGATTCGAACCTGTGTGATGAATGATAGATTAGAGTTTGGGTGCTATTATTATTTAATAATTAATAAAGCCTCTGAGTGGACTAGGGGCAGTGCATCACCTGGGGAAATGGTCCTGGCTGTCACATAGCATCTTTTATTTATTTATTATTATTTTCACATAGCATCTTTTGTACTCTAGCAGCCTTCATGGAACACACAGGCAGAGAGAGAGAGAGAAAGAATTATCATCACTATCTTTGAGTATTCCTGGAGAAGAAGGGCAGGAGGACAGGGCTGGAAGAATCCAGGAAATGTCAGGAATGTCTGCATAGAAGTTAAGGAAGCAGAGAGCCTAGTTGACCTCCATTTCCTATCTTGGTCTAACTGTGACTGTTTCAGATGAGAAACAGAGGGCATACATTGCCATTTGGGGAACACCAGAAGAGTATGCCTACAACAATTCTTAAATAGATGTGCCCACTCACTGCCGCAGAACCTGACATTTTGCCCCAAGAACTGTGCCTTTGGGTTCCTTCTTTAACTTCCTCACTGTATATAGCATTTAACAAATTTTTTTTTTTTTTTTGAGATGGAGTCTCGCTCTGTCACCCAGGATGGAGTGCAACAGTGCGATCTTGGCTCACTGCAACCTCCACCTCCCAGGTTCAAATGATTCTCCTGCCTCAGCCTCCTGAGTAGCTGGGATTACAGGCACCTGCCACTATGCCTAGCTAATTTTTGTCTTTTCAATAGAGATGGGGTTTCACCAGGTTAGCCGAGCTGGTCTTGAACTCCTGACCTCAGGTGACCCACTGGCCTTGGACTCCCAAAGTGCTGGGATTACAGGCATGAGCCATTGTGCCTGGTGTTAACAAACTCTTTTCCTTGCCTTACAATAACTATTTCCACCTCAGATCACCCAACCACATGTCTTCTCTCATCTTACTGAATGTTGCTGATAAAATATTTATTCTTCCTAGAATATCTGTTTACTTTCACATGTAAGCAGGAGAAAGTAATTATTCTTGAAAGGAGAGAAAGGGGGACAGTGTAGGGATGTTGAGTATCAATGTTGTTTCAACCTGGTAATTACCGATGGAAGAAGTCATATTCTTATGTGTTGGGACAGAAAAAAAACAAAATCCATTAAGCTTAGGCACTGTCTTCCCTGGAATTCAGCTCCCCTCGGAATATAGAAAAACCTCCTGTAGATAACAGCTATACTGAGAGACAGTTATGTAGAAAGGAATGGCCCCCAGATTTTGTAGACAAATGTCCTGGGTCCAAACCTTGACTCTAC
Organism: Sapajus apella; assembly: GCF_009761245.1. Lineage (NCBI taxonomy): Eukaryota > Metazoa > Chordata > Mammalia > Primates > Cebidae > Sapajus > Sapajus apella. The sequence continues at coordinate 4,600,219 of NW_022437024.1, forward strand.
CCATACTGTCTGCATAACCCTTGGAAAGTTATTAGCTCCTGTATCTTTCATATTTCTTATCTATAAAATACAATTAACCATTGTATTTAACTTATGGGGTTACTGTGATGATTAAATGAGCAAATGCATTGAAAACACTTAGAACAATGTCTTGAACTGAACAAGTACTACGGAAGTCACCATAATTATTAGTAACACTTTTCAGGGTACCTTTGTTTTTCTCAAATTGCTTTTCTAAGGCAGTTTGCAATTGACTGTAGCACAGCCAAGTCCGTTTGATGAAAGGAGAAGGAAAGGATGGTTTTGACATTGAGAACTCCTCCCCTGCCATGGTGTTCAATCTGGGTGGGTCTTTTCAGGGACTGTTTCTGACATCCTGAGGTCCATGTCGGACACGGTATGGCTCCATAGGGAGAGCTGAGTGAGGGAGAAGAGATGCTTAAAAAACTTTTGTCAGAGTCTGTAACCTTCACATAATCTTCTCTCCCATTCTTGTTCCCTTTTGGATGATGTAGAGAGTGTTTCACCTAAGTGGCTGGGAAATGATCCAATGTTGGTGACATTATGAGTATTGCAGAAGGAGCTAGCACTCTAGCGACAGACAGACCATGGTTCAAGTCCTGTCTGTGCCACCTACTATCTCTGTGACTCTTGATAAATCACTTAAGGTCTCAAGAGTTACAGTTTCTCATTTACAAAATGGACATGCTAAAATGTGCCTGCCTCCTGGAGTGGTGGTGCTAATCAAATGTGATAATATGTGTGACAGCAACTTGTAAACTGTAAGAAGTGACACAGATGTGAGTTGTTACTATTAGTGGTTTCTTTAATTTCCCTGCTCTCTACAAGCAGACCTGAATTCTAGCAGCACCTGTGTGCTGTCATCACTTGGCTGCTGATTTTAAGGGCTTTACTCATAAGTCTGGGACCAATAATTGTACACTGGCTTCTCTTGTCATGAGAGAATGGGTAGATGGTAGATGCCTCTTGCCCAACTGGCTCAGAGTACCAGTGTGGAAGCCCTGGTTTTCATAGAACAAGGGGTCCTGACAGTTTTCAGAAGAGATTATTTTCTCTCCTTCAATTTATAAATCGTGCAATATTATAATAGGAAACTTTTTGGAATTATGGGCTGTTATTTGGTGATACTGTTACTCTGATAGTTGATAAAACACTTTCAGAAACCAAGATAATTAAAGGTTTGCCAGGGTGGAAGAATGCTATAAATCAAGATTACCTGAAGGGGATATGAGAGATAAGGGATTAAATGGAATAAAGAAGAAATAAGGAGAAATATCCATGCAGCTTGGGAACATTTACCCACTTTCAGGAGCAGACCTCTGAAGGTTATTTTGTGCTGTTGAAGAAGTCACTCTGTTGAAAATCATTTTCACTTGTAAATTTATGTAATAAGAGTATGGTTTTCTTAATTTTGTATAGAGGGTCAATGTAGTGACTTTTGGCTACAGTGGATTGAAGTGTTACAAGAAAAAAAGGAAAAGAGATGTTACTGTCAGTTGTGAACAGAATCAGGTGGGGTCAGACCTGTGCTTTGCAGGTCACAGAAAACATTTTCAGATACCTCGCCTTTCAGGCCTTGATCATGGACAGAAATAGAGCACAGAAGGTGCTTCTTAGGGAAGTCTTCACTTTTCCAACCTTTTGCCACCAGTGAAAAATGGAGCAAATGAGTGGCTGGGTACAGACCCTTGGCACCAAGTGGTTGGAGTAAATGGAACACTGCAGGGACACAGAACTTCACCCGCCACTGAGCATATTACTGAAGAAATACAGTACGAAACCCAGCAGGCTTCTGCAAACAACGCATCCCTTTAAGTTAATTGGTGTTATATAGAAGCTGAAATGCTCCGCTTATTTACAAAGCTACAGATTTATGTAAAGCAAAACCAATTACACTTAATGCCTAAACTATTCCAGGTGCTCAGTGATAATGTTGCTAGGCAGTAGAGAAGAAACTGCTGTGTGAATGCATCCTGTTCTGAATGGAAGCCTGTGTAGTTACTGCAATTTAGCTAATCACGAGTGTCAACGCCAACGTGAGAATTCTAAGCTCTTTTGGTGTTTGCTTTGGGTCAACTTTATAATTCTATAGATCTTTCATCTCTAAGTACAAGTGAAAGCATAATGAGCACCTTTTTCTATTATGATGCAGGAATTAAGGAGATGAAGGCAAATTTGTGGGGAGTGGGGAGAACGAAATGAAGCAGACCCCTTTTCTAACAGTAGCAGAGACTAGAGCTTCCCACTTGTACTGAGGTGAAGTGTTTAAAGATTTCTTGCTCTTTTGGGTGTTCATTAAACCCAAATTGCAAACTTGGCATTTAACCTTTTGCAGCAAGGAAAGCTTCTAAGGAATATCAAGGGTCTGCCTCACTGTTTTGCTAGGAAACGATTGCTAAACAGAAAGGATTTGAAAAAGTTGCAGGTAAAGAATTTATGCCTCTACCAGCAAGTCTTTTCATTTGTCCTCAAACAAAAAATAGTTTGAGTAAGAAAAACACCTGGTGCTTTACAGCTCCTCTTTTGCAATTAAAAATGCATAGCCTACCTAATCAAGTTGAATAAATCTTTTATTCTACAGACCTAAAATATTTTATGTAGACACAAGGGAGGTGCATAATTGTAGAATAATTTGCAGTCAGCCGATAAACTCACCTGTCCTATCCAGCATGAATTGTCCTGGAAAAGCAATGGCTTTTAAACTTTAGGGAACATGAGAATGATTTAGATGTGCTTATTAAAACCACCAATTCCTGGACCCCAATCTGCTAAAAGGTTTGGGTTAAGGCAGTCTGTGTAGGGGCCAGAAAAATTCACCTGTAGCAAGTTGTCCTCAACCAAATTTTGACAAATACTGCTACAAGAAACAGACATTAATTTTATTTGATTTTTTCAAATGAGTTTATACATATATTTGCTTATAAGAGAACAAACTCTTAGAAGATGATTTTCTGAATGCTTCTGAATTGGCAGTGGAGACCAAAAGATGTTATTCGTATAATTCCTTTAAGCAGCTCTATTTGGTTTGGTCACTTACCCTCCTCTCACTCCTCATTTTATCTTCCTTCATTTCCTCTTTCCTTTAATTCCAACAATTCCGTATCTTACATTTATTTTTCAACTTTCTTAGTGTGTGGACGTTCTCTTTGTTAAGGACATCTATCTTAGTAATACTGCTTTTAAATTCAGAGAAAATTTCTTTAATGAAGTCATATCTTGATAGTGTAATATTAAGAGCAAATATAGCAAAATCATGTATATGTCTATTATTTACTCAGCTATATACAGTATAAGGTCACAATGCTTGGCATGTAATAAGTTCTCAATAAGTGTATTGAAAGAGAGTGTATTAAAATACTGTCATTTTGCTTCTAATGAATCACTAAAACTCCAAAAAAAGTCATATGCTTTCAATGACTGAACCATTGTAGAAAGTTGTAAGGTATTACTAGTGTATAGAAAACTCATTTTTTTTTTGTCATAGAGTAATCACCTAGACTTTGAAATTATTTTATTAATTCTAATGCATAATGTTAATGCAAAAGCATCACGGTTTACCAGGAAGTTCATAATTAGTCTTTGTAAGTAAAGTATACAGATGATATTTATAAAATCACCTTCATATCTATTGGCTCTTACACTGAAACATATAAAATGCTCAACTGAAGAAGAAAACAATGAATACTGTTCTCATAAGACAGGTAGACCCAAATACAGTTTCACAGGGCTGTCTCCCAAAGATCAATACTTGAAGAAAATTTCTGTACACTGCCATAAAATTTCAGAGACTTTTCGTGGAGGAGAAGTGTTTCTTCAAGATTACTTCCACGGATGTTCTGGGCATTAAAATGATTTAGATTACAATACCTAAAAAAGAAAGAAAGAAAGCTTTTCTTAGGACCAGATGTAGATGAACTGATAAATCATTTGCTTCCGTCCTGTGCTTGTCTACCTTTTATGATGGGCTCATAGATACTGGCACAACACTGTTGATTATTTAAGAGCGCTGCTCACCAAAACAGTCTTTTTAAAAGGACAAAGGAGTTTTCGTGACTTAGTAAAGTGTCTCAGAAGGACCTTTAGGTGGCGCTTTTTTACAGCCTGCTGTGCTGTCTTCAGTGCTGATGGAGAGAAGGTGCTAAATCTGAAAGCCTGTTGACTTGACAGATTTCATGGCGGTCAGGACTCGTAAGAGGTTTAGTGGGGATTTGTAAATTCAGTGCTGAGACTATGTGGAAGCTGCCATTGTCAAAGAAGGATTCCATGAATATATTTCTAGACTGTGCATTCTCCATCCCCAACCTCCAGTAAAGCCTGCCTTTCCAGTGTCTTCTAAGTACTAGCCCCGTGTAAGGGGCTAGTACTTAGAATCATCCCATTTCACAGACTGAGAAACTGAAACTTCCAAGAGGTTAAATAACTTGCTTAACATTCATAGAAATAGTAGTTGGCAGAGTTCGGATTTGGAACCAGAACTTGATTATTCTGAATCCTGGCCTTTTTCCTGTATGGCATACTGCCTCTAAAGACAAATTACTTTCTTAAACACTTTTGGGTAAGTTCCAAGAAAATAGAAACTTCAAATTGCTTTATTCACTGCTTTATTCCCAGTGATTGATACATAGTAGATGTCCAATAAATATTTGGCAAATGAACAAATGAATATCGGCTGTAAGTTTAATTTTATCACATACACACGAGTCTCACAAATAGATGAGGTCAGTCATCTATTTTTGATTTGTGAAGGTTTCAAAAGTTAATTTTACCTTCTTTTCCTTCTCAATACATTACTAAAAATAACTTTAACTGTAAGGGAATGAATACTGCCTGAACAATTTTGGTCATTTGTCTCTGATTTATGTCACTTTCAATAATTCTTACAGCATAGGCACAAAAGATGACTGAAATAGTTGACAAAACAAGTGCACTATCAGCTTTATAAGATGTGTTTTACAACACTGGAAGGATGGTGGTGTTAGTTATAAAAAACAAACACTCTCTGCCCCTCCCCATCAAAACACCTGAAATTTCTTTTTATTTTAGCACCCAATGTGGGATAGGATACATATTTATATGAAGCACTATAGACATATTTACCTAATACTTTTCAGCAAGGAAAATACATTTCATCTACCTACTTTCTTCATCCCTAAACTGGAAAGCCTCGAGTATGAAATGTCACCAATGCAGTACTTCAGATTTGATTGTGGAGGGATTGTTTTTTTTTTTTTTTTTTTTTTTTTTTTTTTTTTTTTTTTTTTTTTTGGTACATGTGACAGGTAAGTCTGGCTTTATATGTAAGTATAATTCCTAGTTTTATGCAGTTGGGGATTTGAGAGAGAATGTCCCGGGGCCCTCACAAGATTGGTTTGATTCTAGGACTTACCCTAATATTATGCCAGACAAATATGAACTTGGATGTGGAGGTGTCTAGGGTGCTAAAACAGACCTCATCCTACCTGTATTTTGGTGAGGATGTTGTTTCCTAATTAATCCACTGTCTTCAAGATCTTGAGGACAGGAATAAGTTGGGACTGCCTTGTTTTTGAAAGATTTACCACTGTCACCTGGCTTTGAACCAATACACCTTTGGGTTTGATAAAAATGGGATTATGATTGCATATGTGCTGAGATTAGATAAAATTTGACTTATAAGTAATATGTTTCAATAATGCTGTCCCTGGGACGTTGGTACTTTTGCCTGTTTCTTTGCATGCCATTGTTCTTGCTTATGTGAATAATGAGCATGCTTATGTTTTTGACAAAAACCATCAGTATAGAAAAAAATTGCAATCATGTGCTCCTCACTGTAGACAATGGTCTTTCTTTCTCAGATTTCATACTGTGTCTTGCTTAACTCTTCTGACTTGGCCTGTCCAATCCCAATGGCCAATAGGTCCCCAAAGCAACATGTGCCTTGGCATTGATGTCATTGGTTCTAGCTGCTTAATCTCTGGAGGCAAATTTTCCAGGCTCTCCTTTCTTCTGTGTGACATCCATTTTTTTTCTTGTGGGGTGCTGGTCAACAGGTGGTAGCGGGTAGAGTTACTTTAACTGAAGGCAATCGTTTTCTCCCAAACCAAGTTAGGAATTGTCAGAGAGCAAGAAGAGGACTCTTCTATGGCACTTGGAGGCAGCACAGAACAGGAGTATAGAAGTGTGGGCTTCAGAGACAAATTTGGGGTTGAATCCTAGTTATGTGAACTTTGTGAATTTAATTAACTGGCTTTGCAGTTTTGTTTTCTGATTTATAAAGTAGAATTATAAGATCTATACGTCAAGAAGGTGGTAGGGAGTGATGCGCAGTTGTTTGTGTGTGTATAGCATGCCATCCAAGACACACAGGCTGCTCAACACATGGAAAATTAATTTCTTTTCTTCCTGCTTTGTTTCTTCCTCTCTCTCTCTATTTTCTCCCTAAAAAAGTATGCAGAAGAAGGGAAAGTAGATAGGAGATGGAGATTTGGTAAGAATCAGATTTATTTCTGAATGAACTTTACCTTTTACTTCGTTGTTCTCATCTTTGGTTCTTCCAATCTCTGGTGTGTTGTATGTTTTTATTCTTACCTCGTCCTCTGCCCCCCACACCACTATTATTCACTTCTTTACTGAAACTGACTTGTTCCACAATCACAGAGAGAGAATCACATGTGAATATTTTCCTTTGGGCCCTAGATGTTGGTTCCATGTGGACTAGGAATTTGCCGTTCAACTCTAGTGCCTGAAACAATGCTTAGCCTGTTGGTTGAGTGGGTATGTTAATGAGTCACCCTGAGCTAATGGATTCTGGGTCCAGTGCTAGTTCTACCTGAACTCTGTCCATGACCGTGGTCATCTTGGCCACACCTCTGCATAAGTCCAGGAGAAGAATAAAAAGGAGGAAGAAGAGATCATACAGCTAGGTATGAGACCATAATAATTATAATTGCTAACACTTTGGATCATTTACTCATCCTCACAAAAACCTTATGACACAGTTACCATTCTTATCATTTCTGTTTTTAAAATGAAGTAACCGAGGTTTAGCAAGGTTAAACAGCTTGCTGAAGTTGTATAGTAGATAAATTGTGGAACTGGACAAGTAATTTAACTAAATTACTTCAAGGATCAAACCTTACCATAGGATACACAGTAAAAATTGAGAGTGCAGGTGTTTGAGAATTACTGGATGAGCAACAGTTATGGGTCTAAAGGCAGTGGATGAAGGGAAAGGAGGCCGTGCCTCCAGCTTCCATTTTCACTGTGAAATCTATTTTGCTACAATGCTAAGAACATTCCTGTTGGATCTTTCTGTAAAACTTTCTGATTCTCTAATATGATTGTCCATCTAAGAATGAGATCAGCATTTAGGAAAAGTATGCACTGTGAAAGGATCAGTTTGATAATTTATATACTTTAGAGTGTAAGAAATATAAAAATTCAGGAAGCCATTAAGGTTTTTAATTTTGTCATCAATTCTGCCTTGCATGAGGTTTGATCCTCTCTTATACTGGACTATAAGCCAATCAGAGCAGAACATTGATGGAATTAAACCTTTATCGACTTACTGACTTTGCATCTTTCTAGTTTATGACACTACCTATCACATAGCTGATGTTCAAAAAGAGATTTGTTAGGTTAATAAAATAATGATCTAGGCAAGGGTGAAGTGACAATGGATGAGATAATATATGACTACATGACTAAAGAGATAAATGGATGGAAGGAAATGAGGAAAATGAAAATCTGTTTAGTTCCTGCTTTGTGACAGACATTGTGCTTAGCCCTTTATCAATATTCGTCCCCCTAAAACCCACAAGAGGTTTTTTTTATTTTACAGGTGTAAAAACAGAGGCCCAGAGATGTTAGAGAATTTTCTCAAAAGTACACAGCTGTACAAGAATATGTCAAGGGGTAAGAGAGAGAGAGAGAGAGAAAGAGAGAGAGATGGTCTGGCAATGGATTGATGGATGGTAGATGGTACATATTAAGCCACTCTCAGGTGGTCTCAGGTTACAAGCTAGGGGATTTTTTACAGTTTTTTTTTTAATTGACCTTGAAATGCTCACTGCTGATTTAAAGGCCTGAATAGGATCCAAATCTCAAGCATCATTAGATTTCTAGCTATTTGTTTAATGATATTTGCTTTTAATGATAATGATTCACTCATTCTTATTATCAATATGGCTATTTCTAATTCTAAAGTGATGCTACATAGTGGAGAGAAAAATCTTGTGTTAGAACATGTTTTAGAATTTGTAAAGCACTCTTTTATTATGAGGATCAATGGAAAAAGTGAAGTCTAAATTGAAATTTCTTGCTCTGAATAATCTGTTGAATTTCTCTAATATGCTAATTTGTCCAGTCATGGCATACAGAATTCCCGCTGGCTCAGTGATAGTTCCCAGACCAATATTTCATGGACTCAGAAATTTTTCATCTTACCACACACTTACTTACCTTTGTGAAACACTCCAGAATCCCAGGACGTTCAACAATGTTAATGATGCCAGGAAGAAGAAGAAGCTTTCTAAATTGCCTTTGTTTAATGTGTTTGGAAACCAATTGCCTGTTTGGAACAAATGTAATTGTTATTCAGCTGCAGAGTTGTAAGTTTCTGTGAATATTTTATCATTCCACAATTCATAGAGCTTTATTCGCTTCAGTAATATCCACAAAGCAAAAAAGCTCATTTGAAACTTGCCAAAATTTATTTAATTCTGTAATTAACAGTAAAATGATAAGCAAAGCACCCCAAATACTTTGAAGGTCACAAAACACCCTTAATTTGCATCATGCAATATAGGTGTCAAAAGAACTGGGTTGTAAAGGTAATCCTGACTATTTTATTAATTTACAGGAGCCATGGGTGCGTCTTATTTATCCTTATATTTCTAGTATTTAGAACAGTGTCTGGCGTGTAGGGATTATTTGGCAAATATATAGTGAATGAATGAAAAATATTTTCTGCGACCAAATAGTCTGTTTCATATGCTAATTGTAAGGATAGTAAGATAATATATGTAGGTGATAGATGTTAAATTATTTTCACAACTTAGATAAATCCAGGGCTACCTTATGGTAATATCACATAACCCTGTTGGTCAAATTACTTGCAATCTCTGGTTAACATGGAAATTTTCTTTTGACCTAATAAGTAAATTCTTCAATTTGATACTACCAAATAAAGTACCTGTACTTCATTATGATGTCATACTGGGTATATATGAAACTATTCAGGATTCAAGGTAATTGCTTTAATTTGCTTCTAAGTTTTGACTTTTGCTTTGGATCTGTGCTATAACTCTATCTCTGTATCTCTTTTTCTCTGTCGACACACATACTTTTTATTTCTTCAGTGAATTTTGGGGTAACGTTTAATACATAAAATATAATGCATTATATTATACATCTTATATATGCCGTACTTATTCATAGGCAATACTTTAAAAACAGCAAGGAGATCTAATATTACCAAATGTATTACAGATACATAGCACTACAGAATGATTAAAAGAGAAATATCTAACTTAACAGAGAGAATTTAACTGTAACTCTGAATGAGTTGAATTTTTTAAATGTTATGCATTATGAGAACAGGAAATGATCATCTTTGAACATGCAAATGCCAAGGATTCACCATTTCTTTGCCTTTTTATAGGAACAACTCCTACAGGGGAGGTAAAGAGGGTGTGGGACCAGAGCAATCAGTCTATGAACCAATAGGACTGGGCTTCAGTACCACCTTTGACACATGGATTGTAGGGTTGTTTCCTGCAGTAGAAAGTGGTTTTTGGCGTCTCCCTCAACAACGCACACTCTTAAATGGGATTTAACTTAACTGTTCTGATCACAGTCAGCAAGTGCATAAGTATGGCAATTGTGATTAATTGTGCCATTTCCCATTTAAAGCTGTTTGTCTTTTGTTTTTTACCTTCTCAATGACTGTTACTATGGATCAACAGTGCAAATTAGCTGTGTCTATTATATTCTTGGACCTATATGTGAAAGCTAGCCTAAATAAATTATAGCACAGATAAATACAATGGTAAAGTGGAACTTACAAAACAGGTATTATTTTGTCACCAGAACTGTGTTGTAAAGGTAATCTAGATTATGCTGTTAATTTGCAGAAGCTGTGTGCATCTTGTTTATCCTTTTATTTTTAGTATTTAGAACAATGCCTGACAAATAGGGGTTATTTGGCAAAATAATGCCAATTATGATAGGTATCATAATACTTATCAAAATAAATATTACCATACCTATTTTGTAAGTTCCACTTTACAATTTGATTTGAGTCCTATTATAATGAAAATATATTGTTTTATTGCTATAGTGACATGGTGAATTTATCTGATGTTTAGATGGGTAAATGAAGTTCACTGACTGTTTTTCTATAAGTCTGTCTATTGGATATTGTGTAGCCTTTTTGATGTGTATATGTGTGCTTTTGTGTGTATGCATGTGTGTGTGTGCATGTGTGTGTGTGTGCACACAGGAACTAAACATCTGACTGTACTTGAATGGAGAGAGTTGAGTTGGAGGTCAAGATATGGTGAGATAACATTCTACTTATTTTCAGAAAGAACTAAACCATCTTTCTAAGCCTATTCAAACAGTGCCATTTTTCCCCTCTTGCATTAATATCCCAGTCGTATTTCTGTCCTTCTCATTTCACATCAGCACTTTGCATGTCATGTGATTATACCTTTTTATCACCGTGTTTCTCTGGCTAGAGTAAGAGGAGTTTGCATAGAGTATGTGAAGCCTCAGAATTAACATGACATTAATTCTTCCTGGAGCATGAATTCTGGTCCGTAAGAAGTAATTGAAAAGACTATACTATAACAGAGTCAGATGAAGAAGAAGAATACAAATTTTCTGAGACCCTTAAAGGTAAAACATAATATTTTTAAGAAATTGTGTCATCACGGCAAATACCAGCCTTTTAGGAGATACCACTAGATCTCCCTGGGCATGCCAGAGCACTGTCGTCACGGGGATGCTGTGGAAACAGAAATGAGAAGTACTCTGACTTGGTATTTGGAGGTTTCGTGTGACAGGTGAGAAGGACGTTTGTACTAGAAAAGTTAGAGAAAGGTAATATAAATCTTTGGATATGGACAAAACATTTTGTGAGTGGGATTATCTAACCAAAAACAAGACTACTATATTACTTATTCAGACTTTCTACAATGCTCCTTTAGTCATCCTGAAACATCATTTTTAGCATGTGGCTTTCTTTCTAATGTTCATCTTCATTCTAGTCCCATATTTTTGCCATATTTAAGTATCATTTAGCATTCTCGGTACAGCTAATTTACATGGTAAAGAGAAGCGTCGCCTGAATTGATAGCATGGGACAAATGCTTGTATCAAGTCAGACATAAAGGTTCCTCAGGATACTTAAAATCTATTTTATTTATATGGAGATTATCTATCTATGTGAAGAGACAGAATTGGGTATAAAAAGATATAGAAAGAGCATGGGCTTTGGAGTCAGGCAGACTTTTAAAGTTAAGTCTTGCCTTAACAGTGTAGTTGTTGGGCAGATCATTGGACCACTTAAGCCTCAGTTCTTATGAGATGATGTCAACAGACTCTCCCTCACTGAGTTGTCATGAGGAGTCAAAGAAATAATGGCTGTCAAGGGCCGGACACAGAGGAGGCAGTCCACAAACCTTAGATTGTCGCCTCCTCCTGCCTGCTTTCCAGGTAAGCTCACACACCATCATGTAGCCTGAGCTGGATCTTGGGCCTGTTTCCTATCAAATATTTCTTCATGCTCTGTGTGCCTTTTTTTTAAATCATTATCCCAGGACTGGTTGTAAAATGTTCCATTTAACATTGTCAGTTGACTCAGCTCTTAGGTACTATAACTTTATTTTAGTAGCTTATGAACTTTTATTGTCATAATTCACGTTTGTGCCATTTTTCATCTGACATTTCCAGTAGCTGATTGAAATCAGGAGCATCCTTGTAAAGGAGACAAAGTGAAGACTTGAGGTCTAGAATGAGACTAACTAAACTTCTCTAGATCACAGGTTAGCTGAACAGGCGCATGAGAAACAATGTGCCATATAGGGTCTGATGGGCCATTCATTCAGTGCCATTTGTAATGCCCACAGTGAATCCTAGTTATTACTTTCATAATATAACCAGCTAGTTAGTAATAGTGTTCTACTGTTGAAGTAATAGAGGACTCAAAATATTTAACATTGTTTAGAATTCCCACAAGTATCTCTTGTTTAGCTACATGTATTTGTTCATTTGAAAATCATGTTTTAGAAATTTTTTTGTGTACCAGGAAATGTGCATTCCATGTTAAGCGCTTAAGAAAAGGAAATCATAAATTAGTAGGGGACAGGCAAAGGGTAATTATTCTGGAGAATTAGGCCTTGTAGACACTAAATAAAATGTTTCTATTTATCTGAAATTATCACCATCAGTTTAGAGACAAAGGATTGTAAAATCATCTAGACTCATTCTTTATTTTATATATTAAAGAAAGAAGGAACAGAGAGGTCAAGCGAAGCATCACTCAGCAGAACCCTCATCTTCTTGCTGTTATATCAAATGCACTACTGTAGTCCGCTTCTTGGTGCTTAATGCAACTACCACTTTTACTGCTTTCTTTAAAATCTTCTCAAAAGTTTCAAAATGTCTGGATGTCAGTCTTTGAAACCACTTACCCCAAATTCTTTCTAAAATACCTAAGGACAACATTTCTACTCCGGTCCTGAGACTGACATTCAACCTACTGTGAGATTCTTTGAGCAATTTACACTGAATTTAAGGCTTTTGAAACTGGATTGAGGAACATCTATGGTGACACATACTATAACACTATCAACTACACAAATTTGCTAATACAAAAGAGAAATATAGTTTATTTTTCCTCTATCTAGTGCCCTACATTATAAGACTCAAAATTTCATTTGCTGCCTTGATGCCTTTGAACCTCACAGACCCCAAAGGTCTAACCACATGTTTTCCTGCTTTCATTAGGTATGCTCCTCACCCAGAGGGAAGACCTCCCCACCTGACTAGTTCCCTTATTAGCCAGACTATCTGCACTCTACATAAGTCCCAACCTAACAGGTATCACTTCCCCTGCTAGCTCTCAACATTATTCAAACCAACCAATCACATCCAGTCTACAGGAACCAGGCTGCCATCACACTTTGTTACTACAAAGCCTGCCCCCCACAGACCCTGCCTGTTCACTGCATGCCTGAGCACAACCCCATGTGACCCTGCACATATCAGGGTATTTTCCTTTCCCAGGCTGTGAGTGTGTGTGACTAATAAACTGCTGTCAGTCTCATCTGTCTGGTGTTAGATGCCTGTTTTCCATAATCTCATACTATTTAGAGTAAGAGGTAACCCCCGGTCACCAATGTGGTGAATAGGAGATGATCAAAACATGCCCTTACCACAGAAATCAAGGTCAGTTCTAGACAAAATATTAACAGCTTTTGCTTTAATGCATAATTACTGTTTATTTTTCTTTTGGAGGGAGGAGAAAAGAGAAAGGAACGCTTCCATACATCCCTCCGTACCACTACTCAGAACCAAGTACCTCTGCTTCTAAAGTACATCAGGGAGTGCAACTCCCATAGAATCACAGGACAAGAAGTAATGGAAACAGATATTTAAGGTAATAGATTATCCAAATTATCTTGATTTGATTATATCAATTTATCAAATGATCACATGTCCTGAAAACATCTAATATGTATCAATAAAAATTTTCAAAAAATGATAAACAAATGAAAGAAGTAATAGGAACAAGACATATTCAGGTTGCACAGCATCCAATACTTCTTAGACCTTAGCAAAAATATCCCGTTAGTAAACACTGCCTCTCAGCAAATCTCTTCTTTTGAGGATGAGTAAACAGAGAAAGGGCCAATATGGGTAAGGAAAACTGACTACAATGCATATTATAACTGTTGCTTACAGGAAACACCCTGAATGCAGAATCACAAAGCTTAAAATAATAATAACAATAATATAATAAATGAGAAACTCATAAGATAAAGACAGAAAATAATGGAAAATACTAATCTCAGGAAAAGTTGAATTAAAAAAAAGCATTTTAAAGGGACACTGAGTTTTTTTATATTACTAAAATACACAATTCAAACTAAAGATATGCCAGTGAATTTCCTGTAAGTAATGAAATCATGACAAAATCGGTTGTCTTTTGGAAGTAACAGTGTATAAGTAATTAGTATCAATGACTATAATACATTCTGGTGAGTTTTTTAAAAAAATCAAATTGGCAAAGAAGGGATGTAGAGAATTAAATTAATGTGATTCACAAGTGTTTAATAAAGATTACAACATTGTTTAGCATAAACAAATAATACTTCACTCTCTTACAGAAGTTTCAGTAACATTAATAAGAAACCAAACCTTCAAGAAATTGAAGATATGCCTCTTTTTTTAATTTTTATTTTTTATTTTTGAGACAAAGTTTCACTCGTTACCCAGGCTGGAGTGCAATGGAGCGATTTCAGCTCACCGCAACCTCCATCTCCTGGGTTCAAGCAATTCTCCTGCCTCAGTCTCCAAGTAACTGGGTCTACAGGCGTGCACCACCATGCCCAGCTAATTTTTGTATTTTCAGTAGAGATGGGGTTTCACCATGTTGACCAGGATGGTCTCGATCTCTTGATCTCATGATCCACCCGCCTCAGCCTCCCAAAGTGCTGGGATTACAGGCTTGAGCCACCACGCCCGGCCCGATATGCCTCTTAAATAACTAACTGGTCCAAAAAGAAACCCCCAATCTCAAACTATTTAGAAAAATGAAGAAAATGAGGAAATTGCATTTACGCATTTAAAGATATAGATATAAACTCTAACCAGAGGCACATTTAGAGACACATAGGTTTTCATTTTTAAAGTAAGAATTAAATAAAACAAACATTCAAGACAAAAAAATTAGAAAATACATAAGACAAATCTAAGGAAAGTAGAAGTAAGGAAATAAAGTTGAGGACAGGAAATCAATATATTAAATTTTTGTAGACGTAATAGTTCTGAGATGATTCATTGGAGAAAATATAACAAAATAAACTGGCAAATCCAATTAGAATATGTAACAACAGGTGCAGAAGAGATAGCAATGTTTAATTATGAGTATGCAATTTTAGAGTCAAAACTCTTAAGGAAATGGAATGAGTATTTAGGTAAACATTAATTGCCAAAGTTGAACCAAGAAGAAATGGAAATACTTAATGACCAATAACAGTAGGAAAAAGTTACAAAAAATGGTTTTTTAAAAAGAGACATTAAGATCCCCACCAAAATTCCAATGACACTTTTCACAGAAATAGAAAAACAATCCTAAAATTTATATGGAACCACTAAACACCCCAAATAGCAAGTAATCTTGAGCAAAAAACAAAGATGGAGGCATCACACTACCTGACTTCAAAAGATACTACAAAGCTTTAGTATCAAAACAACATGGCATAAAAACAGACACATAGATCAATGGACCATAATAGAGTCCTGAAATAAATCTGTACATTTACAGATAATTGATTTTTGACAAAGGTGCCAAGAACAAACTGATATGGTTAGGCTTTGTGTCCCCACCCAAATCTCAACTTGAATTGTAATTCCCCTAATCCCCGTGTGTCAAGGGAGAGAGCAGGTGGAGGTAATTGAATCATGTGGGTAGTTTCCCCCATACTGTTCTCATTATAGTGAGTGAGTTCTCGGGAGATCTGATGGTTTTATAAGGGACTCTTCCTCCTTCACTCAGTATTCTTCTTCCTGCCGCCTTTGAAGAAGGTGCCTTGCTTCCCCTTTGCCTTCCACCATAATTATAAGTTTCCTGGGGCCTCCCCAGCCATACTGAACTGTGAGTCAATTAAACTTCTTTCCTTTATAAATTACCCAGTACTGGGCAGTTCTTTATAGCAGTATTAAAACGGACTAATACACAAACAAAGGGGAAAGTACAGTCTCTTCAATAAATTGTGCTGGGAAAACTGTGTATCTAAATGCAGAAGAACGAAATTGGACACTTATCTCATACCAGATACAAAAAGCAATCAACTCAAAATAGATTAAAGGCCTCAATGTAAGGCATGAAACTGTAAAACTAACAGAGCAGGGGAAAAACTTCATGATATTGGACTAGATAATGATTTATGCACTATGACAACAGAAGCATCGACAATAAAAGGAAAAATAGAAAAATGAGAATGTGTCAGACTAAAATATTTCTGCACAGCAAAGGAAATAACAGAGTGAAAATGTATCTCACAGATTGGGAAAAATATTTGCAAATTATGTATCGGGTAAGGGGCTAATATCCAAAACATATAAAGAATTCCAACTACTCAGTAAGAAAAAAAACCTGAATTAGCTAATTAAAAATGGGCAAACGACCTGAATAGACATTTTTTAGAAGAAGACATACAAATGGCCAACAGGTATATAAAAAACTGTTCAATATCACTGATCCTCAGGGAAATGCAAATTAAAACCACAATGAGGTATCACCTCACACCAGTTAGAATGTTATAAAAAAATGAAAGATAAGTGTTGATGAGGATACGAAGAAAAGGAAACCTTAGTACACTATTGATGAGAATGCCAACTAATACAGCTATTATGGAAAGCAGTATGGTGGTACCTCGATAAATGAAAAATAGCATTACCATAGTATTACCACATGATCCAGCAATGCTACTATTGGATATATATCCAAAGAAGTTGAAATCAGTTTGGACTCTCAGTTTGTTGCAGTATTGTTCACGATGGCTAAGATATGAACACAACTGAAGTGCCCATCAATGGATTAGTGCATTTTAACAAGTGGTATATATACCCAATGGAATAGTCAGGCTTAAAAAAGAAGAAAATTCTGTCATTTTTGACAACATGGATGAATCTAGAGTATCCTATGCTAAGTGACATAAGCACAACACAGAAAGACAAATTCCATATCATCTCACTTACATGTGGAATGTAAGAAAGTCAAACTCACAGAAGAGAATAGAATGGTGGTTACCAAAGGCTGAGGTGGGGCAGGGGAGTGGATGGAGAAAGAGGAAATGTTGGCCAACTGGTACAAAGTTTGAGTTAGACACAAGGAATTAGTTGTGGTGATCTATTACACAGCATGGTGATGGTAGTCAATAATAATGTATTGTATGTTTCAAAATTGCTAAAAGAGTGGATTTTAAATTTTCTCACCACTGAGAAATGATAATTATGTGAGGTGATGGACATGCTAATTAGACTGATTTGGTCATTCCACAATGTATGTATATATTGAAACATTACATTGTACCCCATAGATATATACAATTATTATTTGTCAATTAAAGATAAAATGCAGTTTTTTTAAAAAAGAGAGAGATTAGGCATTTTTTAATTTTCACAGAAAAAAATAAATCTTTTCTCTGGATCTTTCCAGAACATAGCAAAAGAATAATTGCTAAGTATTGTTTATCACACATATGTAAAGATGATTTAATATTAAAAAAATCATTAATTAAATGCACCCTGATGATAGGTCCAGTTTCTTATGATTAAGAAATATCATAAGGTGATCTTAAGAGCTACTTAAGAAACATCCAATAAAATTTAACCTGATTTGTTTACCTCTTAGAAAACAAGAATAAAGTTTTCATATGATAAGGAATATTCTTTAAGATCATGTTTATAATCCTACAAATATACTTAATAAAAAATATAAGATATCCTCTTTAAGATCATGAGCAAGATAAAATGTGACTGTCTTCTGGTGTTACCATTACCCTCTAAGTTCTGGGTCCTGAGAAAGATGCAAAGCATAGGAGTAAATATTGGAAATAAGGAAAATTATATAGGATAATTTTAGGATATCATATTAAATTTAGGATAAATTATAGGATACATTTTCCAGAAAATTTAAAAGGATCAACTGAAATACTCATAAATTTACTAAGAAAGTTTATGAAATTGGATGCAGATGAAGATATACACATTAATAAACAGTAATAATCTCCCTGTGAAACAGTGATCACCTCAGTGAGTTGTAAATGAGGGAAAATGATTCAGTTCAAATCACAAAGAGGAAAAATGTGTAAAATGTTTATGATAATTTCAACAAGAAATGTTCAGGATAAATATGAAGAAATAAACTTACTGAACTCAACTTTGAAATACTAAATTTAAAAAGTATGTTATATACTTGCATGGACCACTATCTATTGTAAAAACTTCAATTTTTCGAAAATTAACATACAAGTTTTACTCATTTTTAAAATAAAAATAGGATTGGGGGACGGGTTGCAGTGGCTCATGCCTGTAATTTCAGCACTTTGGGAGGCCGAGGCGGGCTCATCACTTGAGGTCAGGAGTTTGAGACCAGCCTGGCTGGCGTGGTGAAACCCCATCTCTACTAAAAATACAAATGTTAGCCTGGCGTGGTGGCAGATGCCTGTAATCCCAGCTAGTTGGAGGCCAAGGCACAAGAATTCCTTTAACTGGGAAGGCAGAAGTTTCAGCACTCCAACCTAGGCAATAGAGTGAGACACTGTCTCAAAAAATAAAAGGCAAAAAAATAATAAAAATGTGAAATTCGTCTAGAAGTATAAGCCATGGAGAATATGGTTTTCATAAATAAAGAATAACCAAAAAGAAAAGTATGATTAGTAATAGGTGATATAAACTATATATCCTAAAGTTATTATAATAATTAAAAGGAGTGTGATAATAAGCTAAAATAAAGAGGCAACTGAAAGAAACAAGATTGAAAGCCCTGAAACAGTCCCAAGACCACCTAAGAATATGTTAAAATATGTAAAACTGATTAGTTTCATTTCACTTACCATATGATTGTGAAATATTTAAGGTTTAACCAACTTTTCACAATGGATATTAAATTCTCTTGTGAATGTTGCTTATTTGAAGCAAGTAAATATTTCCTTTAGTAGAACCAAAATGAAATCCACATGAATAATAAAATTAGTCCAAAATGTGAAACCATTAAAATTCTATCACCTGAGATAAATGCAATGAAATTAATCATCAGATTTGATTACACATAGCAGCAAAACTTGTATAAAATAAATTTATCTATAAAATAAAATGTTGAGTTAAAACCGGGAAAATACTAGCGATAACTATGACACAAATCATAATATTCTTAAAGTATAATGAGCATATATAAACTGACAAAAAAAGACCAAAAGAAAAATAGGCCAAGAATATGACTAAGCACATCACAAAAGAGAAAAGAGAAAAATGTCCTATAAACATTTCAATTTTACACTCTAAAAAATACAAATTAAAGTAGCAATGGCATTTTCCCATCAGAGAGACAAAGATCAAATATTATGCTTAGGGCTGAGATTAATATCTTGAGACAAGTATTGTCATGTCACAATGGCCATATAATTGATGCAGTCTTTTAGAAATCAGTTTTGCTTTAATTCTCAATGGTCTTTAAAATATTTATCCTCATTGAAGGAATAATCCCATTTCCAGGATTCTACTCTAAGGAGGAAATAAGTCATGTACTTAATGATTATAGAAAAGAACGCTTACCTTAGTAATATTTATAGCAAGAAAAATTAGAAACAACCTAAATATTTCTTAAGGAGGGAAAGGTATACACACACACACACACACACACACACACACACACACACGATATACATATATAATACACATATATGTGTGTATGTGTGTATGCAATGAAATATATAATACCACAAGTGAGGTTTTTAAAAAACTCCAAATGACATAGACATATGCTCACAATATTATTTGAAGGAAGAAAGCAGAGACTTTATACAAAGGTATTGGTTGAGCATTCAGCAAGTTCTGTTCAAACTCTAATTTTATTTAAAATCTATGTATGCACATATAAATTTAATACCTACACATATGCACAAATAGGAAAATTTGGAAGAAAATTTACTCAAATAGCAGTATGGCCATCGTAGTCTCAAAGTCTTTTTTTTTTCTCCTTTATTGTTTGGATTTATTTGATTATATATTACCTTTACAGCAAAAAAGAAAAAAAAAGTGTTTTAACACCAATTTCTCAAACATACTGGAAAAATTTGACTTCCAAAAATCATTTCTGGTTAATTATAAAAAAACAGAAAGGGGTGGCTTTCTATCACCACGAACTCTTCAGCAGTTGAAGTTCTGAAGAGCAGGCTTGTTATTAGCAGCCTTGATAGTGTAGCTTGGAAGGTATTTGCTATTTATAAAACTGTCCTAAGCTATTATTCTAGAAATTACAGTACCCCAAATGACAGAAATGAATCAGTTCTGCACCCTAAGATTCACTCACTTCAGCGATATGTCACTCCATATCCTACTGAAATCACAGCTTTACCAGATACTTCAAGTATACGTGGTATTAAGTGCTATAGCACAATGCTTTTGATTCAAGGCAGATTTCTGTTATTTCTCTTTGGAGAAAGATGCAATATTTTCCCTTTTTACGAACTACTGTTTCATTTTGAATGTAATGGAACTATGAAAATCTTAAAATGTGCCTTTTGGAATCTCTTCAAAAGATAGTTGGAGTCAGTGAGCAATTATTTCCCTCAGACTTCATTAGATTTTTTTGTTATTTTGCAGTGCTGGTGTTTTAGCAAAAGTCCAAAATTGTTGAGACAAAACTGAAGTGGATTTTGTACTCTGCTTTATTTGAGGCAGCCTTCTACTTCACTATGTGCTTTTTGCTTGGGAGCGAAAAAGGGTGCAATTAAAAAGATGTAACAGTCTGTCTCCAGGGTGGATGTAACAAGAGCTTTGGAATCCGGAATCCACCATTGCTATGTGATTTGGACAATTTATGCAACTTTCTGAGCTCATTTTCCTCTTATATATGATGGGGCTACAAATACCTACCTCCAAAGAATTGTTGTGAAGATTTAATGAAATAATATCTTTGTGAAATGCATATAGCAAGGTCTGCATATAACTGACACTTAATAAATGTTAATTTCTTCCCTTCCTCCTTTCAGTAACCTGATTTAAATGCTTCATTTGAGATTCATAGCTCTCCTACCTGAGTTAATTTTTAAAACACATTAATTTTCATGATACCTGAAGGAAATAATACGTACCAACTGTATTCTAACTTTGACTTTTCTACCAATTTTTCATATTTATCTAATAATGACTCAAATTATTATTGCCCTCAATTTACAAACAAGGAAACAAAGGCACAGAGCAGCTGAACTGTTTGCCTAAAGTCATGGAAAAGGGACAGAATACATATTTGTTGAATGAATTGATGAACTGAGATTGGGCCTCAGATCTGCACATGCGCAATACTTTGCTTTAGATAATAATGCCTGCATGACGACTTTAATTTGCATTTCTAGATCTTGGGAATTGTGGATAAAAATGAAGTCAGGTTGCTGTTTCCAGGAAGGAAAACTGTGTCTTTCAAAATTGTAGAGAAATTGCTAGGCATTGTTCACCTGAACTGCAGAAAGAACCGGCATGGGTGATATTTGGCATTACCAGCTTTCTTAGAAGGATGAGTTCATCCTCTTGAAGAGCATTGGGAGGTAAAAACTCATCAAGATAGTGTGTTCTCATGATGATTTCAATGAATTATCATGGAAATGAGTTTTAGAAGAGAGGTAATGCTTTGTGATAATAGCGCGATAATGCCATTAGCTATGAACTGTAATTGTAATAGCATTAATCAAATGAATATATCTGATATTAATTTGAGTGTCAAATATTTCTATAAGTTCTTCTTGTTAATTAAACATCAGACTTGGTATTATTAATTCAGTATCTAGCCAGTGCTTGCACATAGTAGGAACCCAATATGTATTTGTGACTGAACTAATAAATCAATTTGTAAGTGGGGTTATTTAAAATAGTGAAATATTGAATTTAAATAATTTCATGGATATAACAACACCGATTTTTGCCCATTATCTGCTTATTTGGACAGTCTTTTCTTCATTTGCAACTCTACTAACCTAATAGTGTAGATATACTAATTTCTTAATTTTAGAAGAAAGCCTTTCTTATAATTTGCATATTTGGAGGAAACTAGACTTTTACCCCAAATTACTTTAATAGTAGACTTTGTGCCTTTCATCCTGTGTCTTGTGCTCTTTAGACTATTTAAAAATCTATCAGACATACTTACACGTGCATTGAGCTTCTGAATATCACTGGGCAAATTCAAGCTTTAGGTAGTTTGGGATCCCTCTTCATGATCACCAGCATCAATTGGGCCTTCAACAACCAGCAATCTTTTTTTTTTCTTTTTTTTTTTTTTAAGACAGTCTCACTCTTGTTGCCCTGGCTGGAGTGCAGTGGCATGATCTTGGCTCACTGCAATCTCCGCTTCCTGGGTTCAAGCAATTCTCCAGTCTCATCTTCTCGAGTAGCAGGTATTACAGGTGCACACCACCACACCTGGCTAATTTTTGTATTTTCAGTAGAGAGGGATTCTACCATGTTGGCCAGGCTGGTGTCGAACTCCTGACCTCAGGTGATCTGCCCACCTCGGCCTCTCAAAGTGCTGGGATTACAGGTGTGAACCACCATGCCTGGCCACCACCAGCAATCTTAACACTTGTCTTCTAAATCAATATTTATCTTCGTAATAATTTCATAATCCTTGCTCCTCCTACTCCCCATTCTCATACTATTCTCTTTGCTCTCACACATGGCTTGCTGCATACCTCATTAAAAAAATGGGGGGTGCCAAAGGAAGGCTCCAGGATAGTTCCAGTATCAGAACTATACAACTGTGTGCACCTGTGCCTATCGTCTCTCTTCTTTTTCAGTGCAGGAAAGAAGTATCCACCTTCCGAAAAGAAGCCGAGTTCTCTGTGTTGTCCCTGACCAAGTCCGCCATTCCTTTCCTCAAGGCATTAGCTCCATCAATTCTCTCTTCTTTCTCTTCCATTTTTAACTTCTCCATTTACCCCAGGCATTCTTATCAGAAAAATACACTCAAATGTGTCTCAGAAATACGTGTGTATATGTACATACATAATTCCCTCCTCCTAGCTCTCTGGCTGCTATGTATTTTCTGTGGCAAACTACTTCTTTTCCATCCAACCTCTAATGTTGAGGCTCCTTTTTCTCTTCATTCTTAATACTCACACTAGGTAATTTCATTTACTTCCATGGTTTCAAATGTTATTTTTGTGCCACAGAGTTTCATAGTTATATATTTAACAAATACTTTTTTTTTTCCTGGCCTCCAGATATTTCTATTTGGATGTCTCAAGGTATGTCAAACAATGTGTTGAAAAGCAAATGGATGCCAAATTTTCAAGTCTATTCTTTTTCCAGTCTTTTCAATTTAGTAAATGGATTTTTTTGCCCACTCAGTAGCTCCTGGCAGAACCTGGGATGCTTTCCTGATAGTACCTCCTCTCTCTTGCACCATAATATCTCCTTTCTCAAAACCATCACTAAGACACTGATTCTACACCTAAAATATAGCTTATATCCATTCACTTAGCTCCATCTGCCTACTTCCTCTCTAGTTCATTACTATTCCAGACTTACCTGGATTACTTCAATTATACCTTCTTGTTTCTCCCAAATTATTCTTTCTTCCCTCAAAATCATACTGCATCCATAATGATCTTCCTAAGACACCAATAGATCATTGGTGTTTGGGATGTTATCATTCTTTTAACGTTCAAGTAAAAATAAAATCCCTGTAGCCAAAGGTCCCACGTGATTTTGTGCCCCTATCTAACTCTCCAACATTACTTCATGCCATTTCTTCATTTATTTTGAATATTTGCAGCTTAATGGCTTTCTCTGGGTTCCTCTTATGCACCTATCAATTCTCTATTTATGGGCCTTGATACATGTGGTCTCTATCAGAAATACTTCATTCCTATGCTTATTAAGCTAAATTGTACCATCTGTCTAGTTTCAGCTTCAAGACCATTTCCAGGTACTCCTAGTGTGCATGTGCATGTGTCTCTAATTCTACCTAGACTTATAAGTTTGTCATGCATAGGAGGCTCCATTAATTACATGGGTCCATGAGGCCAAGAAAAACCTCAGAGCACTTTGTAATTTCATCTCCTCCCAATCTCCACCTGGAATTGGAGTTGAACGGGACAACTGAACTGTGCAAATATGGAATCTATTCTTTGCTGGAGAATTAAGTGACATACAAAATCATCATTCTACAATACATTTAGTCCACTTGGAAGATGTTGAGGTCCCACTTAAATTAAGATATCATTATTTTTTATAAAAAATCATATTTTTGTCCACCTACATTTAGCTGGTGGTTTTTATCTATTTCTTCTGGTCCTTGTGAAAAGCTTGAAAGATAAGTTACTAGTGAAGACTAGAAAGAGAAACAGACTCCATTTTAGAGAAGGAGAAACCAGGACTTAGTATGGTTAGCTAATGAGCTCAGATCTAGGAGCTCATTAAGAGCTGACCTGAGTTTGAATTCAGGTTCATCTGACTCAAATGTCTGCCTTTTCTACCTCTCATGAGCCAATAGCAATGGACAGTTGCTTTCCACAGTCTAAAGCTGGCTCTTTCCTGATGCTTTTATAAACTCAAAGTCCTCTGTGCAGCATCGGGGGTTTCTGTGGAGTAAAAGGTTAAGGATATAGAATAAATTGTATCTGAAATGCATAAAACCATTGTATGAGAGGGGCTTTGCACCTAATTCTGACTGAGGACCATGAACAGGGTTTGCCTGTGAAAGTTGCTGGGGCCCTGCTGACTTAGCTGCAGGAACACTGGCACTAAACCTTTTGACTAGTAGAATATGGGCCTGGCTAAGGGTGAATTATAGCAGTAGGTCACTTATTTTTTCCTCTGGATCTAAAAATCTGTAATCTCATATGAAGTTGGACCTGAGGCATAGATCTGATTTTGAAGGAGCATATCTCTTAGATAGTAGGCATGAGCCCATGAAATGCAGTTGGAATACTTTTCCAGATGCATAAATATTTTCTTTCAAATTTACTGCAACTGCAAATTCCTGTTTCAAAAGCAACTCAGTGATTCATGCTGACATAACTGTCAGTGGCCTCAATAATCATAGATATTTAAATGAGTCTTTTAGGAGATCTCATTTTTAATTAAAATAATCCTGATGGAAATTAAACAGATACATTCTTTGCCCCTTTCCTGAAGTTTGAGGAGAAAGAACTTGTAGGGACAAAGAGATTTACCAATTGACCTCTTGATTCTGCCCAATTATCCTTTTTTTCTCTTAAATCTTTTGCTTTAGATCTTTCAGTCACCTGCATGTCCATAATTAAGATGTCATTTTTTACTGAATCCTGTGTTGTTATTTTTGTGAAAAGGTAAGTTCCAATTTATGAGTGCGAGGAAATTGATCTTGTTGCTAATGGGATAGAGTCGAAATAAGCAGCTTGACTGACTTCTTCATTCCCTTATATTAGCATTGCTACTTTTAGATAAACTATTCCTGAAATGATTAGTGTAGGAGGATGGGTTTAGTCTTGTATCTTCTCCTTTAAAGCACTCAGAGTTAGAGATCCCAGAAGGATCAGTTTTCTCACTTGTACTGAAAATGTCACTCTAGCAGTTATCTGTCTGCACAGTCAAGTTTTGAGAAATCTTTTGAATTTACCGCATTCACACCATTCTCCATCATGGTGCTAAAAATGACTAATGCAGCTTGGAGACTGGAAGACTGTGATAGCTGATCTTCTTTTCCAGTCGTATACTAACACTCTCACACACTCACACGCACACATGCTCAGCTGACATGAATCCTTAAAGGTTGAAAATATCCTATATACTAAATGAAATGCTGAAGGATGTAGGGTGCCTAAATATATAATTAGAGTGTTTGTTTCATTACAGTCACTTCTGCCAAAAAAATTGGTCTGATTGTTTGAGTGGACTGATCTTGTTTTTAGCCAAGTGGACAATTATAATATATGACAATTTTATATTTAAAAATAATCTCTGGCATCGAAATTTTCAAATATTTAATTTTATTCTTTCATCTTCTCTGAGAAAAGTGAAGTACAATTTCCTTTTTTTAATTAAGAAAAAACAGTTTTAGAGAGATACTGACCTACCCAAAACCATGCTATCATCACTCTCTTTTAGGGCCTTTATTTATTACACCAGTATAGGATTATTATAGCCAGATCATCTAAATGAACCTCATTTCTTTCATTGAGGAATACTATTCTGACGGCTAAAGGGACTGCCACAAAGAGATACTTATCCTCTTTCCAGAAAAATGTATGAAAAGTCTCCTGTGATGTCATTTAGTGAATGATGGAGAAGTATGTGGGCTGAATGATAGTAATTAGGTGAATTGGGAACTGATTATGTCGAAAAGGAGAGGATTAATGGATTGTCATTAACTTGCAATGAGGTCTAGGAATTTTCTGTAAGACTTTTTTTTCTGTCCTGTCCAATTCAAAAACTTTATCAATTACCTGGAAGAAGTCTAGGAACTTGCTTACCAAATTTGCAGATGACACAAAGCAAGTAAAGAAGTAACGATTAGTAATTCCCTAGATGGCACAGAATCAATTTTCATAAATGTCTATTACTTAGTATGATGGGTTGACATTTATTAAAGATAAAAATAAAGTGCTGCATTTAATTAGAAAAAAAGAACTGTGATGAATAGAACTGAACTGAAAGCAACTCCTGAAAATTAAAAAAAGATTTCAAGTTTTAATTGACCATAAGCAGGACGGAATTATGAAAAGGTCAACAAAATCTCTGTTGGCATTCAGAGAGAGAGAGAGTCCAGGTTGATAAAAGTAACATACTTATCCTGGTTGTACCCATCTTGTACCCTGATTGTACCCATATTATGTTCAATTTTTGAAGCCATATTTTAAGAAAGATCTGACAAGTTGTTGTATGTTTAATAGATGGAGGGGCCTTGATAGTGAAAAATCAAGGAATCTTGCAATATGAAAAGACTGGGGTGGTTTGTGTGTAAAATAGAAGGGATCATGATTGCAATCTTTATTGAACATTTACTGTGCATATTAATTACTTAATCTTCAGAACAACATAACAAATTATTTATTATCATTACTGAAATAGAAACTGAGAACACATAGCTAGAGTACCTGGATTCAGATTCAGGTAGTCTGACTCCAGAATCTATTCTCTTAACCACTATGCCATATTATTTCTCCAAGTATGTATCAAATGTTTGAAGACCTGCTATGTGAATGGAAAATCAGACTTACTCTGTAGAACATGGTAATCAATAGATGGGTACACCCGGGTTTTTTCTCAAAGTAGAGAATCTTTCTGGCCACTAGATTATGTTACTACGTCTTCTATTTTTGGTACAGTGTTAGACTAGTTGAGATCTAATGTAATATTCAACTATATGATTCTAATTTATTGGGATATAATTTGATATAGCACACTATTATTATAAACTGGAAAGAATACACTTAAAAGAAGAAGTAGCTTAAATTGATTAGCGGTAATTTAAATGGTGTTCTCTTGAGCACAGTTGAGAAAGTGCCCCACCCCAGAACCCATCTTGCTAGGATGCCCTCACCATATGTCCTTGATAAATTTCCTTTCATGGGCACCAAATTGTGCCAAAATTACATAAACTTTTGTTTCTCCATCTTTGTTCTATGTCTAGAATATTATTGATATTATACAGACCTCCATCAAAGGAGTTTATATTGCAAAAGTAACAAATGTCCTTAAAAACCCTTACATCTGGGGATTCCTACAAGTTGCTTGGTGTATTGAAATCAATGTTGGAATTGGTTTCAGAATGCTAAGAGGATTAAATTTCTGTCAGCTACCAGCTGTGATGACTAGAGAACTTGACTGTATTTTTTCTGCCTTAATTGTTACATTTAAAAAATAAGAATAACAATATAAAGTTGCTGTAATAATTAACAATAATTCATAAAAGCTCCTACCATACTAAACAGATTTTCAATAAAAATGTAGATTTTCAGTGAAATGCTTTTGTAAGAATAGTTATATGATTAAAAATTTTGCCTGGACTAATATGTGGAGGCAGTCTATAGAATGTCTGTTATTTATGGTGGGACCCTCAGTTCCCATCTGATAGTTTATGCTAATGAGGCAACTCAGAATGGAGAGGGCCCACAGGTAATTTATGGTAATGAGATGACTCAGAATGGAGAGTGGCCAGCCAGGAAGACCAACCACATGATCAGACTTTGAGCTTTGAGCCACGTATACCAGCCCAACTTCTGTGGAGCAGAAGGAGGATGGAGATTGAGCTCACAATGATTCAATCAATAGTGCCTATGTGATCAAGTCTCAATAGAAACGTTGGGCATGAAGCTCAGGTGAGCTCTCCTGGTTGGCATTATTCTTATATCATCACACATTGATGTGTCCAATGGGTAGTGCATCCCTGAGGATGAAAGAAGCTCCACTTTCGGAAACCTCCGAGACTTTGCTCCATGTGCCTCTCCCTTTAGCTCATTCTGATTTGTATTGTTTTGCTATAATAAACTGTAATCATAAGTATTATACTTTTCTACGTTCTGTGAATTATTCTAGCAAATTATCATAACTGAGAGAGTCTGTGGGGCCCCCACATTTATAGGCAGCTCGTCAGAGGTGATGACAGCTCTAGGAACTTCCAAACTTGTGGCTAGTATCTAAAGTGAGGGTAGTCTTGGGGAAAAATTAACCTAGGCTGTTTGGTCTAACTCTGGGTAAGTTGCTTAAGCATGCCTATGAAAAATTTACATTTGTATAAAAGATAAACTGGTAGTAATATTTGACTTTGCAGGTCTTCATGTATATGTCAAATGTGATTTGATTCTAGAAATTCTGTTTTAGCAAATTTTTGGACATATCTTTGCTGAGCAATGTAAAGAAAGGAAACATGTTCAACACTGAAAATGTTTCAGGTGTGAATATAGGTAAGACTTTTCAAGGTTATCTTACAAAATCTTAATGTCAGTGCTTTGTTTCTAGTTTATGTACAAAGAATCTGAGTACTAGAGAAGTCAGCAACTTGCCACAGTTCACACAGTTAGTATGGCAGTTTCAATTTGATTTCTTTGAGAACTGGACCATATCTCACACAATTCCATGTAGTACACGGCCTAGTACATATTCAACACACGCTTTACCTTATTTTTCACAGATAACTAAGAAAAGGGTAGAGTTTGATCTTGTCAGTCATCAATCAAGGATTAATAGGTTTCTTCCCAAGAACTTTGCTACTATATATACCATTGGCTTTTTCACTTTAAATTTCATTGCTTCCTTGTACCCCTGGAAATTTCCTGAGGGCTTGCAAGTGTTTATTTTGCTTGCCATGGTATCACCAGTGCCCAGTGTGGTGCTTGGAACAAATTGGGTCCTTGATAAATATTTTTTGAGTGGAGATTTAGTGTTAAAAAGAGTGTCTCCTTCATAGAAGTTGATTTTTTCCATAGTTTGAAAGCACGTAAATTAAATTTGTTTGTTACAAGATAACATAAACTAACACTTTCCTTACATCATTTTAAGTGCACAACTATAAGTGTTTTTGAAAGTAGAGAATACACTTGTGATTATTTCCATTAAATAAGCAAAAGTAAATTAAAATTAAATTAAAGCTATATTGGCATTTAGAACAAAATTTCCAAAGTCCAGATTTAAAATACAGACAAAGTCATTTCACTGTGATGGCTAATCATTATTGTCATCCTGTCTGGTTGTTGTTTTTATCGAGACATGCAACCAAACAGTAGTTCGTTAATATTTGCTTTAGTCTAATACTTGCTTTAGTAGGTACTTCGGTATTTCAAATAATATTTGAATTTTTCAGATTAGTTGTTTTTTCTGACCAAAATCTCTATTGGGAAAATTTTCAAATATCATTCATTATTCAACTCACACTTTCTCTTTGTTTGCATAGATAAAAACTATGGCAAATTATGAGAAAAAAAAAGATCATTTAGGTACCCTATGCCCTGTGTTTACACAGGTCTTGCTTTTTCTGAGACCTGTCTATGACAGCTGTGAGGCATTAATGAATATGGCCTCAGTGAAAGATCTAATAAGGATATAATGACCAGTTTGTTTTAAAATACACTAAGGACAGCAGACAGTGTCTCATGAGAAGTGACATTCTGTAATTACCTCCTCCTATCAAAAGAAAAACAATTCCCAAAAATTAATGAATACAGCAAGAGTGTATTCCCTATCTTAATTCTATCTTAATTGCAAAAGTGGATCAATTAAAAAAAGAAGACTGCACTGGCAAAGCCCCTCTCTTAAGGGTTGGTCTCCCAGTTCCCTGGTCATCAAATCAATGTATATAAGCATGCCATGAACCTGTTTTTACCTTCTGAGATGAGATATACCAACTCCACCAGCAGTGCCCCTGTGAAACAGCCAAATCCATTGAACAGTGTCAGAAAATTCATGGAGGTTCCTCTGACGGTGCTTGGAACAAATCTGTATGATATTACAGAGACTGAGAGAAAAAGAGAGGTCAGAATTTAGAACATTCTCCCGAAAACACTTCCATAGATACTGTTGAAATTGATGTTGATTGTATATCAAAGAAAATTTACTGACACAGTCAAAATTTGGGTTGGACTTCGTTAAGGTTACTATAGTAAGCTATACTGTGATACAATTTACAGATGTCTTCAAGGAATAAAATACGACAAAATATACCTTGACCCAGCTACAAGGAGAATTTGATTACTTAGTAGTTGAGTCCCCTAATATATTCAACCTAATTTTACTCCAAATTGAATATTTCTGATAAATTTTGGATTGAGGGATGGCCTGTATTAGATAACATCATGACAATCTATTAATTCTGCGATTCTGTGTAATTCATTAGGTTCCTTATAGAAAACTTATATTACATAAAATTTGTATCAAAATTAAGGGCATGGGCTCTGGAGTTAGATAAGATAGTGTCAAAATACCATGTCAGTTACCTACTATCTCTGTGATTTTAGGTAAGTGACTTAAACTTTTCAAGCCTCAATACCCTACTCTGTGAAATGGGAATAATATCATTCTTCACTCACGGAGGTGTTGGGACACTTACCTGCAATACTACATGTAAAGTGCTTAGTATAATGCTGACTTGTAGGTCCTGAATAAGGATTTTTTTTAACAATATTAATCTTATCAAACTGAGTAGCTCCTACTTGTGCAGGCACTGTACAAAGCCCTTAATATGTATTATCTCATTTCAGGAGAGGTACTCAGACAGAGACAATAGCTTAAGCATTGAGTCTCCAAAATGGTTATCATTGCTTTCCATGTCATTTTTGCAAAGTAATGATTGCGCCAAGAGGTTAAAAAAAATCACAAAGATAATTTTTTAAAAATTTTCTATTAAAAACAACTTTCTTTTGAAATCAGAAATAGATGAAAATAAGTATATGAGATTTTGTACTTGCTTTATAAACATAATATATTAAAATGCACTATGATCTTAGGGCTATGTGTTAAAATATTTTATGTTTATTTTAATATGATACTTAGGATTGCTTCAAAATTATAAAGCAAGGAGGGAGAATATATGTGAATGAGGGTAGAGATGAAACAAGTTTTGGCTATGAGTTGAAAATTATTGATGCCAGAAGATGGATACAGGGGAGTTTATTATACTAATCTCTTTTATATATGTGTGCCAAAAAGTTGTAAGGAAATACGCTAAATACTGTTAACAATCTTAGCTTTGAGTGGGTGAATTACTGGATTTCTAATATTCCTCTTACTCTTTTGTGCTTTGCAAATGTTTTGTACAATGAAATCATAAACAAATATTAAAGCTCATTTTAAAAAGGAAAGTGATGATAGAAAACAGATGTACAGTCATGCGTGGCTTAGTGATAGAGATCTGTCCTGAGAAATGTGTCATTAGGCGATTTTGTCATAGTGCAAACATCATAGAGTGTACTTACACAAACCTAGATGGTCTAGCCTGCTACACACCTAGGCTATATGGGTAGCCTCTCACTCTCCTAGGCAGCAAATCTGTACAGCGTGTGACTGTACGGAATACTGCTGGCAATTGGAGCACAGTGGTCAGTATTTGTGATTCTGAACATATCTAAACACAAAAATAATACAGTTAAAGATATAGCTAGTGCTCGACTTACGACCACAATTGGTTCCGACAGACCGGTCGTAACACGAGTTGGTGGTAAGTTGAGTAGGCTATATGTACAGTACTGTAAAATGATGTTATCAAAATCTTTAAGTCATATTTTATCGTAATTTTCTTTCATTATTGTTATATATCATAATTTTCTTTGTTCATTTTATGCCATTTGTATCATCTCTACACCATTTTGTTTCTTATTTTTACATTTGTCAGGTTTAAGTAAAACACTGCATTACCAGTACAACTGGTTTAATATTTGCAAAACATACAAAATTACAAAATACAGGTGCATACAAAAATACAAAATACAGGTGTAAAAAATACCATAGGAAACATTTTCCCAATTGCAAGACATATCAAAATACATAAACATGTACAAAACATTTTATTGGATGGGCAACGTTTGCGCTGCCAGACGCGGAGCAGTCATGGCTAGCGATTGTGGTCGTAAAGTCGAATGGCCGTAAGTTGCATAGGTCATAAGTTGATCAATACCTGTATATTCTTATGAAAATATAATATTATAATCTTATGAAACCACCATGTGATCCATCATGGACCAAATGTTGTTATGCGGTACATGACTGTACTGTAAACCCTAAAGCTTTAGTGTCCTTTACTGTGAGAAGTAAGAGACCTTATTATCTCCTCCCGCTCCTCTCAGGAATATTTACCCCATTTTTTTTTTCTTTTTTAATACCTTGCTGCAGCAAAACTCTGCATTTACCAGAACTTTTCCGTGAACTTACTAACACATGACGTAAATGCATTAACGCTCTTTCCTTCATTAATGTAACATTTCTGTTTTACTTTTGGTGTGTCCTCCACATGTTTTGATTTATTTATCGCATAAACATTTAAAGGAGTCCCTCTTTGTGCTTCAGGAAAGTGCCAAGTGCTGGAACTGAGAGATGGGAAAAGGCATCAGTTTATCTTTCCTGGATTTTAACTCCGGAGCAGAAACAGTACATTATTTAATATAAAGAGCAGTGCTAAATGCGCACTTTTCCCACAAATGCTGATTGGAGATGCAGATAATAATGGTGATAGATAAAATACAGATAATAATGGTGATAGATGCAGATAATAATGGTGATAGATAAAAATGGTGATAGATAAAATAGGCTTCAAATATTGGTGGCAAGGTAACACAGCTCTTTTGTGTAGTACCGATCACCAGCAGGAGCTTGGAGTATTTTCAGAAAGGTCCAAATGGGAGTGTGAGAGGAAGCCTGGATAGGCTTTGGGAAGAAATGATTCACAGTTATAAAAAGGATTTGGCTTATAAACTTTCCTCTCCATAAATACAAGGAAATTAGCAATGGGCAGAAAGAGTAAGTAGGCCGATTTCTTTCACTGAGAAAAAGCAGAACATACAATCCCATTATTACTCTGCTGGTTAATTATTAATCCTATGCTTTTCTCTTGCTAGAACTTCTGGTATGGTATATAATTCATGAACACACTTTGCCAGCTCTCAGCCTGCTGGTTAATCTCTCTTTGGTGTCATTTTAGTCGTGTTTGAAAACCTCCAGTTCCCTTTCATAGGACTTAGCTTTTCAAGTTCTCAAATCTACATTTTTAGGCATCTACTTGCATGTTCTTATCTTTCGAAACTTTTGTGATCATCAATTTGGTTTTTTAGGTTCCAAGATATTTCTTTTAGCCCATTACAATGTACATAATATCAACAAGTCTGTCAAGATTCTAAAATTCCCATTTTACTAGGAAGATACAATAGAAAACATATTCGATGTGTATGTGAAAGCTGGTCTTCTTGCAAATGAGTGCTAAAAATGTGCCTCCAGATAGTAGCTGGTAAGTGCTTGCAAAGATGCCGCATCACAGCATATGCAGAATCTACAAAATACAGGGCCATAACCACCTTCCTAAGGCACCTGGTACTGGGGACTTATTGCTGGAAATTTTTTTTACTCTAGTTGTTCTTAAACAGTTAAAATGTGTTTATTGTGTTTGGTGAAGTTATTTTGAACGTGTGAATTATCATAGTCCCAGTAAGTGGAACCTTATCCTGTTGCCATTTTTCGACCATTATTTCCCCCTTCACCCTAAAAAAGCTTCAGCTTTGAACTTCATGTTATCAGATTATATCATCTACTATTTCTCTTTTGTGCTGTCATCTGCCAATCTATAGGACGTTTTCCTCTTTCTCAAAGTTATCAGTTCCTCTCTCATTGTCACACTCTCTGGTACTATTCCTGCCTTAATGCTTGGCAATTTTGCTATACATATAGATCATCCTTCCAACCATCCATCCTTTCAATCTTGGTTGTCCAGTTCTTGACCTCCAATGTCCTTGATCTCCAATCTACCTTAGCTTCCACTCCACTCACACACAAGGTCATGGCCTATGCCTTGTACCTCAGACAAGCAGTTGGTCAATACTATGTGACCAGGCAATGATCAGCTTGCCACCTATTTTAATAAAGTTTTATTGGAACACAGTCACACTCATTAATTATATGTTGTCTACGGCTGCTTTCATACCACAATGACATAGTTGAGTAATTGTAACAGAGACTGGCCTGCAAAGCCATGCCCTGGGACAATAACTGCACCCACTCCATAATCACAATTTTGTGCACCCTTCTCAGACTAGAGCCTTCTGTCTCAGAAGGCTATAAGAAATGCTATAAGCTCTACATGGCAGACATTTTTGTCTTATTTTTATTAACTGATGCGTCCAAAGCCTCGAGAGCAGTAGTAGTCACATTGTAGATACCCACACAGTATTTTTTTGAGTAAGCAAACATAGAGTATGAGACAACTGAGGTGTACACTGCTACAATGAAAACATAATTTGAAAAGTTTTCTACTGCTCTTTTTTCTCTAGCTTATCTCCAAAGTATAACATGTCTGAATAGGATAGACTATGTCCACTATCATTTGTGGAGTGATTGAGTGATTCTTTGTGTTTCCTTGCTTAATGCCATCAATGTAGGACATTGTCAAGTGTTTGAACAATATATTTTTATCGTACTATATAAAAATAGCCATAGATTTCATTTGTTTGTTTCTTCAATCAAAATATGTTGATTGATCACCTATTTTGCACATGTACTTTGCAGGAAGGAAAAACATACACTGACGTCAGGAGTGTATATTCTCACAGTGTGAGTCAGGCAATACAAATATAAATAAAGTAATTTCAGATTCTGACAAGTACCATTAAAAAAAAATTCAGAGTAATGAAATAGAAAGTGATGGAATGCTCAAGGAAACCCCTCCAAAGAGATGACCTTTGAGAAGGCACAAAAATGAGAAGAAGTCACTCATTTGAAAACAGAGGAAAGGGAATTCTTAATAAAGAGAAAAGCAAGTGCAAAGGCCTTGCAGTAGAAAGAAGTCTAGCATCTTAGAAACACACACACTTCTGGAGATGTGGTCAAGGGGCAGAATGTAACCAAATGTAGGTGGAACAACACCCAGAGACCAAATCATGTGGAGCCTTATTCACCACGGTGAGGAATTTCTCTCTAAAATCCTACTGT
The DNA here is from genome assembly GCF_009761245.1 of Sapajus apella. Lineage (NCBI taxonomy): Eukaryota > Metazoa > Chordata > Mammalia > Primates > Cebidae > Sapajus > Sapajus apella. Next base: position 4,635,832 of record NW_022437024.1, read on the forward strand.
GGAATTTCAAGCCGGGGAACGAAAGGACTTATATTTTGAGAAGAACAGAGAATGGACTCATAGGGCAGGGAGGAAGCAGGGAGAAAGGTTCAGAGGCTCTGGTGGAATCAGAGCTAGAGATGATGGTGTTGTAGGCCAGAAGGAGAACAAAGGGGATAGTGAGCTGTGGCCAGATTTAAGTTCTATTTCAGAGTAAAAGCTAGGACTTGCTGTTGGATTAGAGGGGAGAGGTAAGAGGAAAGAGACGGATGTAGGATGACTCTGGTGGGAGACAGCTCTGCTTACACTGCCAGGTCTCCTGGCTGTTCAGGTTTCTTATGGCAAAAAGAGCTGGGAGCAGGACACCTGTGCTTCTGTTCTGCGTCTGGCACTATCAATTCATGTGAAAGATGATATTATTAGGTTGGTACAAAAGTAATTGCGGTTTTTGCGGTTACTTTTAGTAATGATAACAGCAAAACATTATAACTGCTAATTATTGAATGCTGTCTATATTCTAGGCACTGCGGTTTTTGCTTTACATAAAATCTTCCAGTTAGTCATTTGAACAACTCCCTGTTTTATAGATGATGAGAAAAGCCCAGAAATGAGGAATACTTTTCCCAAGGTCACAGAGTTAGTCAGTGGCAGAACTGGGTTTGAATTCAAGTCTGTCTGACTTTAAGACCATAAAGCCTAACCTCTATGCTGTACTGGCTCCCAGAAGGGTAATACTTGATTTTATAGTTCAAAATACCCTTTAATATTTTATGTCATTTGATTTTGAAGGAGTCGTCTCTCATTCCTGTTGATTCTTACCCTATCAGTGCTCTGATATAAGGAAGAATAAAATTATTTCTATTTTGAATACCAGAAAAGTGAGGCTTGGAGGTTATATGAGTTCCCAAGTTTAGGTAGGTAGTAATGGAAAGGCTAGAAATCAAACCAAATTCTTTCAGTCCCTGGCCCATGACCCTGATGGCAGATGAGTCAGTTGACTTAGCTAGGACTTCAGTTAGACCTGATCTCCTGATGAGTATATCAAGGAGGGGTGGTTTAAGTGAAGTATAGTACATGATCTGCCTTTTTAACAGTTGTTGGTTTCATGTACCTCTCTGGCTTTTGTATGTCGAATCATTATTGCTAAGCTGGCTAGGAATTTCCTCCCCATATTCACTCATTACCTTTCCTCATTATTTACTCTGTACCAGCCCAGAAAATTTTGGCTGACTACTTCCAACACATTTTTGGGAATAGCATCAGAGGAAATCACAAATATTTGTGTAGTAGCATTGCTTTACACTTCTTTTGTCTTCCTTGCAATGTTAAACAGTGAGGTCCCCAGTAGAAAGTCTCATAAAGTAATTTATGTATGTAAAATATATGAAAAGAAATGATTTAAAATTATAAAAAAAGAAGTCTGAGACACACACACATATATATATAACTATACTCAAACTTAATTTTATTTTCACTTTTTAGTGAATTGCTTTGGTATCATAAGTATGTATGTGTTTAAATACATATTTATTAACTATTTATCTTTAAAAAGTTTGGAAACAACTTTGGAGATAATAGGTTCATTGAAGATTTTAGACACAAATGGAATGGTTAGAATTGTTATTTAGGATGACTACTCTAAAATCCATGTGCCAGTTGATAGAATGGGAGAGAGACTGGAGACAGGAAGATAGTTAGAAGTTATAATTATATTATCTGTAAAGTATAATGGGGGGTTGAGTTACAATCACGACTCTTACTACCGGAAAATTTAAGGAAGTTAGAAACATAAGATGTAATCAATTACACTGATAAGTATATGTACACACACATTACTGTATTGCAAGAAGTCACTGAAATATTGTGATAAATTATAAAATGGCTAGTTTAATTAATATAAGCAATCTAGATAATTCAGAAACCCTTGACATTTAATAAACTTATTTTGAACTTGTCTTATGAAACATTAGTGATCACATTTAATCTACTGTAATTTAATTTAAAGACATTGAGTTATCTGGAAAATTGGCTTAAATTTTCATTTCATTTGCATGTTTATATACTCTCAAAGAACATTAAATGTCATTTTTGGAGGGGTATGTGTGTGAGTTTATGAGTGAGAGTGGAGGGAGGTGAGAGGAGGAAAGAGAGAAGAGTTTTCATCTTAATGTTCTGGAGTTGTCTCCTGGATTTTAACAGAGGTTTTCCTCCTTTGGTATGTCTGACAGAATGGTTATTGCCTTTAACCAGGTTAAAAATATTTTGCTCCATCTACATCCAGGCGGAATTGATAATTGTTCTGTATGTGGTAGAGGACTGAGGAGAAATGAAATGTTTTGTAAAAATGAAAGAAATAAATTTGTTTGAAGTATTGTGGGAACTCTCTAGGGTGTGAATAGATCACCTGCCATTTTAATTGTTCTGGTTGAGGTGATGTGTTCTGTGTAAAGGTTCAGTATGTTGTAACATTAGTTGAAAAAGTGTTTACTTACAGGCTGGGTTTACCAATGTTTCTGCCACTCCAAGTAAAACATACTGAAGAATCAGGTAGAAACAGGGCATGGAGGAAACAGTGAGAACTTTTCCTGAAAGGGGCTGCTCCACTGGAGGGAAGTGTTTTCTGTGTATTTCAAAGAAGCCAGCTATCATCACAGACAATGCAGCAAAAAGATTTCCAGCAACTAAAGGAAATAATGCAGAAGAAAAAAAAATTAAAGGAAGAGCTAGAGATTTATGTAACAGGTCCTAACATTTCTTATGCATTGACATTCGATGTTTCCTCATCATTTGTTTTCCCTCAGAATATCTAGACGCCAGTTAACTCTCCTGTCTGACCATACAGTGCTTAGGCTCTGGTCTCAGAAAGGGCTGAGTTGACTTCCTACTCCCTGACTTCCTGTATGTATGACCCCAGGCCTGTAATGTAAAATCATTATCACTTTCCCCAGCTCTAAGGTGGGGTTAATGATGTTTACTTTGTAAGGTGCTTGTGATCATTTAAATAAGACAATTGATATCTGCTGGGGATTGATTCCAAGATCCCAAAGAAACCAAAATTCTTGCTGCTCAAGTCCCTTAAATGAAAAGGCTTAGTATTTATTTGCACATAACCTACGCTCCTCCTCCTCTATTCTTTAAATCATATCTAGGTTACTTATAATCCCTAATACAATGCAAATGGTATGTAAATAGTTGTTATACCATATTGTTTAGGGAATAATGACAAGAAAAAAAGTCTATACATGACCATCTTTTTTTTTTTGCAACCTTTTTTTATTATTTTACTTTAAGTTCTGGGGTACATGTGCAGATCTTGCAGGTTTGTTACATAGGTACACACATGCCTTGGTGGTTTGCTACCTCCATCCCCCCTTCACCTACATTAGGTATTTCTCCTAATGTTATCTCTTCCCAACCTCCCCACCCCCTGCTATGGCTCCCCTAGCTCCCTACTCCTCAACAGACCCCACTGTGTGATGTTCTCCTTCATGTGTCCCCGTGTGTTCTAATTGTTCAACACCCACTTATGAGTGAGAACATATGGTGTTTGGTTTTCTGTTCTTGTGTCAGTTTGCTGAGAATGATGGTTTCCTGATTCACCCATGTCCCTGCAAAGGACATGAACTCATTCTTTTTTTATGGCTGCATAGTGTTGCATGGTGTATATGTGCCACATTTTCTTGATCCAGTCTATCCCTGATGGGCATTTGGGTTACTTCCAAGTCTTTGCTATTGTAAACAGTGCTGCAGTGAACATACATATGCATGGTCTTTATAATAGAATGATTTATAGTTCTTTAGGTATATATCCAGTAATGGGATTGCTGGGTCAAATGGAATTTCTATTTCTAGCTCCTTGAGGAATCACCACACTGTCTTCCACCATGGTTGCACTAATTTACACTCCCACCAACAGTGTAAAAGTGTTCCTATTTCTGCACATCTTCTCCAGCATCTGTTGGCTCCAGATTTTTTAATGATTGCCATTCTAACTGAAGTGAGATGGTATCTCAATGTGGTTTTGATTTGCATTTCTCTAATGGTGGGGTGAGCTTTTTTCATATGTTTGTTGGCTGCATAAACATCTTCTTTTAAAAAGTGCCTGTTCATATCCTTTGCCCACTTTTTGATGGGGTTGTTTGTTGTTTTCTTGTAAGTTTGTTTTAGTTCTTTGTAGATCCTGAATATTAGCCCATTGTCAGATGGGTAGCTTGCAAAATTTTTTTCCCATTCTGTTGGTTGCCAGTTCACTCTAATGATTGTTTCTTTTGCCGTACAGAAGCTCTTAAGTTTAATTCAATCCCATTTATCTATTTTGGCTTTTGTTGCCATTGCTTTTGGTATTTTAGTCATGAAGTCCTTGCCTATACCTTGAATGGTATTGCTTAGGTTTTCTTCTTGGGTTTTATGGTGTTAAGTCTTATGTTTAAATCTTTAATCCGTCTGGAGTTAATTTTTGTCTAAGGTGTAAGGAATGGGTACAGTTTCAGCTTTCTGCACATGGTTAGCCAGTTTTCCCAACACCATTTATTAAACAGGGAATCCTTTCCCCATTGCTTGTTTTTTGTCAGGTTTGTCAAAGATCAGATGGTTGTAGGTGTGTGGCATTATTTCTGAGGCCTCTGTTCTGTTCCCTTGGTCTATATCTATATTTTGGTACCAGTACCATGCTGTTTTGATTACTGTAGCCTTATAGTATAGTTTGAAGTCAGGTAGTGTGATGCCTCCAGCTTTGCCCTTTTTTCTTAGGGTTGTCTTGGCTATGTGGGCTCTTTTTTGGTTCCATATAATGTTTAAGTTTAAGGTGTTTTTTTTCCCAGTTCTGTGAAGAAGTTCAATGGTAGCCTGATGGGGATAGCATTGAATCTATATAAATTACTTTGGGCAGTATGGCCATTTTCATGATATTGATTCTTCCTAACCATGAGCATGGAATGTTTTTACATCTGTTTATGTCCTCTCTTATTTCCTTGAGCAGTGGTTTGTAGTTCTCCTTGAAGAGGTCCTTCACATCTGTTTTATTGGTGTACCTGAATGTGACGGGGAGAATGATTCTAAGCTGGAAAACATTCTTCAGGATATTATTCAGGAGATTTTCCCCAACCAAGCAAGGCAGACTAACAGTAAAATCCAGGAAATACAGAGAACACCACAAATATATTCCTTAAGAAAAGCAACCCCAAGGCTCATAATCATCAGATTCAGCAGGGTTGAAATGAAGGAAAAAATGCTAAGAGCAGCCAGAGAGAAAGGTCAGGTTACCCACAAAGGGAAGCCCATCAGACTCACAGTGGATCTCTCGGCAGAAATCCTACAAGCCAGAAGAGAGTGGAGGCCAATATTTAACATCCTTAAAGAAAAGAACTTTCAACCTTGAATTTCATATCCAGCCAAATTCAGCTTTATAAGTGAGGGAGAAATAAAACCCTTTACGGACAAGGAATTGCTGAGAGATTTCATCACCACTAGGCCTGCCTTACAAGAGCTCCTGAAGGAAACACTAAACATGGAAAGGAACAACCAGTACCAGCCACTGCAAAAACGTACCAAATGGTAAAGACCATCGAAACAATGAAGAAACTGTGTCAACTAATGAGCAAAACGACCGGCTAGTATCAAAATGGCAGGATCAAATTCACACATAACAATATTAACCTGAAATGTAAACAGACTAAATCAAAAGACACAGACTGGTAAACCAGATAAAAAGTCAAGAAACATCGGTGTGCTGTATTCAGAAAACCCATCTCCCATGCAAGGACACACATAGCCTCAAAATAAAGGGATGGAGGAAGATTTACCAAGCAAATGGAGAGCAAAAAAAAAAAAAAAAAAAAAAAAAAAAAAAAAAAAAAAAGCAGGGGTTGCAATCCTAGTCTCTGATAAAAGAGACTTTAAACCAACAAAGAGCAAAAGAGGCAAAGAAGGGCATTACATAATGGTAAAAGGATCAATGCAACAAGTAGAGCTAATGATCCTAAATATATATGCGCCCAATACAGGAGTACCCAGCTACATAAAGCAAGTTCTTAACCACCTACAAAGAGACTTAGACTCCCACACAATAATAGTGGGAGACTTTAACACTGCACTGTCAATATTAGACAGATCAACGAGACAGAAAATTAACAAGGATATCTAGGACTTGAACTCAGATCTGGACCAACTGGATGTAATAGACAACTATAGAACTTTCCACCCCAAATCCACAGAATATACATTCTTCTCAGCACCAAAATGCACTTACTCTAAAATTAACTGCATAGTTGGAAGTAAATCACTCCTCAGCAAATGCAAAAGAATGGAAATAATAACAACCAGTATCTCAGACCACAGCGCAATCAAAAAAGAACTCAGGACTAAGAAAATCACATAAAACCGAACAACTACATGGAAACTAAACAACCTGCTCCTGAATGACTACTAGATAAATAATGAAATGAAGGCAGAAATAAAGATGTTCTTCGAAACCAATAAGAATGAAGACACAACATACCAGAATCTCTGGGACATATTTAAAGCAGTATTTAGAGGGAAATTTATAGCACTAAATGCCCACATGAAAAGTGAGGAAAGTTCTAAAATCGACACCCTATTGTCAAAATTAAAAGAACTAGAGAAGCAAGATCAAACAAATTCAAAAGCTAGCAGAAGACAAGACATAATTAAGATCAGAGCAGAACTGAAGGAGGTAGAGACACAAAAAACCCTTAAAAAAATCAAGGAGCTGGTTTTTTTTTTAAAGATCAACAAAATAGATAGATTGCTAGCCAGGCTAATAAAAAAGAAAAGAGAGAAGAATCAAATAGATGCAATAAAAAATGATAAAGGGATTATCACCACCAATTCCACAGAAATACAAACTACCATCAGAGACTACTACAAACAACACTATGCACATAAACCAGTAAATCTAGAAGAAATGGATAAATTTCTGGACACTTACACCCTCCCAAAACTAAACAGGAAGAAATCGAAACCATGAATAGAATAATAACAAGGTCTGAAGTTGAGGCAGCAATTAATAGCCTACCAACCAAAAAAAGTCCAGGTCCAGATGGGTTCACAGCCAAATTCTACCAGATGTTCAAAGAGGAGCTGGTACCCTTCATTCTGAAACTATTCCAAACAATACAAAAATTGGGAATACTCCCTAACTCATTTTATGAGACCAACATCATCCTAATACCAAAACCAGGCAGAAACACAAGTAAAAAAGAAAATTTCAGGCCAATATCCATGATGAACATAGATGCAAAAATCTTCAATAAAATCTGGCAAACAATGCAACAGCACATCAAAAAGCTTATCCATCATGATCAAGTAGCCTTCATCCTGGGGATGCAAGACTGGTTCAACCTACAAAAATCTATAAATGTAATCAATCACATAAACAGAACCAAAGACAAAAACCACATGATTATCTCAATAGATGTGGAAAAGGCCTTCAACAAAATTGAACAGCTGTTTATGCTAAAAACTCTCAATAAACTAGGTATTGATGGAACATATCTCAAAATAATAAAAGCTATCTACAACAAACCTACAGCCAATATCATACTGAATGGGTAAAAACTGGAAGAATTCCCCTTTGAAAACTAGCACTAGACAAGGGTGCCCTCTCTCACCATTCCTATTTAACATAGTATTGGAAGTTCTTAGACAGAGCAATCAGGCAAGAAAAAGAAATAGAGTATTCAATTAGGAATTGTCTCTATTTGCAGACAACATGATTGTATATTTAGGAGACCCCATGGTCTCAGCCCAAAATCTCCTGAAACTGATAAGCAACTTCAGCAAAGTCTCAGGATACAAAATCACTGTGCAAAAATCACAGGCATTCCTATACACCAATAACAGACAGTGAGCCAAATCATGAGGGAACTCCCATTCACAACTGCTGCAAAGATAATAAAATACCTAGTTATACAACTAGCAACCATGTATTTTTTATTCAAGATTGGTTAAATCTGCAGATGCAGATCCCTTGAATTAGTAGCAATTATTATTGCAGATAAAACGATTTAAAACTTCTATTACCAAATAAGATATCATCCTAGATAACTTTTATAAAAAAGATATATGAGTCAAAAATGATTTGGAGGAAGTTCAAATATAAAACTTTTTAAATATAATTTTAATTATATTATAAACATATTTTTGAAATAAGGTATTATTGGTCCTCGGTTGTCTACCATTTCTCTAATTTTTACAGAGAAGGCAAAGTAGCTATTAAAGAATTAAAGACTAGAAACAGGTTTAGAAAAAAATTTCTTAAAGAGATAAATTAGCTAAATGAAGAGTACAAATGCAAACAATTATTCAGATAGTGGTCAAACTCTTCCTTTTACTTTTAAGGAATTATCTAGAAGTTTTTTCTTGAAAATGAGTACGGATTTTGTTACAGAGTCCATATCTACTCTAACCGTTCCATTTCTCCATTTAGCATTCATATTATTGGACTTAATCCTATTGTTAGAGCAGAGGCAAACTTTAGCTTGATGGAATTTACTTGAAATTTACAGATAGTCACATTTTGCTAACTTGCATAAAATTTTAGATAAGGCAAAGCTTTCAGTTCAGAAAAATCAATCTAATGTTTAAATAGGTTAGTGTTTATTTTGGTTGATAGAGAAACTGGTAGGTAAATTTTTGATTATGTCTCAGAATTTAAATATATTCATAAAGACTGCTCTTTCCAGGGTCCCCAAGAAATCAAAGGTGTAAAAAAGGAGGAAATCTCAATTAAACCTCAGTTCAAAAATTTGAGGAATTCTTAATTTATTACTATTTTAAATTAAGGTCTATAAAGGCTTACTCATAGTAAAGTAGAGATTTGTGTTCTGCAAACGGCTCACATAAAAAATATACATTTCACATATCATCTGACTTTAAGGCCAAATTCATTATATAATCACATTTATCAAGATTATTGGGTACATTACAAACTCATCAGAAAGAGTGCTAATATGTCAATTCAATTTAATATTTGCTCTGTTCCTGCTGTATGCTAGATACTATGCTCAGCACTGTGGGGGATAAAAGATGAAAAAAGTCTGTTCTATTGCAGACTCATATTCTATTGGGGAGTATCAGAAGAAGAACTTACTGCTAGTTGAAGAGGTGAGAGAGACATCATTTTATGCTTTTAAGAAAGAAGGTTTTCAGTATGAAAAGGTGAAGGCAGCAACGTGGCATGAGCAAAGGGACAACGTTGTGAAAGCATCAGACAGATTTTCAGGAGAATGAGACACTCAAGTTATTTCAGACTCAAAGTAGACGATAGATTGGGGTCAAATCATAGAAGCATTTAATACACTTTTGAGATATTTGAAAATTACTCTGAAGATAATAGAATGACGATAATAGAATCATTGAAGATTTTAGACACAAATGAAGTGATTACAATTGTCATTTAGGATGATTACTCTAAAGGTCATGTGCTGGTTGGTAGAATAGCAAAGATATTGAAGGTAGGAAGATAGAAGTGATAAAAATAATCTGGTAAAGTATAATGGGGGCTTAAGTTACAATCAGGGCTTCCACTTCAGGAAAATATAAGGAAGGTAGGAACATAAAATGCGACAGAGTGCACTGATAAAACCATAGCAACTGAAGCAAAGAGCAAGGAGGAAGCAGAAGTTAGTGATGAATATGTGTCTGGGTGACTGGAAAGATGGTAGTGGTGATATAAATAAGAACCATCGTAGATATGCGGAAAAAACGAATTTAATTTTGAGTTGAGTTGGAGATACAAAGGGGTCATCTAAAGAGAAATGTTCAAAAAACAATTAAAAATGTGTCATAGCTCAGGAAATTGGATGAATCAAGAGAGAAAAAATAATGAGTCATCTGCTTAGCATTTAGGGCCAGGTGAAACTGAAAGAGGATTGCGGAGGCAGAGTGCCTTCAAGCATGTTTGCATTTGGGACAAGAAAATGAAATAAAATGGCTAAAAACAAGGCCAGAAAAATAGGTCATGTGTAAGAAAAGGCTTCAAAGAGGAGGATACACAGAATAGAACTTTTGATTTTTCGAATTCTTCTCCTTCACTCATCTGATCTCTTCTACATCTGTGGTCCCCTCACTTCCCCCTACCTCCAAATATATCATTAAGTTCCGTAGATTTTGTTTCCAAAATACAGTTGACCCTTGAACAACATGAGTTGGAACTGCTCAGGTACATTTATATGCGGGTTTTCTTCTACTGCTGCCACCTCCGAGACAGCAAGACCAACCTCTCCTCCTGCTCCTCCTCAGCCTACTCACTGTGTGATGACACTGAGGTTTAAGGTCTCTATGATCATCCACTTCCATTTAATACAGAGTAAATATATTTTCTCCTTTATGATTTTCTTAATAACATTTTCTTCTCTGAAGCTGACTTTATTGTAAGAATAAACTTTGTAATACATAAACATAAAATGTATATTGCTTGTTTATGTTATTTAATGAGGCTTTCCATCAATAGTAGGCTATTACTAGTTAAGTTTGGGGGGAGTCAAAAGTTACACATAAATTTTTGACTGTGTGAGGCTTGATGCTCCTGACTCCTGCATTGTTCAAGGGTCAACTATATATTATAAATCAGTTTGCTTCTATCCATAGCCACTGCCATCGTTCCAAGACAAGCCATTCTCATTTTTAACCCAGACGATGTGCAGTAGCATATTGACTGGTCTTCCTGTTTCCGCTCTTGTCCACCTCTAGCGTAGAAGCACCCAGCAGCCAGATTGATCTTATGTAAATGTAAATTGAATATTAGTCTTCAGCTTGATTCCTTCTATGGGGGTCCACACAGTTATGAAGAAATCCATAATTTTTCACACGGCCTGTGTGATCGGTGCCTGTTACTCCAGTCTAATTGCCTGCTACCTTCTACTGCCTGACTGGTTCAGCCACAATAATCTTCATCTTTCTTGAATATTTTAAATTCTTTCTTTTCCACCTTAGGGACTTTGATTTGCTCTTCACTCTGTCTGAAACTGTCCCCTGCTTTTTACTTGTCTAATGCCTCTTTGTCTTTTAGATATGCACTTCATAATCTAAATTAGATCCCATAACAGCCATTTTTCACTATACTGACTACAATTTGAAATAAGATATTTTTAGTGTGTTCATTTGTACCATGTGTTCCAATTACTTAATTGGAAGCCTCATAAGAATTGGATCTAAGTTTGTTTTGTTTATTATTCTTTACTACCAAGAAAAATGCCCAGGTTCACAATAAGTAATGCGCGCGCACACACACACACACACACACACACACACACACACACACACAAAAGTAAATAAATACATGACCACATTTAAATATTTTAAGAGATAGAGGATAATGAAACATTTGACAAGTGAACTGTATTGAAGAATGGATTACCAGTTACCTTTTATACTCAACAGTATTCCCATGATGAAATCAGAAAGGAAGGGGTTGAACAATGAGTGGGCAGTGAGTATGTGTAAGTAGTGTTATCTAATCTAAGATGTTTGGTGTGCAGAAAAGGAAAAAGCTGCACAAATTGCTTAAGAAGTTAGCAGGATCACAGGAAGCTCTTTTATAAGATGTGAAAGGCTTAGTTATGTTTGTATAGATGAAAGAGGACTCAATGGAGATGAGAAAAATTGAAGATATATGAACAATAAAATACATAATACAGAAACATCATGAAGTAGGTGTGAGAGAGAAAAGGTTTAAGGGCCCAAGTTTAATCCTAGCAAGGAAAGAAAAAAGTCATCCTCTAAAGGAAGAGAAATGTATAGAATGCTTAGCATATGGAGAATATTGAGAAATAGAAAAGTGAATCTGAGGACATATTTACCATACATGTCCAGAAAGGAAAGAAAAAAAGTCATTCTCTAAAGAAAAATAAATGTATAGAATATTTAGAATATGGAGAATATTGAGAAATAGAAAAGTGAATTTAAGGACATGTTTACCATATAATCTTATTCTTGCCACTTAGAGAGGCTAGTCACTTGCTGAGAGTGAATAGATGGGAAAGAAATTGAGAGGATATAGCGGTAAGTTTCAACAACCACTGTTGATGAGTTTAAGCCAAAGATAGAGCCTATGGTAAAATTAGAGCTGGTTGCTGTGATGTGCGGCTTATTTTACTGAGCTCTTTTTTTTATTCTAATAGTGCAAAAGCAGAACTATTCCAGACAATAGAGACACAATTTAGTACTTGTCCCATATGCTTTGCTTTTGACATTACAGTAAACAATTAGAATGATGTTAAATTATTCAGTTTACAAATTTTAGTTGAATTTTTAAATATTTTCATCAAGAGAATAAGGCACTTGAGAATTTTTATTTAATTCTTAAAAAAGACAACAAATTCTTGAAATAATTATGTTCTTCAATTCATGATTAATCATGGTTTAAGACTTAGATAATGGCCAAGTATTTTTCTGTTTTATTATATATATATATATATATATATATATATATATATAATTACACTTTAGGTTCTGGAGTACATGTGCAGAACATGCAGGATTGTTGTATAGGTACATACATGGCAAAGTGGTTTGCTGCCTCCACCCCTCCTCTGTTACCTATATCTGGCATTTCTCCCCATGTTATCCCTCTGCAACCTCCCTACCTCCTGCTGACCCTACCGTAGTCCCCCACAACAGACCCCAGTGTGTGATGCTCCCCTCCCTGTGTCCATGTGTTCTCATTGTTCAACACCCGCCTATGAGTGAGAACGGGTGGTGTTTGATTTTCTGTTCATGTGTCAGTTTGCTGAGAATGATGGTTTCCACATTCATCCATGTCTCTACAAAGGACACGAACTCATCATTTTTATTGCTGCATAGTATTCCATGGTGTATATGTGCCACATTTTCCTTGTCCAATCTATCATCGACGGGCATTTGGGTTAGTTCCAGGTTTTGCTATTGTAAACAATGCCGCCATGAACATATGTGTTCATGTGTCTTTATAATAGAATGATTTATAATCCTTTGGGTATATACCCAGTAAGGGGTTCCTGGGTCAAATGGAATTTCTATTTCTAGTTCCTTGAGGAATTACCACACTGTCTTCCACAATGTTTGAACTAATTTACACTCCCACCAACAGTGTAAAAGTGTTCCTATTTCTCCACAACAGATTTTTTAATGATCGCCATTCTAACTGGTGTGAGATGGTGTCTCAATGTGGTTTTGATTTGCATTTCTCTAATGACCAGTGATGATGAGCATTTTTTTATATGTTTCTTGGCCTCATATATGTCTTCTTTTGAAAAGCGTCTGTTCATATCCATCACCCATTTTTGAATGGGTTTGTTGGTTTTTTTCTTGTAAATCTGTTTTAGTTCTTTGTAGATTCTGGGTATTAGCCCTTTGTCAGATGGGTAGAGTACAAAAATTTTTTCCCATTCTGTTGATTGCTAGTTCACTCTAATGATTGTTTGTTTTGCTGTACAGAAACTCTGGATTTAATTAGATCATATTTGTCTATTTTGGCTTTTGTTGCCAATGCTTTTGGTATTTTAGTCATGAAGTCCTTGCCTGTGTGTCTGTCCTGAATGGTTTTGCCTAGGTTTTCTTCCAGTATTTTTATGTTGTTAGGTCTTATGATTAAGTCTTTAATCCATCTGGAGTTAATTTTAATGTAAGGTGTCAGGAAGGGGTCCAGCCTCTGCTTTCTGCATATGGCTAGCCAGTTTTCCCAACACCATTTATTAAACAGGGAATCCTTTCCCTATTGCTTGTTTTGTCAGGTTTGTCAAAGATCAGATGGTTGTAGATGTGTGACATTGCCTTCAAGGCCTCTGTTCTGTTCCATTGGTCTATATCTCTATTTTGGTACCAATACCAAGCTGTTTTGATTACTGTAGCCTTGTAGTATAGTTTGAAGTCAGGTAGCATGATACCTCCAGCTTTGTTCTTTTTGCTTAGGATTGTGTTGGCTATGCGAGCTCTCTTTTGGTTTCATATGAAGTTTAAGGTGGTTTTTCCAGTTCTGTGAAGAGGGTCATGGGTAGATGGGGATAGCATTGAATCTATAAATTACTATTGTGAAAAAGGGCCATTTCACAATACTGATTCTTCCTAATCGTGAGCATGGAATGTTTTTCCATCTGTTTGTGTCCTACCTTATTTCCTTGAGCAGTGGTTTGTAGGTTTGTAGTTCTCCTCGAAGAGGTCCTTTACATCCTTTGTTGGTTGTATTCCTAGGTATTTTATTCTCTTTGTAGCAGTTGTGAATGTTATTGGTGTTTAGGAATGCTTGTGATTTTTGCACATTGATTTTGTATCCTGAGACTTTGCTGAAGTTGCTTATCAGTTTCAGGAGATTTTGGGGTTAAGATGATGAGGTCTTCTAAATATACAATCATGTCATCTGCAAATAGATACAATTTGACTTCCTCCTTTCCTAATTGAATACCCTTTATTTCTTTTTCTTTCCTGATTGCTCTGGCTAGAACTTCCAATACCATTTTGAATAGGAGTGGTGAGAGAGGGCATCCTTGTCTAGTCCCAGGTTTCAGAGAGAATGCTTCCAGTTTTTGCCTGTTCAGTATGATATTGGCTGTGGGTTTGTCATAGATAACTTTTATTATTTTGAGATACATTCCGTCGATACCTAGTTTATTGAGAGTTTTTAGCATAAAGTGCTGTTGAATTTTGTCAAGGGCCTTCTCCACATCTATTGCAATATTCTCGTGGTTTTTGTCTTTGATTCTTGCTTTATGTATCTGGGTGCTCCTGTATTGGGTGCGTGTATATTTCAGACTGTTAGCTCTTCTTGTTGCATTGATCCTTTTGGTTTAAAGTCTATTTTATCAGAGACTAAGATTGCAACTCCTGCTTTTTTTTACTCTTTATTGCTTAGTAAATCTTCCTCCATCCCTTTATTTTGAGCCTACATGTATCTTTGCATGTGAGTTGGGTTTCCTGGATATAGCACAGTTGGGTTTTGACTTTTTATCCAGTTTGCCAGTCTGTGTCTTTTGTTTGGGACATTTAGCCCATTTACATTTAAGATTAATATTGTTATGTGTGAATTTGATCCTGCCATTTTGATGCTGGCTGGTTGTTTTGCCTATTAGTTGATGCAGTTTCTTCATTGTGTCAATGCTCTTTACCATTTGGTATATTTTTGCAGTGGCTGGTACTGGTTTTTCCTTTCTATGTTTAGTGCTTCTTTCAGGAGCTCTTGTAAGGCAGGCCTGGTGGTGATGAAATCTCTCAGCAATTGCTTGTTCATAAGGGATTTTATTTCTTCTTTGCTTATGAAGCTTGGTTTGGCTGGATATGAAATTCTAGGTTGAAAGTTCTTTTCTTTAAGGATGTCGAATATTGGCCCCCACTCTCTTCTGGCTTGTAGTGTTTCTGCTGAGAGATCACTGTGAGTCTGATGGGCTTCCCTTTGTGGATAAACTGACCTTTCTCTCTGGCTGTGCTTAGCATTTTTTCCTTCATTTCAACCCTGGTGAATCTGACAATTGTGTGCCATGGGGTTGCTCGTCTTGAGGAATATCTTTGTGGTGTTCTCTGTATTTCCTGGACTTGAATATTCACCTGCCTTGTTAGGTTGGGGAAATTATCCTGGATAATATCCTGAAGAGTGTTTTCCAGCTTGGATTCATTCTCTCCATCACATTCAGGTACACCTATCAAATGTAGATTAGGTCTTTTCACATAATTTCATATTTCTTGGAGGCTTTGTTCATTTATTTTCACTATGTTTTCCTCTAATCTTGCCTTCTCATTTTATTTTATTGAGTTGATCTTCAATCTCTGATATCCTTTCTTCTACTTGGTCAATTCGGCTATTGAAACTTTTATATGCTTTGTGAAGTTCTTGTGTTTTGTTTTTCAGCTCCATCAAGTCATTTATATTCTTCTCTAACCTGTTTACTCTCATTAGCATTTCATCAAACCTTTTTTCAAGGTTCTTAGTTTCTTTGCATTGGGTTAAAATATGTTCTTTTAGCTCAGAGAAGAAGTTTGCTATTACCCACCTTCTGAAGCCTGATTCTGTCAGTTCATCAGACGCATTCTCCATCCAGCTTTGTTCCCTTGCTGGTGAGGAGTTGTGATCCCTTGGAAGAGGAAAAGCATTCTTTTTTTTTTTTTTTTTTTTTTTTGGTGTTTTCATCCTTTTTGCACTGATTTCCCGTCTTTGTGGATTTATCCACCTGTGGTGTTTGTAGTTGGTGACTTTCAGATGGGATCCTTGAGTTGACGTCCTTTTTTTGATGATGAAGTTATTTCTTTCTGTTTTTTAGTTTTCCTTCCTCTGCTGTAGGACTGCTGGAGGTCTACTCCAGACCATGCCTGGGGATCACCTGTGGTGGCTGCAGAACAGTAAGGGTTTCTGCTAGTTTCTTCTTCTGTTTTCTTCATCCCAGAAGGATACCTGCCAGATGTCAGCCTGAGCTCTCCTTTATGACGTATCTTTTTAGATATACAGAGGTCAGGGAGCTGCTTGAGGAGACAGTCTATACCTTATAGGAGCTCAAGTGCTGAGCTGTGAGCTCCATTGTTCTGTTCAGAGCTGCTAGGCAAGTACATTTAAGTCTGCTGCAGGGGAACTCATAACCACCTTTTTTCCCAGGTGTTCTCTCCTGTGAAGGTGCACCTTTATGTATAAGTTCCTGATGTGCTGCTGCCTTTTTTCAGAGATGCCCTGCCCAGCAAGGAGGTAGCCTAGTGGCAGTCTGCCAGCAGAGGCATTGCTGAGCTGCCATGGGCTCTGTCCCGCTTCTGTGTGAACTTCATTGCAGTTTTGTTTATAGAGGTATAGTTAGAACTGCCTCATTAATGATGGTCTGCTTCAGTAATGGTGGACTGCCTCAGTAATGGTGGATTGCCTCAGTAATGGTGGGCTGCCTTGGTAATGGCAGACTGCCTCAGTAATGGTGGACTGCCTTGGTAATGGCGGATGCCCTTCCCCCAACAGAGCTGGAACGTCCCAGGTCCAGTTGTGCCTGCTGTGAAACTCTCAATCCAGAGGGTTTCAGATTGCTGGTCTTTGTGGGTGTGGCACCCACCAAGCCAGATCACTTGGCTCCCTGTTTCAGCCCCTTTTTCTTCAGTTGAATGGGCGGCTCTGTCTCTCAGGCGTTCCAGGCACCAGTTGAAATGGCCACCCAGATTTGTGTGAGTTTTTGTGCAGAGTCCTGCTGCGCTGGCTGAACCAGCTGTACTGGAAACTCATGGCACTTTTCAGCCCAGGAATCTCCTGATCTGTGAGCAGTAACAATTCGTTTGGAAATGCAGTGATCACTCACCCTCTGCATTGTTGTCGCAGGGGACTGCACTCTAGAGCAGTTCCTATTTGGCCATCTTGGATCCCTCTGGCCAAGTATTTTTCTAATTAAATAGTCTCCACCAGTGTGATTAGTATGATTCTTGTTAGTTATGTAACTCTGGGCTAGTCACTTTACCTTAAACATTCTCAATTATCTTTTGTACAAAATTTGGTATTAGATAATGAATAATGGGGAAAATTCTTTGCAAGTTGGAAAGAAATATGCAGATTTAGAATACTTTTAAGATATTACTTTACAAAAAGAAGACTCTCATTTGCATTCCAATATTTAGAGCAGTTTAGGAACTTCCAGTTAAGATGGCTGATTGACCACACAATTTTATTTTTCTTTCCCATGATTCTAGTTAAATGTTGACAAAGAAATTTGGAAAAGGTAAAAGTCAGATAAAGAGAAAACATTGGTGGACAAAAATAAAAATAAATTTAGAAATTGGAAAGAGAAGTGATAAATGATTTAGAAAAAACAATGAGGGAGCTGCAATCTAAACTGACTGCTGAGTGAGAGATTGATGAAGCATGACCCTAATCCCCTGTGGAATCATTTAGAAGCTCATGACTTGAAGGCACTAGGTATTTTAGAAGGTGGGGATAAGACTCAGAAGGAAAACTGCAAGGACTGGTTGAAAGTCTGAAAGCACTGAATGGTGAGATTGTCCAGTCTCCAATTCTATCCCCATAAAACAATGTGAGTACATTTTCCATCTCCTCCTCCTATTACAGACTGGAGATTACTTTGCACAATTTAAATAGGTGTGACTTTGGATTCAGAAAAGGTTGAGGCTGAAAATGGAAAATGGATAAAAATTAGATTTTGAATGACGAGACATCCCCATTCCTACTTACATACAGACACACCTCACTCTTAGCACTAAGAAATGTGCCTCAAAGCAGGAGGTTGAAAAAATCTTCTCTCAATAAGCTGAATAACTCCATTAAAAGATTGCTGTATATAATAGCATGGGGGAGATCCTCATAATAATATGACTGTTTCCTTGCCAAATGATTCTACAGAGAATCCCCATAAGCAAGTCTCACTTATGTACAAAGTCATATCATCCTCAGTAACACTATTATTTTACAGTCTGTAAGAATAGATATCCAAAGATACCAGACGTTTGAGAAAAGCTTCCAATATGAGAAACAAGTAGACAAGTAAACAGGAAGTGGAGGTAATCTGTAGCTAATATCCTCAAATAATAAATAGCTATGAAAAAAGAATAGTAAGAAATCTTAGAAACAAAATATGACTACTAAAATACAAAGTCAGCAGAAAATTTGGAGAATGAAGTCAAAGAAATTTCCAAAAAATAGAGAAACAACAAAGAAAAAAGGCAATAACAATAAAAATCAAACAAATAAACACATTTATAGACATTTGAAGAGAAAATATTGAGACTTATTGAGTTAAAGAAGGTCCAACATCTGATCAATAGGATTAATGGGAACATCTAATCAATAAACTTATTGATTTATTTTAGGAAGGTCCAACATCTAATCAATATTTCCTTTTGTGTTGCAAAAGGAAATACAAAGAAAATGGAAGAAAGAAAACTTTTTTTAAAAATAAAATTTTTCTAATTGAAAGAGCCCACCTGGGTTAAAAGTACAGCGATTGAAAAAGACCTTTACCAAGGTACAATAACATGAAATTTTAGAGCATCATGGAAAAAGAGAAGAGCTTTTCATTTAGTAAAAGATATTGTTACACAGAATGAGCATCAGGAAAGCACTGGACTTTTGGCCAGGTGCAGCAGCTTGTACATGTAATACTAGCACTTTGGGAGGCTGAGGTGGGAGGATCACTTGAGGCCAGGAGTTCAAGACCAGCCTGGGCAACATGGCAAAACCCCATGTCTACCAAAAATACCAAAATTCACTGGGTATGGTGGTGCACTACTGTAATCCCAGCTACTCAGGAGGCTGAGGCACAAGAATTGCATAAACCATGGAGGTGGTGGTTGGAGTTAGCCAAGATCATGTCACTGTACTTTAGCCTGGGCAACAGAGCTAGACTCTGTCCCAAGGAAGAAAGAAAGAAAGGGGGGGGGGAGGGAGAGAAGGAAGGAAGGAAGGAAAAAGAAAAGCACTGGACTTTTCAACAGTAATTCAAGTTGCTTTCTTTGGTTTTCTTTCAGAATTTGAATTTTGTGAGTATCTTCTAAGTCACTCCTAATCCTAACTAATTTGAGGTAATCTAGATTTTAAAAATACCATGCACTTTTATTTTTTTGAATGTTACTTGTGCTATGTAAAAATGCTCATATTTTATCAAGGAAAATTTATGGCATTTTCAGCAAAAATTTATACAAGTGTCACTATTTTTTTCTCTGTAAAAGGCCAGGGATATTTCAGACTTTGTGAGAAAAACAAAATTGAGGATAAGTAGGTACCTATGTAATAAGAGAGAAAATAAATTTCTACAATATTTTAAATTGATAAAATTTAAAATAATTTCTTTTGGGAGAGTGATGCAATTTCACCTAATTGGGGTTCAAAGTTGGTGTTTTCTATTATCAAATCAGTTGCAAATTGTTCATCTGTGAAAACCATTCTTACCGTGCAGGTCATACAAAACAGATGGTGGGCCAGATTTGGCCCATGAGCTGTAGTGATTGGATAATCCCTGTTTAGTCATCAGCTTTTATTGCCTGTTACTGAACTTTTGTTCTGGTCTACTGAGAAATTGTGACATTTTCTCTGGGCCACTGCTGCCTATACACGTGCATGAAACCTGAGAGAGCAGTCTTTTGGCCACTTTCTTTGTCACTGATACTGAAATTGTCCTCCCTGAACAGTAGTGTAGGTATCACCTGGGAGCTTGTTAGAAGTGCAGAATCTCAGGCTCTGCTCCAGAACCATTGACTCAGAATCTGCATTTAAACCAAGTCTCTAGATGATTCTTACACAAATTAAACTACAAGAAGCAGGGCTCAAGCATATGGCACTATCAGGCCTGATCTAGCAAAATCCAATGAAAGACAGTTCTCCAGAAAATTTCAAGCAAAGTACACATATTTAGTTTATTGTCTTAGTTTGCTAATGCTGTTATTTAAAAAAAATGTCTGAGACTGAGTAATTTGTGAAGAACAGAAATTATTTTTTCTCATAGTTCTAAAAGCTGGAAAATTCAAGGACAAGGTGCCGGTAGGCTTGGTTCTCTGGGGAAGGCTGCTCTCTGCTTCCAAAATGGCACCTTCCACTTGGCAGAAGGTAGAAGAGAAAATGGGCTGAACTCATCAAGCCCTTTTATAAGAGCCCCTAATCCCATTTGTGACCATGGAGCACTGATGACCCACTCACCTCCCAAAAACAATACCTCCCAATACTGTTGTATTGGGGATTAAATTTCAACATGAATTTTGGAGGGAGGGAACAGAAACAGTCAAACCATAGCACTCATATGCCTAGGTATTTTAGGGCAAAGCATATTTTATCTAAAGGATCTATGTTTGCTTTTTATTTGCGACTGCACTCTGGTGCCAATGAAAAATGACTTTCTTAAAATTTAAAGCAAAGTTTGATTCCAGCCTAAATTTAATCCACTCCATTTTTAATTCTTAACTTGTATGAGGTAATAACGCACCCAAAGCAGAGTGGGGTTTATCAGAATGCACACATTTTAAACCTCTAGCCTATCTGTATTTACAAGATGAAGCACAATGATTGCATAGGAGATATTATATTCAGATAAATAATGTGTGTTTTAATATTGGCTGTGTGGCTGCAGACAAGTCCACAAGAGTCTTGAAGCTCTTATAATTTATGCTATTATTAAACCATCTAATAATTTTCCAAATTAGTCTACAGTGAAATAAAAGAAATTCAGAATTTATTTGAACATTAGGGTTGCACTTATGATTTCATAATGAAGCTGAACTTAATACTAAAAAAGTGGGCATGTTAAGATTCTTTAGGTATTGGTAAAAGATTCTTTAGATATAAATCTATTTGCTGAGAAAACTATGGATTTCTATGGGTAGGCTGATGTTTGAGTTTCTGATATGTAAGCTCACAACCATAAGTATGAAATTCTATTGAGTCCTTGAGAAATTCCCCTTGGATCCATAATTCTGGCAAATTCCCAGAATGGGGAATTTGCTCAGTGTTAATATATCAGTGTTCATGAACCACTCTTATAAAGGCAGGTATAATTTTATTGTCATATGTATCTGCTGCCTTTGGGGAAGATATTTGTCACTCACTTTTAGTGTGGCATATGTTTTTTTATTTTTATTGTTTCTTCCTATTTATGGCATGTTCCTGTATATAATATATACATAACATATCACATGTACTCTCTCACACACACACACATAATATATTATATATATATTATATATATATGACCTATCTTTTGTTTTTCTACAGACCATTGGAATTCATTCAGAAGACCCAGCTTCAGTTTGTGTTTAATTTCTGAATGTAGAACAGGTAATCATTTACATAGAGATCAAAAACACAAATATATCTCTACAAGGCATGTTATATGCTTCAGATTACATATTAGATGATCTACCTCACCTCAGATTTAATTCCAACTTGATGTTACATTTCAGAATTGAGAATACTAATGTGCTTTTATCAAACAAATGTGCAACTGAATGAATGAGTTATTCAGGCTAGATGTTTACAATTCATGGTTTATTTCTTTTGGTGTTTACACAGTTCCTCCTATCAAGTATTCTACGATGGGTACATACTGTGATGTTTCTTGGGAAAATGTATCAGTTTGAGAGCTCTATTTAAAAATAATTTTTCCTGAGATAATTGTACTTGCAATGAAAGTAAAGGGATCCCTGACTTGGTTTTAAGTTTAGCAACCACTTTGGTTTCAACCAAAAAAAGAACTTTATATGACAGCCAATTATTAGAACCAGTTGAAGTTACTGGTTATGTATAAAGGGACCTACACTGGCTGTGTCTATGTCATAAAGGCTTTTAGCTGGAACTTGAATTTTTATGTTTTTATTTTAAAGAGAAAGGTCTTGTAGTTATGTGAATCTATTTTATCTACATTTCAATTTAAATGTTATTTAAAAACCAAGATAATTGCTACCTACTGTGTTGTACACTTCTGCTTTGTGTAAGCCTTAATAGCAATCTTAATTAGGCCAATTTTAGTCACATTAATACTTGTGTGTGTCAGCACTAACTACTGAATACCACATACTGCAGGATTTTAATTAATGCTAAGGAAAGGAAATGCTCATAGTGTAAACATTTTGAACTAAAAAAAAAGATAAAATGAAGTAAACCCAATTATGACAGAGGATAAATTACAATAATATCATTAGTTCTGGATATTTAGTGAATTAAGATTGACTTAAATAGATAAATCCACACAAGTGTAATATCAGGAAAATGCAGTCCTTGGTAAAGCACTCTGAGCCTATGTAGTCTTTGCTTTTCACAGTCTTGGAAGACTTAGCAATTTTTTTTTAATAGTTGGTACCCTGATATACTTTTTGACCTCCATAGGTGATGAACTCAGGAATGTTGTATCTTGAATCAGAAACACCTTTGTCATTGCATTGTTTATGAGCTAGACAAAAAAAATAAGTTTATTTTTCCTTTGTAAATTTCTAGTTTGACCAACTGGGTAAGATTTCCCCATCTCTCACTCTTGGTCTGGGCTGTGACTTTGTATGTCAAACATTAGGCATTGCCATTGACTTTACCATCTGCCTCCTTAAACATGACAGTGCCTGGAAGGGGAATTCCTGAATGTGGAAGAGAGTATGAGAGCCTAAGGAGTAACTGCCCATTGTGATGACAAAGGGAGTTTTTCAGTTACTTCGTAGTGCTAATTGGAAACATGATTAAGGATGCCAAGCTGGCATCAATACATTAACTTCTATAATCTAACAGCTACATTTAGCTGGTAAGCAGAATAGTAACAGTAATAATAATAAGTTATACCCTTAAAATTAGAAAACCTGTTCAAATGACACTATCTTTGTGATCGCTGATCTATTAAATGATAGCTTATCATGAAATTAAATGTGATTTGTGTATAAAGGTACCTAAGTTCAAATTAGGAACTCATAAGTTCATTCATAATTCATATATTCATCTACTTCACCCATATTTTCAGGCACTTGAGTTCAAAGTGAAAGGTAACTTTACTATGAGACTAATTCAATTATGTAAATCAGTATCAAAAAGTACCCCAGATTGGTACTTTTATGTCTTGATAAAACTTGTTAGTCTTTCATAATCATAATCAGAATATGGAAAACTTAAGGAAATGACTAGTTTAAAAGATGCATATCATCACGCTTTTATAGTCCCATAGCAAAACATATACAAATGAATGAATGAATGGAGTGTGGTTCAGAAACAACTGAAGTCAGTATTCTGTACCCAGTGGAACATAGCTTAGTATCTTTTGAAGTGAGTCTAGTTTTTCCTTTTTCCTGTGCAATAGGTCTTGTTACCAATTTTGAAGGGAAATGTTTAATTCATTAACAACATCAAACAATATACTAAATAACTCTAACTTTTCTTAATCCAGAAAAAAAATACCTTCTTTAGGAATAGGTATGATTTCAAATATGTGGGAGTACAGAATTGTCCAAAAGAAAGTCGCTGAACTTTAAAGTGAATTTAAGACTTCTTATTCTCAGGAAGAATTTATTTTATCCACGTTGTATAGGACATTTTCCTAAGGTATCCAAAATTTTAAAATTTGTAGTAATGAGGATGATGTGGAAGCTCAGATTGGGATATTTCTTGATACTCTACAAAACTGCCAAGATTTTTGTTTCACAGTATGATTCTCCTCCATTTTGTCCTGCACGCATTTTGTTTCAATCATGGACTTGCTAGGGGTATATACAAACCATGTCTTTTCTTTTTTATCTTCAAAGTACCCATGCTAATCCTGGACATTCACCAAATATGTGCTGGCTTTTGGATTTCTATATTGGCAGACAGAAAATACTTTTTAAGACTTGAGAATGGATTGTCAAGACCTATTAAGACTTATAGTTTGCTAAAGCCTATTACAATAAATAAAAATGGGGTTACTGGCTTAAGAAACACATCACAAAAGG
The DNA here is from genome assembly GCF_009761245.1 of Sapajus apella. Lineage (NCBI taxonomy): Eukaryota > Metazoa > Chordata > Mammalia > Primates > Cebidae > Sapajus > Sapajus apella. Next base: position 4,660,156 of record NW_022437024.1, read on the forward strand.
TTATGTACTGCAGTCCTCTATAATTGAAGATGATAAAATAAACTAAGGTGAGTTTAGTCACTTTTAGTTCTAACCAAACAAACCCACCCCCATGAAGTGATCTTGAGTGATCTGGGAGATAAAGAACAGGAAACACAGACGATGAAATGTAACTTCTGTAAACAGAGAAGCAGCAAAAAGTATCTGTGACTAGAAGACTGTGTAGTCTCCACAGATTATTTCAAAGGAAGAGCTTAAGAATAAGAGCAGGTTAAGTGAGAGAAGAGAATCTTCTATATGCCTGACCTTGACTATTTCAATAGAGTTGTTTCTCAAGTAGAGGATAAGATGTTAGGTTACCATTGCATATTACTTAAGAACTTCAAACTCCCTTTGCTTTCTGTTTATGCTCACCAAACAATTAAATATGCCCCTTGCACATGATGACTCATAAAAATAGCTAATATTTATAGAGCTTTTGCTATGTGTTTGGACTACGTTCTGGGCACTGAGTCATCCTGAGTGATTTCAAAAGTTTTACAGAACAAAAGGATCCAAAATTTATCTAAGGTATGTCCTTCAGTGAAAAAAAAAAATAAGCAAACTAAAACAGGAAAGCTTCGGTGGCTTTTTCAAAGTCATCAGGAGCAGTTCAGTGGCAGAGTTCTCTGATTCTTAGATTGAAACGTTTTACCGCACCTGCACTTTTGTCTTGTTCCCTGAAGGTGTTGAGGGAAGACAGGCAGAGGAGAGTATGATCAGAATGGATTTTCATCCTTCTCTCCCATTTCAATCTGACACATTTTATATTATGGCCTATTGATTATGTTCTGAGAATAATGTCCTAAATTGTTTCACTTTAAAATATGATTAAAAGCATTATTGTTATACCACTTACTATTTAATAAAGTATTGCATTGAAGTTGTAATTTATAAAACTAACCCTTAATCAATTTTTTTACTGATTCAGAAATTAAAGTGATCTTTTGGAATTCATTAACTAAGATTCATTTAACTAACTTAAAAATATGTTTATTTTTAAGAACATATTTGACATTGACATAAGGGATAAGGACTGCCTGACTTTAAGGACAGGTCATTTGATAGCACTGGAAATTTCACCATCTCTTTATATCTGGTGTGTCTTCTGAGGAGACATAAATATAAAAGGATGGGAAGAAGATGGGACACATGTCTGGCTAGAGATTTGGGAAGATGGATGTTATAAGTCACAAATTCACCTTCTTTCCAATTTGTCAAAATCTGACACTACTCAGGAGCATATAGCTAGTTCAGATCTTAGCAGAGTGTTGTTTTAAAAAGTTTCAAATGATTCACAAGAAATGGTTAAGTTGTACTTACTGATGCTTGCCGACAGAAATGGTCCATCTCTCTTACAGGGAAATAGGCAGGTGCTGAAATACTCCAGAAAAGGAGCTAAAATTAGTAATGGTAGGATGCTGATGGCATTCATTACTGCAATTGGCAGAAGAAATCCATCCAAATTCAGGTTGGAATTCATGGTTTGCAGATAATATCCTGAAGGAATCTATTCGAGAGAGAAACAGCCATGTATTAAGACAGTGTTTTAACTTTGAAGAAAGCATCAGCCACCAGATGCTTGCATGTACCCTATGATAGATGAACTGGATGTTCCCTAGTTTTTCAAGGTTCCAGTTATGAGCTGATAAAGGGTCTTCATCTTTGGTGGTAGGAGCTCTATCTAGTCTATTGACAATAGTGCTGATTCTTCACGGAAGACTCTATCGTTAGTTAGTCTCTCTTAATTTTTCTATGAAAAGTAATCATGGCCCCAATTTTCTGCTTAAGATGACACATAAAAAACCAAATAACTTAAATTCTGCCAATAAGCAAAATAACTTTTCTTCATGAACATTAATACAAAACCAGTAGAAAATATTAAGGATGTCTGTTTTTACCCTGATGGAAAAAAACTAGGGCTAAAATAGATTCTTTAAAAAGCACCTAGTTTGGTGGCAATATAGAAATGACTTTTCCTAAGAAGAGGGGCCCAATGGACACATGTTAATTGCTGTAGGCTCTTTGTGGGGGCTTTCTAAGAGGGTTTGTTTCTAATTCGAACTAAGTAACATGGGGAGAGAAAAAAAAACCTTCCTGTGTCTTTGCCCTCCCTTCAAACTAATTACGTGATATTAGAATTCCATAAAGGAAATGACATGAAAAAGATTTGCATAATAAAGATACAAAATAATAAAAAAAAGCAAACCTGTGCTCCACCCCAAACCCTCAATGTATTGCTAGAATTTATTCATTTAAAAAAATAACCCCAAGGCTAACTAAAACTCTAACACTAATTTAGAGCTTCTTAGTGTATACCAAGCCTCTTGGCAACCTGGTGTGATATTAGAACCAAGGGATGATGTCACACGAAAGGAGTGTACCTTTACTTATCTAGTTCATGAGATTTGTTACAGCTTCATTATGATCATCAGTAGCTCAGAGTGTTTCTTTAATTCCCAGTGGTACACAAAGCTATTGAGTGGCATGGAGAGAAAGTCAACCAAGTCTCCTTGAAGGATGAGTCCTCCAAACTCTTCTAGTACAAAAACTGCATTAGGAACCCTGCTTTACCACCATCCTGGGAGAGCAGCCTCATTCAGATATCCTGATGATAACTTCTCATTTGAAACCTTTGCTAACTCCTTCTCTTTACTCAATTGTGCAATTCAAGAGGGTATATGGAGAATCAATGTTATGGTGTCAGTACAGCTGTTACCAAGTCCACCAGTTACAAAATGAGCCTATTGCCATGTTAACTGCCCAAACACACAGGACAAGACCATGTTTTCACTGAAATTCTTTCTATAGAAAACCTGTTCTTGTGATCAATTATCTTCCAGCTTTAATTTGACCCTTAGCATAGTAAACAAGGATTGTTTTGGCTGGGTACAGATGGCAAGAGTTAAATGAACATTAGTTAGTTCTGCTGTACTTCAATAAAATTATTAAGTATGGATCCCCCATCAGAGGAAAATGAATGATGTGTTTTAACAAAAAGTGCTGGCAGCGGAACAACTCTAAGACTGAAAGGCTCCCAGCACAACTTGGAAGTTTCTGTTACTGATTTCAAATGAGAATTATTGTTAATAGGAATAAAGTTATTATCGGCATGAATCACAGACACAGAAATCTGTTAACTTAATAATGTGGCAAATGTACTATTAATCTTTAGTGTAGCAATATTAATATATTGCCTAATCTTAGAAAAGGCTCCAGTGTCTTGAAAGCTTGAAATCATTCTGCCTCTGCCTCAAGTTCTGAAATCATCCCCCTGTAAAATTTTAAATACTTTTATTTCATCCAAGCCTATGAGTATTCAGAAATAATTGCTGTCAATAGAGATTCATTTTCACCTTTCAGTGGCCAGTAATGTCAAATGGCAACCTCATCAGCCATAATATCAACATATTTTAGAGGTATGTCTTGCAACTGAAGGTCAATAATGGCTACTAAATTTAAAATATGTATGAAATTCTATGATGTTTTATTCTTGGTACTTTGATTGCCTTTGTACTGGTGACTATTTCATCTGGGAGCAAAAACCTAACCCCAGCCTATACTATTGGAAATTCCTCTGCCTCCCTGGCGAAGTATGATCTGAGCATTTTCTTTGAAGTTTCTAACATAGCATCGCTGTATATAATTTTGGAATCTGTGTAGTTTGTATCTGGGTTTTTTAAACCAGTGCAAGAGTGGTATCGAGAGTAATAAAGCATGGCCCTTGAAAACAATCCTGAGTTGGGATATTGCTCTGCCACGCACTAGCAAGGTGACTGGGAATAAGTTGCAAGTTAGTTTCTGAGCCTCAGATTTAGGAGAATAATAGCAAAGTAGCAAAGTATGTAACAGGAGATTAAATTACATACTGTGAAGCTTTCTTTTAGAAGTTATGACATATAACAGGTGATTAGTAAGTATTAGTTTCTGTGCTTTGCAATAAATTGGGCATCTAGACCTGGTGAGATGCTTAAAAATTAGTTTATCAAAATGTATTGTAATTTATATTAAATTAAAAAAAAATGACCATGTGCAAAGAGGCTCAAGCTTAATGGAAAGAAATATCAGGATTCATTGCATTATGAAGGTAAGGAGCTGGTAATCTGTGCTACACATAAGGTTTTGAGGTTAGATATGGACCATGTAGTAATTTTGTACTCTTTAGCAGTTTCTCCATTCTAAGATGTTTCATTACATCATGCTTACATATATGGGCAATATTTCTGTTGTATTCTGTTCTTGTGCCTACTGCTAATGTAGAGTCAAAAGGGAGTTTGAATCTCCTAAATCAGACTAGCTGTCATGCATTATTTAGTCTAGAGGTCAACAAACTTTTCTGTAAAGGGCTGGATAGTAAATATGTCCACATATGAGTTCTGTGGCAATTACTCAACTCTGCTATTTTTGTGCATAAGCAGACATAGATATGACAAACCAAAAAGCATGGCTATGTTCTGATAAAACTTTATTTATGAACACTACAATTTAAATTTTATGTAATTTTCATGTGCCAGGAAATACTATTCTTTTTTGATTTTTTTTTCAAACACATAAACATGTAAAAACAGGATGTACAAAAATGAGTAGTGGACTGAATTTGGCCTGCAGATGGTGGATTGCTAACCCCTGATTTAGAGGGGCAGGCACTGTACTGAGAGACAGAGGTTAGATTCTGCTTTACCTTGCACTACTATTAACTGTGACCTATGGCATTTCACCTCTACCAAAAGAAACTCACTTAATTTTTCTGAGCCTAAGTTTCCTCTTTAACAAATAAAGTAGTTGATGAAGTTAATCTCTAACTTTTGTTGCAGCTCTATTATTCTGTGATTTCTAAATGTAACTCCTTACTTAGCCTTCTAAATTCCAAGTTGGGGGTTAGCAATGAACAAAGTCCCAGATTTGTTCAAAGACTTTTGTAATCATTTATTTTTCTCTATAAATAAGTTAGCCTTTAACCACATTTAAAAAAATTTAAATTTTAAAATCACATACATCTAAAAAAGATACTTTAGATTCAGTGTTTTCCCTTGATTTCCTCACAGCACAGGAACTAATTCCCCAAGGAACTAATAGAGTAGGTGGGGAGAGAATCACTTGTTCATTAGTACTTACATTTAAGAGTACAGTGGAGGCGGTACTCAAATCAGTCAATTTAGCTACTTGTTAGTACCACTTTCTAAAGATTCAATGAGAGAGGAAGGCAAAACCTTTGGCTAAAGGGAAGTTTGGTAATTGCCTGCAGATCTGATATGTTCCTGCACTGCTCTTATGCCTTACTATGCACTCTGAAGCACTGACTGCACCTACTGACAGACATTTATAGCTCCACAAAAGAAACACATCCCAGGGTCTCCTCAGGTGTGCCTCAGCCTGACCCCTCTTAGCTCTGGATATCAGAGCCTGTAATGATGAGAAGCTTCCGTGGGATAACTCCCTGCCGATGTACATGGAAAGTGCTTGTTGGGGAGAAAATTGACTTTGACTTGTACAGTTGACATGCAATCACTTTCCTGTTGTTGGGGTGGTACTCATTGTGGGTCCTTACCTGCATAATGCACATTCTGTATAGGAGCTGAAAAATGAAGAGAGGGAGAAGGGTGAGGAAAAATTTTGTGTCTTCTACATGGAGTTTACTGTAGCAGCCACCATTGTTTTCTTTGGCGTGGTCTAACCGGCTTGTCACATCTCTATCAAGATGGCAGTATTGCAGATGGCATGTTTTCAGTGCACTAGCCCACACCCCAGAGCTTGTCAGGAGAGAACCACCTGCAAGTAATTGGAGATATTATGTATTAGTATAGGAATTGTTCTCCAGTTTTTCAAGGTGATAATCAGAAAGACAACAATTCAAGGATGCAGGGCAGGGAAGTGAAGTGAGAAAGTTTTAGCACACAAGGGGTTGGATTCAAATCCCACACTTCTGACAGGGATTCTGGCACCCTGATGACCAGCTCAGGGTGGCACCTAGCAGCACCTAGCAGTTGATGTAAAAAGTGAAAAAGGTAAGATCAGTGAAACATATTAAAAGGGTAAGAAAGGTGACAAAATAATACACCAAAGTGAAGGACTTCAGAATGTCTCAAAAGTCTCTAACTTTAATGCATTAATGACTATAATAAACTGAACTTTCTTTAACATCCTTAACACAAAGAACTAGTACTATTTTTTCATATAAATTATTATATAAATAATCCCCATTTTACTTGGCAGGTAGAGGGTGGTTTCTTATTTTGACATGGAGATGAAAGGAAATGTTATCTCTGCTTTGACTTTATCCTTGGATTGCAGAAATAAGGTTAAACTTTGAACTCTCTAAATGACTTTATACATGCTGGTAGTGTCATTAAGAGTTCAGATTAGATTAGTTGGTTTTTGACTTTTCCAGTAGTTTCTGGTAAGTTTAGATGGCTGTTGCTGTACCATGAGAAGCACTTCATTGCTTCAGATGGCAGCAGTCACTTACTGCTAGTGATTTGCAACCTCATTGTTGCCTCTTTTATGATCTTTCAGTTTCTACCTTTTCTTTGACTCCGTTAGGATTTCCTGATAAAATGACAGATAAGAGACCCCCATTTAGATAGCAGTTCAGCTGTCCTATCTTGATGGGTTACAATTTTTCATAGCACTCCCTTTGACCAGACAAATTCCCCTCAAAAATTATGTAGACACCAAACTACTGTTGCCAGATAAATGGCATAATAAATGTGAAAATGTTTGAGTTTCTCCAAAGAAAGCTGCTATAGACACTCAAAGTATAGTTTGAAAGTTATTTTGATTGTGTTCAAGTTTCCTGTAATAAAATTCCAGATAAAATGCATTCTAATGAAATTCATTTATGTGCCATGGAGTCTTGGTTTTTATATTTAAATAGAGAATATGTATGAATATATTTTTATGGCTATAAAGTGGTTATATTGATTTGGTCTGGTCTTCTCTTCAAGAGTTGTAATAGACCCATTATGTCAGCCTTTGATTAATTGAGGAAGCTGGGGGCCTGGTAATTGAATATGGAGCCTTTCACCTCTAAGTCACTGAATCAAATCCAGCCCAAATTGGTAGTGACCAAGAATGATTACAGCTGTGGCTCTTTGGTGGCCTTTGTGAAGTGTGTTTAGGTCATCTGGGAGTATGTCGGGATACTTGCTGACAGGAGACAGACTTATAGCTATGGGCACTTTTGCCTCTTCTTAGTCACTATTGCCTGAAGTAGATGAAATCCCAGGGACTGGTAAGGCCAAGAAGACAGAAGCACCTGTGAGAGGCCAAGATTTGTTTCTTTTAGGAAATAAGTAATAGGGACTGCTCTTTATTATTAGAGAAGGAACTGCTCTATTATGAGACTTTCCTAGCTATTTCAATTAGTTGACTTAAGGTTTAAATAAGATGAGAACTGAGAATGTGCTGATGAACTGAATTTGAACAGGCCTGGGCTGGGTGACTTAACTTTAACTTCCTGACATTTCCTTACAATCTTGTCTCTGTTACTCATCAACGTGTTCTCTACTAAAGTCTTGCAGAGCCTTGGTGTGTAGATAGTAGGGTTATTTGAACACTGACCCAAATTACTTTATGCTTTCAGATAAGTTTTATTATTAAATTATAAGTACTTGCAGGATGAAAGATTATTTCCAAAGATGTTTTCCCCAGTTTCCCCCCAACTTTTAAAATTCAGGAGTTTGTATGAAATACAATGTATTTTAAACTCACTATCCCTTTTTTGTATAAACAATCACTATTTGTGGCAAGATAAATTTGAATCTGCTTCTAATACATGACAAATTGATACATGCACTCTTATTAAACAATTAAATATTGCCATTATTTTATTTCTAAAGAGAGGTAGTTCAGATTAGTGCTTCTCAAACTGTGTTAAAAATCAGTTTTTTAAAAAAATTTCTCTACTATCATGGTCAATTCATGTGTGAAATCCAATAAAAATGAAATATCTAAACATAAAGACATACAAAATATAAACCCTGATATTTTTATTATTAGATTCAACAGACATAAGATGTAACTTTCTATATGTTTTCTATAGTGTCTATAATGTTTCTATATGTTTTTTCTTAGTGTCTGCCTTTATTTTGTTGTGTACTGGCAATAGACAGTTCAGAGACCAGCACTGCTCCATGAACCAGGCTTTGTGTAGCACTGGCTTCAGCTGAATATGTAATTTGAAAGATGAACTTGTTTAAACAAATAAAATTGTATCAGATACAATGATATGAAGCAGCAAAAGCAAAACGATCAAGAAACAAGAAATGATAACATATGAATGAGGTCTAAAACTCTAGCTAACACAGCAAGCACATATAATTGATGCCAAAGAAATGTCATTACAATCGTTGATTCATTCAATGTATTTACTGAGAATCTACTGGGAGCCAGGAAACTGTTTTGGGCCCTAGAAATATAGCAGTGAACAGTACCTACAAACCCCTGATTCTTATTTGTGGTTGGGGGGGACACTAAAAGCAGGAAAATATTAGACAAGGTCTATGATGAAAACGCAGTGGGCTGATATGATAGAGACTCAATGTAGGGTAGGGTATGGAGAAGACCTCCTAGACAGTTGACATTTGAATTGAGGATTAAATGACAAGAAATAGGCAAAGAGACCTAGGAAACATATGCCAGGCTTATCATGAAGTAGAAATTAACCAGGAAAGGTTCAGGAATCATAAAGGCCAACAAGGCAGTAACTCAGTTAGAGGGAAGGTTGGGAGGAGATGAGGTCTACAAGGTTGTCAGGGGTCAGATCATGTAGGTCAAAGTAAGGAACTTGAAGTTCATCTACAATATTCTAGAAAACCATTAAGAAGTTTTAAGTAGACTAGAGAGATCTCATGATGTATATTTTTAAAAAGTTACTCTGGAACCCTGGTAGCTGAGCAGATAATGAATTTTAGGGACATGGGGAACAGACAAGAGATTGTGGTGACCTGGACTAGTAGAGTAGTAGCCATGAAGAGAAATGAAGAGAATGGGATGGTTTTTGAACAATCAGTAAAATTTTCTGATGTGGGAAAGGGGTGAAAAAGTGCGAAGATTTGAAGATGTCTACGTTCTTCCCCCTTACACAACTGGGTGTTGGTGACTTTATTGAGGGAGAGATAAAAGGAAGCCAGTTTGTGGTTGACTGAATCAGGAGTTGAGTTTTAGTCAAATTAAGTTTAAGGAATTATTAGATAACCAAGTCAACATGTCAGAGAGGAAGCAGAATATATGCTTTCCAAGGTAAGGAGAGGGGTCAATATGATATTGAGTATTTGGTGTATTAGATGGCATTGAAAGCCATGGGTCTAGAGATTAGTTAAGAAAAGAGGGCAGGAAGAGAAGATTCAGGGTCACTGGAATGAATCCTAGGGCTGCGCATCAGTTAGGAAATGATCACAGGAGAAAAGTTGATTAAGGAGACTGGGAAAAGGTAGGTGATGTGTAGATGAGTTGTAAGAGGGAAGGAAAGTGGTGAAGTGATAAACCTAAGCTGATCAACTGGGCTGAGCGAGAGCCAGTAAGTCAGCAAGAGAGTCCAAGAAAAGGAAGTATACAATAATCTACCTACCCAAAGGGAGTGGCAGTTGTCCCATGAAACTGTAGTTACCACTGAATATTAGGAGGGATACCCTGTTGAAAATATTTACATCTAAACATACTACCTCCTTGGATAAATCCATTAGCCTTAATAGAAAACTCATGACTTCTATGCAAATGATTTTGGATGTCATGTAGGCTCAGTCTTTAAAAAAGTCCACTATCATTATAGTTTTCAAATTGATTTTCTGTACCAGGAGCAGAAATGAGAAATTGAAGAAAATACTGAAATGAAAAATTCAAACTGAGACTTCAGGCTCTGGTTTAAATGTGCACGGCAAACACACCAGGCGTGCAGATTTTAAAATAAAACAGATGAGCTATTTTAAGTGTTTTATTGCAAAACTTAACGATTGTAGTTATTACTATTTTAAAAAACTTTTAGATAGCAATTTTCCTATTCTTTGTACCTTTAAGTCCTTGGCTCTAATGTTCTACTCTTCCGACCTTGATCTAATCATGAATATCTATGCTACTTAATTATAATAAAAAAAGCCTACATTGCACTCTAGATGGTAGATGCACATTTTTTCTTCTTTGGTCACCTGCCAGTTCTCAAAATTATAGCAGTGGGAAGAAATGCAAATGAAAGCCGTGCTTGACAGCTAAACATAATGGAATGCATGGTCCACATTTGAAAAGTTACCTTAAAATAAAAGGTAGCATATAAAAAATCATTTCTTTAAGGTCACCTATGGCTTTGAATTACAGCTTTGAAGAATTTCCAATTTAGTCATCAGATAGAAAGAAGCAAAAATAGGGATTATATACTTCACTAGAAGAAAGACAGAGTTTTACTTCATCATAGTTGGGTGATCTTATAATTTAGAAATAGTAAACAATACAGGCAAAACAATGCACAACCCTCAAACATTCATTTTATAGAGCCTTGTGTAAAGTCCACCACTGGAGAACATTTTCTATGCTAATTGTTCTTGTAGCTAATAAAGTTTTATCTGGTTAACATCCAAAAACGGGTTACCTTATCACGTGTTAAAATATGTAACATTTGGACTACAATATGCTGGCAGTAAACAGATTACATAGATCTGTATTAGTTGAAGGACAGAGAATGGTATGTGTCTATTCAGATGAATATATATTCAAACAGTAGATTAAGAAGCAAATGAATGGATGCTGAACAACTATTTAGAAAATTTGAATCCAAAAATAGCATATATGAATGTATGTATACATATGTGTGCATTTGTGTATGTATATTCACAAAATCCAAAATTATTTGATATTAGACACTTGAGAAAGTGCCAAAGTAGTTTTCAAGAAAAATCCTATACTTTACATTTTCTTCTTGTTTTGCTATTTGGGACTTTTTGGATATTGACTCCATTCTATAGACTGTTAGGAGGACATGGACTGCTAAGTGAGGTCCACAGGCCACAGAGCTCTCAGAAACAAAGCAGAGGCTTATGTGTACAATGTTTTCAGTGCTTCATTGCCTCTGTATGTGGCATAATAGAATGAGCTCCAGCCTAAGAAAAATAAGGCCTGGGTTCTGGTTCCACTTCAGCTCTTTTCTGTGACATCTTGAGCAAGTCATTTAATTATATTATGTCTCAGCTTCTGCGCTCAGTTTAACAATAACAAACACTGATTGAACACTTAACATAATCAAGTATTTATAAGACACAGGAATTTCTAATTGTGTTTATAAATAGATAATTTCAACATATGCAGTAAATAAAATGGTAAAGATGTGTTTAAAGTGCTACAGGAGCAGAGGCAAAGCCTGCAGAGTCTAGTCTGCAAAAGGTGCCCTTCCCACCTATCTTCTAGGTATGTGATAAAAAATAAAGTAACATTGGTGAATGTGCTTAATTTTTTAAAATGTAACTCACTGTATTGCTATTGGTAGTAGTTGTATAGAGAAATAGCAAGAAAAGAAAAATATGTTACAAATTAAGGCCTGAGTTAAACAAGATGAACAGACAGACTTAAAAATGGAACAGAATAGTAACTCCAGAAGTACAAGCGAAAGTATGGAATAAAGCTGGCATCTAAAAAAAGTGTGAAAAACATGGACTTTTTAATAAGTAAGGTTAGGATAAGTTGATAATAATATGGAAAAAAGATACAATTGGGCTTATTCTTAAAAGCTGTTCTAATATAATTTAGAAAGGGGTCAGAGAAGTAAAGAGGCAATAAAGTGAATACCAAAAGAAAATGTGGATGAATTCATTCTTTTATAACCTGAAAATCAGTAAAATTTTTTACCATGACTCAAAATTTAGAAGCAATAGGGAGAATATTAATGAATTTTATTACAAACATAAACCCCAATGAAAGACAAAACAAACACATGGAAAAACTTGTGAATGGAAAATAACACAAGAAAGAAGTTAAAAAGATATATGATAAATAGGGAATAACATTTGCAACTTTTATCATAGACAAAGTGTTAATACTCCCAAAATATAAAAATGCTCTGAAAATTGACAAAAAAGGAACAATGAAACAATCTACCCTTAACAAGTGGGACAAAGAAACAATCGCAAGGGAATTTAGAAAATATCTGGACACATTAAAACAAAAACACACTATATCAAAACGTAAGAGATGCTCAAAGAACTAAAAATCATACAAATCAGAATTTGAGATGCTCGTAAGTTTTGGCATAGTGTGTTTTGTTTTTATTTGTTTTAATTTCCCTTGAAAAGTTTATAATGGCAAATGTTTACATTTAAAAAAAAAGAATGATCTCAAATCAATAACTTAACCTTGTACCTCAAGAAACTAGAGAAAGAAGAACAAACAACACAAAGTCAGGAGAAGGAAGGAAATAATGAAGATTAGAGCAGAGATAAAATAGAGAATCAAAAACAATAGAAAAAAAAACTCAATTAAGCATGTTGGCTTTTGGAAAGACTGACAAAATTAACAAATCCTTACCTACCTTATCAAAGTATCTACATGATTCAAAATACTTTAAATTTTTTGAGAACTCTTTTTATTGCTTCCCATGATGGCTCTACCATTTTACATTTCCACCAACCGTGCACAAGGGTTACCCACAATTTCTCCACATTCTCATCAATGCAGTAGTTTTCTGATCTTTTAATATTGTCCATCTTGAGTGACGGCTGTGAAGTGATTTAGTATTATTATTATTACTATTACTATTATTTTACAGCAGTGTCTCCCTATCATTAGAATCCCATTGCAAAGAAATAATCTTAACTTTTACTTAAAAATATTCTTGCAAATCATTCCTATCAAGGGTAATAACTGAGTCAATCTTCAAATTCTGAGTTGAAAGAGAAGTTACAAAGAATCAAAGAGAAAGGAGATCTGTCAAGAAAACAATATAAATCCAGGAATGAATGTAAAGTATAATTTACTTACGTTTTTCTGACTGATAAATCAGGTTATAGTACATCATATGAAGAATTATCAGAGCCATAAGTGTAGACATAAAAGGAATAAGTAAAACAAGGGCCCAGGCCAGTGATTGCTGGATGTAAGATATTCCCAGAAACACAACAGTTGCATTTAGGTTCATGAGCCAATAAAACCTGGGGTATACAGACAGACAAAAATAAAAATACCATTGAGTTGCCTTAGATAAAAATTGCTAATTTTAATGCTTCTATTCAAATATAAACTATGAAATGATGGCATGTTAAATGAACCCAGTTTTGCAAATATTATCAGATTTTTTAGCAAGTGTATACACATCAGTCCTGATTTACCAGTTTCATTATCTTTGTTTTATCCTTTTTTAGAATAGATTTAGAAAGAATCTCTTCCATCTAAATCAAGATTGACAAAGTTTTTCTGTAAAGGGCTGGATAGACAGTAAATATTTTAGGATAGACAGTAAATATTTAAGGCTTTGAAGGCCATACAGTCTCTGCAGCATTGTGGTGCTAAAGAAGCTATAGACAACACTTAATCATTCAAATACCCCTAATGAAACTGGAAAGGTTAAAAACATAATCCTTCCTGTAGATTCCAGTTTTCAAAATATAGGAAAACACCAAATACTCAGGAATATCTGGGTTATACCTAGAATAGACATGTAACTGAAGAAGTGAGTGACATTTGAATAAAACTTTCCATTTTTCTTCTAATTATTAGTATCACAGAGAGGTACCTACTCCAGTAGTCTGGTTGGAAAGTTCTGAGAAAACCATCTCTACCTTTCAACCTTTCACTGGGTCTAAATCTTGCCATTAGAATCCCATTATAAAGAAAAGAGTTTAACTTTTACTTAGAAAATTGAGGTAAAATTAAATACAATAAAATTTACTCATTTAAGTGTATAACTTGTATACATATTAGTTTTTTATGTGTTTCAGTTGTGCAAACATCAACAGATAAGTTTTAGTACACTTACACTATCACTAAAATGTAAAGGGTTTATGTGATTAAATGAGACTCACCCTGCATAATCTGGGCTCTGATCAACTCACATGAACGAATGAGAAACCTCAGTTATCTCTGCAAAATCCTTTCACTTTTGCCATATAACATAATTAGGTGAGTGATATCACATCATCTTTCCCATATGGTCTAAGCAAGAATGTGATCCACTAGGGGTCATCCTGGGGCATGTCCACACCTTTTTCTTTTTTCTTTTCTTTTTTTTTTTTTTTTGTGTGTGTATGTGACAAAGTCTTTCTCTGTCACCCTGGCTGGAATGCAGTGGTACAGTCAAGGCTCAGTGCAGCTTTGACCTCCCAGGCTAAGCAATCCTACTTCCTTAGCTTCTCTCAAATAGCTGGGACCACAAGCATGTACTACCATACCTGGTAATTTTTATTTCTATTTTTTTTTTTTTTGAGATGGAGTTTCGCTCTTGTTACCCAGGCTGGAGTGCAATGGCGCGATCTCGGCTCACCGCAACCTCCGCCTCCTGGGTTCAGGCAATTCTCCTGCCTCAGCCTCCTGAGTAGCTGGGATTACAGGCACGCGCCACCATGCCCAGCTAATTTTTTGTAGTTTTAGTAGAGACGGGGTTTCACCGTGTTGACCAGGATGGTCTCGATCTCTTGACCTCATGATCCACCCGCCTCGGCCTCCCAAAGTGCTGGGATTACAGGCGTGAGCCACCGCGCCCGGCTTGTTTCTATTTTTTATGTTTAGTAGAGATGAAGTCTCACTGTGTTGTCCAGGCAGCACATCTTCTAATTGCCCTTCCCTTCCCTTCTTTTCTCCTTCCCTCTTTCCCTCCCTCCCTCCCTCCCTCCCTTCCTTCCTTCCTTCCTTCCTTCCTTCCTTCCTTCCTCCCTCCCTCCCTCCCTCTCTTCCCTCCCTTCCTCCTTCTTTCCTTCCTTCCTTCCTTTTTCATTAGTTCATTCATTCTTCTCTCTCCCTTCCTTCCTTTCTGCTTTCTTTCCTCCCTCCCTCCCTCCCTCCTTTCTTCCTTCTTTCCTTCCTTCCCTCCTTCCTTCTTTCCTTCCCTCCTTCCATCCTTCCCTCCTTCCTTCTTTGCCTCCCCCCCTCCCTCCTTTCCTCCCTCATTCCTTCCCTTATTTCCCTCTGTTTCTTCTAAGTAAAAGGAGAAGTAGAACCGACAGGCAAAACTGGCTATGGAGAGGGAATATTGAGCATTTGAGAAGAAAGAAAATATTTTGAAATAGTAATCTCAAGAAGGAGAGAAATTGACTGGACATCATATACTTGCTAGGCAATGATAAGGAACCAATTTGGTGGTCATGAACTTAATGTGAACATAATATAATTTTGCATTTTTCTCCAGATTTGTTGCTGTGTGAGCACAATAATGGAATATGTGGAGAGTTGAATTTTAGCTAAGATCATTTCCTCCATAACACAGGAGAGTACAAGAAAGTAAGCAGGGGAGAAAGAGTAATTGAGGACATGGAATATTATTGTTAATTAATTGGAGACTAGCCCTGCTGCATACTTGCTAGTTGGGAGTAGAGGTTCAGCTCCCTGCTGTACCCAGCTGACACCACCCAGGAGGGTGAATTGGAGCACTGCCAGTTTCTGCTGGGCAGGAGATGAAAGACAAGCTCCTCCCTTGGCCTCAGCAACACCAATCCACTTGGGAATCAGAGTATTCCTGTCTGATTCTCCGAGTGTTTATGTAAAATATTAGACTGTTACTCATGCTTGCTGAAACTATGGGGCCAGCAATATGCAGGTGAGGCAGTGATTTTAATAGCATTTGGCTGGAGGACAGATAGTGTAAAAAATATCTTCTCCTATATTCGGCTACCTTTTTCCTAGTACTTGGGTAAGGGGAGAGGGACTTTTTTGGAGCTACCCATTCCTTGCCACACCTCGGATCTCACCCATCTGTGCCTGGTTCCAAGTTCTAGGCTTCTCCATAGCCCCACTGATAACAACAACAGGACACTCATTATTGTCCTTCCTCAAGTTCCAAGGACCCTAGGAAGAGACTGTCTTCTTTCTACCTTTTGGAATCTCCCTATGTTTGTTTGTTGTATTAGGCTTGGGTTTTTTTGATGTAAGAGGGGAAACCTGGGAGAAATAGATCTCTTCTCATATTGGCTAATACTGGAAATCCTCTATCTATATATATATTTAATTGGATAGTTTCTTTTCCTTTTATTGATTTGTCAAAGCTCTTCATATATTCTGGATGCATGTCATCTGTCAGATACATGTTCTACAAATATTTTCTTATAATATGGGGCTTTCCTTTTCATTTTTTCAATGAAGCAGAAGTTTAAAATTTTATTAAATTTCAGTCTATCAATTTTTATCTCTATTGGTTTGTGCTTTTTGTGTCCCATGTAAAGAATACTTTCCAAGCCTAAATCACAAGTATTTTTCCCTGTGATTTTTGAAAAAAAAAAATCACTTTTATGGGTTTTGATCTTATATAAAGTCAATAATTCAATTTGAATCAATTTTCAGTAGGGTGCCTTGAGGTAATTATTTCCTATATGGATATTCAGTTATTACAGTACAATTTATCGAGAAGATGATCTCTTCCTCAATAATTTTTTCGACAACTTTGTTGAAAATCAATTGACCATACAAATGTAGGTCTTATTTTCTGATGCTGTTTTGTTCCACTCATCTATTCTTATGCCAATACCATACTGTCTTGGTTACTGTTACTTTCTTTTCTATTGTTTTTTTAAAGAGCTTTATTGAGATATAATTGAGATGCAATAGGCTGCATGTATTTGAAGTGTGCAATTTGATAAGTTTTGAATATATATGCACACATGAAATCATTACCACATTTGAGATAATGAACATATCCATTGCTTCTCAAGTTCTGTCACGTCCCTTTGTCATCCTTCCCCCTGCCCCTTCTCATTTGCCCTTCCTCATCTTTAGGCAACCACTGATCTTTTCTCTGTCACTATTAATTAGCTTGCAATTCATATATATTTTTTAAAAATTAAATTATCTGTATCTTTTAATCTGGCTTCTGACTTCTTTCACTTAGCATAATTATTCTGAGATTCATCCTTGTTAATGTATTTAACTGTACACATTCCTCTTTATTGCCAAGTACTATTCCATTATGTAAATGTACCACTGTTTATGCATTTATCTGTTAATAGACATTTTTCAGCTTATAGCTATTACAAATAATGCTATTAAGAGCATTCATGTACAAGCCTTTGAACAGACATACACATTCATTTCTCTTGGGTAAAACCTAGGAGTGGAATGACTTGGTGATATGGTAGATGTATATTTAACATTTTTAAAAAATTTCAAAGAGTTTTTAAGTAGTCGTAACATTTAATATTATTACCACATGTGTATGAGAGTTCTAGTCTCTTCATATCCTTGCTAAATAATGGTATAGTACATGTGTATCAATGTCTCATTGTGGTTTTATTTTGCATTTTCCTGATGACTAATGATGTTGGGCATCTTTTCACGTGCTTATTGACCACTGGCACATCTTCTTTAGTGAAGTTTCTGTCCTTATATATTCTGGCTATAAGTCTTTTCTCAATTATGTGATTTGTGAGTATTTTCTCCCAGTCTGTGGCTTGTCTTTTCATTCTATTAAAAGTGTCTTTTGAAAAGAAGATTAATTGTGATGAAGTCCTATTACAATTTTATTTTCATGGATCATTCTTTTAGGATGGTTTATCAGAAATCATTGCCTAAACTGAGGTCACAAAACTTTTCACTCTCTCCTTCAGAGAAGAAATATGAACTTGGAGAACTGAAATTACTCATCTAAACTCACACAGCTGTATTGCTCATAGAGCCATGAGCAGCAGCCATCATCCTGGTACAGGGCTAATTAGGCTAAATCTTCTGTTAGTACCACTTTTTGGGTATTTGCAGTTATCAATTTCATGACACTATCATTTTCTGTTAATCCAGCCTTTAACATTTGAAATTACCTTTCATTCCTCTCGTCACATTTTATGTATCAATCATTAACTGTAATTGTTGTTCTACCTCTTCAGACTGGTAGTCTGATGACCTGAGTTAGAGTCACAAAATCTGAAAATCACATGATCTGTGATCTTCTACTCTCTAGAATTCAGGGTAATTTTTAAAATGGAAATCACATATTCTAAACAAGGCTTTTTGGTAAAAATTTTAATGAAGAACACTGAAGGAAGAACATGGACCATAACTACATGGTGCTAAGCAAATGTCATCATCATCAAATGTTCATTTTTCCCCAATCCTAATTTCAGGAACAAAAAGAGCCGTGAAATTGGAGCACAGTGAGTGATATGGTTTGGCTCTGTGTCCCCATCCAAATCTCAACTTGTAGCTCCCAAAATTCCCACATGTTGTGAAAGGGATCTAATCGGAGACAATTTAATCACAGGGGTGGGTCCTTCCTGTTCTCTTCTCATGCTAGCAAATGAGTCTAACAAGAGCTGATGGTTTAAAAAATGTGAGTTTCTCTGCACAGCTCTCTCTTTGCCTGCTTCCATCTATATAAGCCGTGACTTGCTCCTCCTTGCCTTCCACCATGATGGTGAGACTTCTCCAGCCACGTGGAACTGTAAGTCCAATTAAACTTCTTTCTTTTGTAAATTTCCCAGTCTTGGGTATGTCTTTATCAGCAACATGAAATCAGACTAATACGGTGAGCAAGGGATAGAATAGTCAAAGGAAAGATGAAGCAGGAAGCATGGTCCAGGTCATTTAGGGCCTTGCCGTTCATGGCAAGAAGTTTGGATTTTATTTTCAGTGCACTGGGAACTCATCTGAAGGGAACTGAGCAGAGGGCTCATATGATCTTGTTTTCAGTGGAAAGATTATTGTGTCAGCTCCATGAATTGCACATGGGGCAAGGTATGGAGAAAATCACAGCTATTTTAACAGTCTGGATGAGAGCTAAGAGCAAACTGGGCCACAGTGGTAGCAAAGGAAAGAGGGAGAAGTGGATAGATATGTGATAATGTGTTTGGAAAGATGTGTCAAATCCAGCTAGCCTCCTCGGTCTCCCTGAAACACAGCTATCATGTTTGTCTCCTTCACTTGTCCTATTTCTTGTTTGCTCTGTCTCACTTTCAAAGTCCCATATTCAGTCTCTTTTCCTTCATTAAATACTTTCTTGAATATTCTACTTGTTTTCTTCTGTAAACTTTTTTTTTTTTTTTTTTTGAGATATGATTTCACTCTGTTGCCCAGGCTGAAGTGCAGTGGCATGATCGCAACTCACTGCAGCCTTGACCTCTTGGACTCAAGTGATCCTCTTGTCTCAGCTTCTCAAGTAGTTGGGACCACAGGTGTGCACCACCATGCCTGGCCAATTTTTTTTTGTGTGTGTGTATGTATTTTTTGTAGAGACAGTGTTTTGCCATTTTGCTCGGACTGGTCTTGAACTCCTGAGCTCAAGTAATCCTCCTGCCTTGGCCTCCCGTTGTGGCTGGGACTGGAAACAAGAGCCACCACACCCAGCCTCTTCTCTGAACTTCTAAAGCAAATGCTCATTCTTTAATTGTTTCATTTTTGTCAGCTTTGCTTTTCGTTTATAAACTGTGAAGCTCCCTGATGGTAACATTTTATTCTTTATTTCCTTATCTCCGTGAGACCTAGCAGAGTACTAGATTCAAAATACATGGAGATTAAATAAGAAATAGACTAATAATATGGCATCTCATAAAAATCAATTAATCAAACACAATGAAAAAAAAAACGAAAACCTGTCAGTAATTGACCTAGAAGAGTAATAGATCATCAAACATGATCACATTGAGCAAACTGATTTACTGTAATCCACTAACAGAAATTTATTTATCACAATGTAGGTGAGGTACAAAAAGTAATAATTTTCTAGGACAACTGGATGGAGTGTTTCTAGGCTCAGCCGCAGGTTATCCTTTCATGCTGCTGCAAGCCATACACTTGACTGTGGCTGCAGCCACACGGAGAATCTGGAGCCAAAACCACTGTTACACTTCCTTCAATCTTTAGGAAACCCTTTGTAAAATGTCAAGCATTGTTGAGAAACTCCAAGAGAACACTGTGTGACTCTTCAGTCTACCACATAGTGATGTAAATGGCATTGCTCTAAAGAGGGTCAAGGAAAATTATGATTATTCAAGGCTTAAATCTTGTGAAAAGTAGTTAGAAACCAAAAAATTATAATGCTGAATGTCTAGGAAGAGATTTTACATGAAGTACTTAATGTATTTTAACAAATGCCCCCCAACCTATTCGATTGTGTAATTTTCTGAAAGAATTACCTATTATAGGCATGTTTTATATATGTCTTTGTTGATCCATGGACAGGACAAGCCACAATAATTAAGGGTGAAATTGTATATGTATCATCTCTAAAAACATAGAAGAAATAAAACCCACAGTCTTCAAACTTACCATTAAGACTGCTTTCTTTCATCTCATTGCTCACTAGCAAATTGAATTTATAAAGCACCTCTCACACAAAAAGTCAGAGAGCAAAGCATTAAAGCAAAACAAATACCAGTTATTAAGAAAAATTGAAAGCAGCAGTAAAAATATGTTTCTTTAGTCTACTTTTAAATACAGACTGGGAACTGCAAATAATTGGGAGTATATATAAGTGGTAATTTTTTTGTCTTCATGATTGTATGATATTGAATATGAATGAGAAAAAAATTGTTGCTGCAAAACTCAGCAATCCTTCTGAGATTATTTTAAATATTCACTTAATTAATTTAGTAATAAATTTAAATTACTCAAATATTTTATCATTTCTTAGACTGGCCACTTTTGACGTGTTTCATGTTTATTTTTAGTGATTTGAAGAGAAACTATTTAAAATGGTCTTTCCTAACCTGAGACATTATCAAAGAAGGGAGTCAAATTTCCTGCAAGTTTCAGGTCTTCACAGCATTAGTGGACCATTTAAATATTCCAGAGAAAGTATTTTATTCTACTTCGATCGATATTGAGATAATTTTCCAGGGGATCTGTGACTCTTCAATGGGATAATATTGAACTGTTTAGAGGAGTCAGTGAAATAAAATACTCAGGCACTGATTTCATGGTGGATAGCTGTTGTCAATCATTGCTTCTTTTAGCATAACCATTGGCTGCTGAAGTACTTCAAAGAATATTCTGGCAGCCAAGTATTTGGAGAAAGAAGGGGCAAATAGAAACTTTAAGGTTCCTTTTTATCTGTAATTTTTTTTTCCAACACAGCTGTTAAAGAAAAGACAATTTAATACAATACTGATTTTGGTAAATAGACATTAGAATTGAAGAAGTTTTTAATTTTAAAAATTTGGGAACTGCTTTACGCTCTTTCCAAGCTTTCCCTATGTCTCTTACTCTTTGACCTGTTTCATTCCCTTTCCCAGTCCCTCATTCTTTTGCCAACAACCACCCCTAACATCCTTTTTTTTTTTTAGATAGGATCTCACCCTGTCACCCAGGCTGGACTGGTGCAGGGTGTTCATAGCTCACTGCAATCTTGGCCTCCTGAGCTCAAGCAATTCTTACGTCTCAGCCTCTCAAGTACATGGGACTACAGGCTCACCCCACCACACCTGGCTAATTAAAAGAATTTTTTTTTTTTAGAGATGGGGTTACCCAGGCTTGTCTTGAGCCCCTGGACTTTAGTGATCTTCCTGCCTAGGCCTCCCAGAGCCTAGGGATTCAGGTGTGAGCTACCATGCCTGGCAAACACCCTAATTTTAACAGTTGTCCTGACTCGTGTACCTTTCAAGCTTAAAAGAGAATGTGCAGGGTTTAAGAAAATGCAGGAGGCAACACAAAAAATAAGAAATGTAAGGACTCTCTCTTTTTTTTTTCCTTCAATGATCTTTGGTTTCCACAGTTATATATGTTTGGAAAGAAGTTCTGAGTGTACTTCCTGAAGGTTACACTTTTGGCAAAGGTAAAGAAGGAGGTGCTTTTGTTATTAGGGTGAGAGGGTAGCATTTGTTAAATTGGCCAGTGCAAATAGAATTTGGGAAGGTCTGGTGATTTTTTTCAAAGCCATTTACAAGCTACTCCTCCTCAGCATGCAACTCAGGACATTTGAGTATTAGTAAGATTATTTCATGAACTGCTTTGGTTTTGTTGGCTGAAATGTACCTTATAAACTGATTTTACGATTGAAGAATATATGTAGAATTATATATTTTCTCTCTCTTTTCAGAATTATGTTGAATTTCTCAATCAGGTAGATTTCTAAATGTGATTATAATTGCTATAAAATTGTCAAAAAGTTCCAAAGCAGTCTGAAACACAGCAGTGGGTTCAATCAATGGTTAGTTTCATTTCTTTTCAAAGGCAGCACTAGACTTTCCTTGTGGCTCTGAAATTGTTTCCAACTTTGATCTTCTGAATCACCTGAAGTACTTGATATAGTAGGGAATATTTGTGTCCCCTCAAATTTCATATGTTGAAATCTTAGTATTAGGCGTTACACATCCTGTAACAAAGGTATTAGGAAATAGTGTATTTGAGAGGTGGGGCTTTTGATCATAAGGTTGGAGTCCTTCTGAATGGGATTAGTTCCCTTATAAAGGAGACCTCTAAGAGCTCCTTTGCCGCTTCCACTATATAAAGACATAGTGAGAAGCCAGCAGTCTTATATCCAGAAAGAGAACCCTCACCAGAACCCTGATCTCAGAATTTTGGCCTCTAGAGCTGTGAAAAATAAATTTCTATTGTTTATAAGCCAGCCAATTTCTGCTGATTTGTTATTGCAGCCTGAATAGACTAAGACAGTACTTGTTTGAAATACACATTTCCCACCTGTCCTGCCAGGAAACTGTGATCCAGGAGGTTCGAGATGGGACCTGGGAAACATTTTCAACAAGGCTCTCAAGTGATAATTAAAATCAGCAACACTGCATTAGAACACTGGCTCTCAACCCTAACTACTTGTACAGCTTAAAAAAAAAATCCTGGTCCGTGGATCCTACCTCTAACCAATGTAATGATAATCTTTGGCGGCAGGACCCAGGCATTTACACTTTTTAAAAAAGAATCTTCAGGTGGCTTTAATGTGCACCTAGGATTGACAATCATTTTTCTCAGTGTTCTTGTGAATATTAAAATAGATTCTGGAAAAGTGCTGTGGGATAATACATTTTTACCTCTAGTGCTTCCCTAAGATAAAAGATATTTAATTTGAGCATTAAAATCAGAATGTTTCAGTTTGAGACATATCATGTAGAGTCAATTTGAGTACCAGATATTCAACATTTCTGGGGTGAAATAAGTCAATCTCTAGACTTTTTCAAGAACTTTACCAATATTCTGTTTGGGCTTTTAATCATGTATAATGCACCCTAGTAACCCCTTAGCAACAGACTGTGATATGCAGATAGGATGCAAATTATCAGGTGAAGTAAGTAGAGAAATGCAGAAACGAGATTTGAGGTTAATTGTGGTAGAACTTAAAATCGTGGCCAGGAACAGACTTCATTTTCCTCCTTTTTGCTTCCAGAAAAGAATCTGCACAGGTGTATTTACCTAGGTGATCTCCAGTATGGCGCTTCTTAATTGTCCATCTTAGCTTTCGGAATATGTGGAATGAGCCAGGTTCTGATCTGGATAATGACACAAGGATGTTGGCAGATTATGATGTCTCTTGATTTCAGGGAGTTTAGCTTTATTTTTTTAGTGAGGTGCGTTAGTTGAGGAAGATCCAGTACCAGATGGTAATGTTGGCTGGGAGTGGTTTTCTCACCTACGTTTGGCAGCCTTACTCGGAAGTGGTGCTTTCGGTGCCTGAGACTTCCAGTCAATGCTACTTAACATGATCATTGGGAAGCTTTAGGTGGTATAGAAGCTTTAATGACATGTCTCATTAAAGGTCCCATAACTATGAACATCTGGCATCTGTGCTGCAAACAGGACTGAATGCAGCCTGCAAGTGGTCACAGATTCAAGTCGTATGTTGTTTTTTAACGGCACAACTGAAATTCATTATATGTACCAGGCTTGTAATTTCTAGAGGCATTTTTGACTGGAAGACACAGATTACAAATTAATTAACTGCTCCTTTTAAAGATGACCTCCTCTTAAATGGGTTCCCTCTTTCCCAGCATTTAGACAATGGTTTCAGCTGATGGCTTATACATGATTTAGCAATAATAATAACAATAACTATCATAATTTCAATACCTATAATATGCTAGGATACTTTATGTATAAGTGATACAATAGCTCTCCAAGATATTTCCACTTTGTGGATGAAGAAATTAAGGAACTTGCCAAAGACCACAAAACTCCTAAGTGACAGAGTCAGGATTCTGCCAGCTGTCTGGTTGACCAGTAAGGTCTCTGTCCGTCTTGCCACCGACCCCTGTACTATGTACAGGAATGGAATCAGCAGTCATTTCTATAAACTGCCATAAGGTAAGTAAATGTTATTAAAAGTTGGCCTGTATTTTCATATTTAAACTGTAAAAATAAAAAATTGTAAAACAACCAGATTCAGCCTTCAAGGAGCTTACCATCCAGTTCTTTTATCACATTAAAGAATAACAGCCTGATTCTTTATACACATTTCTAGATGCTTTAACTTTAAATTTTAAAACACTGAGATACATAGTGAAATCAGAAAATAATTTTTAAAAATCCAAATATGTTCACCCTAAATTTGGCCCAGTTCCTTACAGCTGCAGAAATTCATTTTCACCCTGTTCCCCATCCCCCTTCCTGAAGCTCTAAAGCACAAACCCAGTGGGAGTCCCCTCTGTTCCCCAAAGGAAATATTTCATTCATATAATGTCTCCTTTGTAATCAACACTGAGAAATGTCACTTTGATTAAACACAACTCTGAATGACTAAGACCACAGTACAATAAATTCTCCAGAGCTATCTTTCAGAACAACTGATTGCTCTCCAGTCTTAATCCTCCAGAGTCTTATTTAATCAAAATGATGTTGCTAATTAAGGATTAAAACCTCCGAATAGAATAAAAAAGAAGGATTTTTCTTTCTCCTTTGGGCAGGTCAAGGAGGCGGAATTTGCTGCAAGGAAGTAAAGAGTTCCTTCTACCTTTAGTAAAACTGCATTGTTCTCTGACATTAGGACTTAATCCAAAATAGGGCTGAGTGCTTTGTAATATTAATATAATCAGAGAAAGAAAAAAGGGGAGCAAGAAAAAGAAAGAAAGAGAGAGAAAAGGGGAACTGCTTGCATATACCTATACCTATACATGTAGACACTATTTACTCTAAAAATAGACAGTGTAGCTCACATCTGTTTGACATCCACTGACAGATAACAACAACAAAGAAGTTTTATAGTAAATGCTCAACTGCCCTCCCTTAAAATCCAAATATTAATTTTTTTCTTGAATTTGTATTTAGTAATATAAATTGCTTCCTTAAAAAACACAAAAACAGATGAGCTCCATAAGAACTCATTGGGACAGACAAAGAGTCACAGGAAGGCTGTTTGATTTCATGGAATATACATTCTTTTAGGTATTGGGAGTGAACTGGGTGAGAAACAGAGACGCTGGGTGATGTTTTAACAAATTGTAAAATCCGTGTTTCATCTCTGCATCTTCTCTCTTCATTGGCCTAGAAATTTATAATCTCTGCCAAATTCGTCTATTACAATATAGACATACTAACAGCTACTGTGTTTTGATCACTTACTATGCACTAAGTTATTTGCCAGCAATACACATGGTGTTACCTCTAATAAAACTGGAGAAAAGGTATTATCGCCCTTTAGAAATGAATAAACTGTAGTAGAGAATAAATGACTAGGTCAAGATCAACCAGCTTGTGTTATGCAGAGTCCAGACTTTCACCCAGGTATGTTTGGCTCCAAAGCTATGTTCTATTCCGCAGGACAAAGCACTTCAAATCTTTTTACTTGGAGGATAAATGTATCAGCATGTGTTGGGAAGGTGCTGGTAAGCTGTACTGGTCTCCATGAGACTTAGAATCTCCTGCAATTACTGACTGAATCATCATTACAGATTCATCACACCGTCACTTAGCGCAATTCATCACAAAGACTGAGCAACTACTACCCAAATGTAATCGGAAAGTAACAGTGAGAATGGCCATAAACCTCTTTTCTCTCCTAATCAGTGCTACTTACCAATTAAAAAAAGACATTCTTTTTTGTGATCCATACTCCTGAAGGCCAAAAGCACCCAGTGGACAGACAATGGCTCTTATGCCTCCCATGCCAAGGCAGATGGTCAGCAGTGCTACATAAAACAGCCTGTGCTGCTGCGTTTTGGGGATGTTATTAACCACGTGGTAAGTGCCCAGATAGAAATCTTCCAAGGGAAAAGCCACCACAGATAATAAAGCAGTGCCTGTAGGTAGAGAAAAAAGAATAAATGTAGCATAGAACAATTGGATCACCAAATCGCATTATAAACAGGGCTTTTCCTCTGACAGTAGCATCATGTGGTGATTGTCTTATCCAAACATTTATGGTTATCATTTCAGTTGTGGGGATAGCCTGATGTTTTCTAATTGTAAACATTTCCTTCAGTATGTGTCTCAACTAATCCAGAGTTTTAGGGCTTTTTCTCCTCAAGCTTGAACTGTGTTTTCTCTTAGAGTGCATAAGCAAATCATGTTTATTTTGCCAAAATTAGAAATGCATTGTATAAAAAATGAAGCTGTTAGTATTCCCACCCCCAGAGAAAACCACTGTTAACAAAGGTTATTTGTTCTTAATCAATTTAGTGACAGAAAACACCATGATCTCAGAAATCTCAGAAGCCTGTTACATAAAAACTTTTAAGAAGAACATTATTATAGTTAGAAGAGAACACAGTCTTTTTTTTCTTTTCTTTTCTACTTCTCTTTCTCCCTGTAATGCCTTTCTTATTTCTCTTATTTCTCACAAAACCGGATGAAGCCTTCTTTGCCACACACAGAGGTGAGAAGGCTGGGGACAGAGGAGTATGAGCTGGAAGGACAAAGGACATAAAGTAAGAAAAGAAGGTTGAGTATCCTCTCTCTTCCACTTTGCAGGGTGGCATTTGATGACTCTCCTTGTTGAATAAAATTTACCATATAATTTCATGCTTTTGCTAAGCTCATTGTATTTTGTAAAGCATGTTCAAGTACTACATTGTTTCATCTTGGACAAACTTTGTGATGTGAGTGGACAAATTTTGGATAGATTTTCTTATTCTTTCTTTTTTTTTTTCTTTTAAGAAACAGGATCAGTGAGGTTAAGTGATTTGCCCAATGTTTCAAAGTAACCCAGCTGTAATTATCCCTATTCTTGGGCCTCCTACCATTAAGCAGTCAAATATTTTTTTTTTCTTGAAATTGCATTTCCCCCCATCAGATTACAAAAGTAATATGTTCTTACTTCAGAAAATTTGAAAAATAGAGGAGAGTACTCAGAATAATACAAAAGGCCCATATTGTCATGACTCAGAGATATACTTTTATAAATATATTTTACTTAAATTGAGGTTACACTGTTAATTTTTTAATATAACCAAAGAATATAAACAATTTTTAAAGTACCTTTATACTTTTCCAACATGATTTCTAGTGATGTTGTGATATTCTAATCATAATGTGTTTTAAAAGACCTTTCCAGTTATTTTAAATGAATACCATAAAATATCCTGACACATAATTTTTGTGCTCCTCTTTATTAGCCTAAGTTGTCAGTCAAAGGCATTCCTATTTTTATGGCTTCTTAATACCACTGGCAAATGTCCTTTAACAATGCAACAAATGGCCGGGTGTGGTGGCTCACGCCTGTAATCCCAGCACTTTGGGAGGCTGAGGTGGGTGGATCATGAGGTCAAGAGATCGAGACCATCCTAGTCAACATGGTGAAACCATGTCTCCACTAAAAATACAACAAAAATTAGCTGGGCATGGTGGCAGGCGCCTGTAATCCCAGCTACTTGGGAGGCTGAGGCAGGAGAATCACTTGAACCCGGGAGGCGGAGGTTAGAGTGAGTTAGAGTGAGCCAAAATCACACCACTGCACTGCAGCCTGGGCAACAGAGTGAGTCTCCGTCTCAAAAAAAAAAAGCAACAAGTTAATCTCCTACCATCACTATATGAGAAGACCTTCATTCATACTAGTTACCATCATTCATTTTTTTGTTTTGTTTTGATGATCTGATTAGTGAAAAATGGCTCCTCCATGTTCATTTTGCTCTTCATTTTATTAATTTGGCATTAAGATTATTTGGTATGAATTTTTGTACCTTTATTTCGTGTGGTTTATTTTCTCAATTAGATTATTAATTCCTTTAGATAAAAATTTGGTCTAATGCTTTCATCTCACCTACAGAGGCTTTCACAATGTAAAGAATATGTGCACTTAATTGCTATTTGGCAGCAGATTCATTTACCATGAGGTGGGCCCTTTAAAATTGAGTTTGAAAAGTTTCCTTTCGAGGTTAGCCAGATGTGGAACTAACTGCTCTCTTTCTACTACTCCGTCTTCTTTTCTGTAGGTGTAACATGAGGGCTGGCTAGTTAAAGTGATGTCCAAAGAGGATGGGCAGGGAAACTATTTCATTCAGCAACCATTTACTTGGGGACAAGGCACTTTTAGTTTGAATGGTATATTTGTGTAACTTAGAAAAGCACTTTATTCCATCTTTTAAGAAAATGTCATCATAGGCTGATTGATTGTGTTAAATCAAAACTTTATTCCTATCTGTTGTAAAATGATGCAATAAAAAGACAAATCTGTGACATACATGATGAAAAGTCTCCTCTGTGATGTGCGCAATTGTGTATTGCATCATCAGTACGTGTGCATTTAGTGGTGCTATAGAAGCACCGTGATGTGTCATACCCACTGCTAAGTGGTGGAGGTCCACAGGCTCTTCTCTTCAGGAACTAATGAGTCCATTAGAGAAGTCAGCCATGCAGGTGGACAATTATATTATAAAGTGATGGATGCAATCATATAGGTTTTATATGGTTGTGGTTGAACACAGAGAAGCTAGCAATAAACACTATTTGGTTCTTGAAAGAACAGCAGGAGTTTTCCAGTCATGGATAAGGGATGGAAAGTTAAGGGAAGGTGACAATTTCAGGGAGAGAGAAAAGCATGTGTAAGATTAGAAACCTAGGGAAGGAGGCCAGGAGAAATTCAGTAAGGTTGGGGTTGCATGTTGAGTAAGAAGTCTAGAGAGGTGAACTTGGAATAGGTTGGTGAGGTTCTTGCATGCTAAATTAATAAATCTGGATTTTATTTTTTAGATATTAGAGCCAATATAAAGATTTATTTGTTCAGGAAGTCGGTGTTGTTGGTAGAAGGGAGTATGAACTGGAGACTGACTACTGGCAGCCGAGTAAGTAGGCCGCTGGCATGGTCAAAAATGGGAAAGCTGCATTTTTTGAGCTAGGGTTGTAGCTGTTCAGACAGAAGAGACTTTTTAAAAAATATAACCTCTGATATTTAGTGACTGGCTGGAATTTGATGGCAGCTGTAAGTGGAGGGCAACAAGGAAATAACTTTTAGTGAAAAAAATGAATGGATGTAGAGTTGACCTAAGTCTTTTGTTTGCCGCATTCTAAAGTTGGGATTTCAGTCCTGTCTGATGACTGACCTTAGAATTTAGATTGACAGAAACTACCATGTTAAACAAGAAGTCACCAAATGTTACTGGTGTGTGCTGTTACCAAAGTAAGCAGAGTAGGTGAATCTGGGGTTTGCTTAAATGTCTTCTTATCAGAAAGCTTTTTCTCAGCACCAAGTAGCAGCCCCGTCATTGTCCATTCCATCCTGTCCCTACCCAGCTTTATTTTTCATCCTAACTCATTGCCACATCACCTTATATCTACTTCCTTGTTTATTTTCTCTCTCCCTGCACCAGAAAGTCAGCTTCAGCAAAAATAGTCCACTTTCTTCTCTACTGCATTTCCAGACCTGGAGTAATGCCTTGTACAGAGTAGTCGGTAAGAAGTGTTTGTGGAATGTTGACTGATTATTTGCCAAACAGTGACTTAGTTTTTATTTCACGGAACTTCATCTGTGAAGTTTACAGGTTAGACTTACACTCCAATGGATTCTCTGAATGGTAATTTACCACCTGCTGAGATTGTGTGATATGTCGAGTAGCTGATATCTATCCATCTCATTCTCATCCATTCCCCTACCAACGCTCATTTCAGCCGTACCTCTCATCATTGGTGAAAAGCATGCTATATTCCCAAGTTGCCCAGATCAGAAACTAGGGGCTAATTTTTGTCCCCCATCACAATTGTACCTTTATTTAGTTGCCAAGTTTTTATAGCTTTTCACTTGTTCTTTCCTGAATCGGCACTTTATTGCTTAAACCATCACCCTGGGATTTTCTGATCTCTCTGTCAGTTTAATCCCTCACTGCGGTTGTCCATCCTGTATTGCAGAATAGCACTTCTCAAATGTTGTTTTCATGGTATCTTTAGAGACTTCTTGTTTTTTAAGAAGAATAATTGAACTTTTCATCCTACAATTCTAGTCTGTTCTTCAACTTGCTCTCTCTTCCTTATTAAACTATGTTGATCTTGTCCCAGCATTTCTCGCAATTGGTCCCAAACCTTTGCATATATACATTAATATATATGTAAAAAAGCACACTGTAGCGTCTAATTTACTCTTTTTGAGACAGAGTCTCACTCTGTTGCCAGGCGCCAAGCTGGAGTGCAGTGGCACAATCTCGGCTCACTGCAACCTCTGCCTCCCAGTTCAAGCAATTCTCCTGCCTCAGCCTCCCGAGTAGCTGGGACTACAGGCTCATGCCACCACACCCAGCTAATTTTTGTATTTTTAGTAGAGACAGGGTTTCACCATGTTGGCCAGGATGGTCTCGATCTCTTGACCTTGTGATCTGCCCACCTCAGCCTCCCAAAGTGCTGGGATTACTCATTTTTAAAGCATATAATCATAGTTAATAATATAGAAGTCATGCCATCATATGCAATCTTAATTACTATATGACTAGTTAAAACACCAGTTTTGGATAAAAACATTTCTCTATTATTTTACATGAACTTCAAAAACCTTTTTTTTTTTTTAAACACATCTCACCTTAGTTGTGAAGCAAATGAATTTCACGTTTCTGAGGGAATTCGTCATGAATTTGGGCTTGAGGTAAAAAAGGGGGAAAGGAGGGTATTCTAAGGAGTAAGATAGGTAAAGTAGTAATTATTGCAAAATACAAGTGCAATGATATAGGCATCAAAGTATCCTCTAACACACACACACACACACGCACGCACGCACACGAGCATTCTTCAAATAGTACAGAGAATGAAATACATTGAAACCACATTTTTACTTGTTTATCACATTTTATGCTAAGAGCGGAGTGGAAGTAACATAAACTAAAAATTCTAACAAAAATCTACTCAATTAAGTCACCAAGCAATCCAGTCCACAGAGGACACTCACCTAGAAAATGTAGAAACAAGCAAATATACACCAGTTTGTGTCTTCCTAAATAGACATCAGTGAGCCATCCGGCAAACACAGGGGTAAGCATTGACGTTCCAATAAAACACAAGTTTAAGACGGCTGCCTGGCAGTTGTGATAGCCAAGCTTGACGGTGCAAAAGGGGATCATGTTGCAGACCACTTCGAAGAATGTGAACCTCTCACACAGCTCCACCAGAAGCAAGCAGATTCCAACCTGAATTTTTTTCACAGAGTGTGAAGAACAGAAATCACCAATATGTCTTACGGTTTTCTCCTCCTCAGTGCTGTGATGTAAGCGTACTTTCTCATCCGTTATGGTAAAGTCTGTAACAGACATGACTACCCTTCTTGAACACGACTTAGGTTAGTGGTTTGAACTTGGTGATATTTTGAGCCCCATCCCTCTACTGAAAAAAATAAGTAAGAACGTTGCTTTGAATTTCACATCCCCATGCTAAGATTTCATAAGGTTTGTGTGTTTGCACATTAATGTTGTTCATTTTGATGATCCAAGAGCACAGGAGAGGAGACAAGTATTTAAACGTTCACGATAGCTCAGTGTAGCCAAATCTGATTTGTTTGCTTAATTACTTAGTGGCAAAATTAGGATCTTCTTCCAAAATTTTATTGAATTACATGAATCCAGTTGCAAACAGGTGGAAACTCATCTGCCTCAGACTGATAAAGGTTTAAATACTGAGGCAGAGGAAGCAGTTTTTCAGGAGAATTTGAGCACTAGATCAAGAAATAATTTGAGTCTAATACTTTCTGATACTTTAATTAAACAAGCCAGAACAGTACCAAGAGATAAAGTGCAAAAGGAAATCTGTTTTGAAGGGGGACGATACCTTATCATTATTACATTTCTTGTTATTTTTGGTCGGAATTCTGATAAGAAAGTTAATTAGGTAACAAAAGTGCTAGTACATTTAGGTAACAAGCAGAGTTTACAAGAAAGTAATTTAAGTGCACTAATGAAAGGAGAAAATATTAAACAAAACCCTGCTTCCTTTAAGTTGACCCCATGCTTGTAGAACAGCCTCTCAGAGGAAATCAGAATCCAAAGGTGCTATTCGACTCCTTTATTATTAATCAGTAGTCAGGCATACAGCAACTAGCCTACACAGGCTCTGGGGAATATTGGATCTGGTATCACCCTGACCCTCCAGCTGGGTGAAAGGATGTTAGCATTCTATTTTGGAAAGCAGGAGGGCCAATTAAGCTGAAAAAACAGCAGTGAAAGAGAACACCTTAACATTTAGTGGTTTAGCTGCAAGGACATAGAAAGACAAGGGACTGGAACTATTGGGTCAAAGTCATAATAATTCAACGCTTGAATATAGGAATGTTATTTTCACACTGGACTCAAAACCTAGAGACTGATAGGGGCTTTTGACTCTGATTCTCATCTTTTGGTCTTGAGAGACTGGGAGCAAAACACTCTTTGTTGACTCCTTCTAATAGCCTCATTGCAATGATAGCTATTTGTATCTGCTCAGCATTGCTACCTTGGTAACAGTGCCCCATCTTTCCTTTGTGTAAATTGATCATGCAATTTACTATCCAAACTTGGACAGTTCTGTGGGTGAAAAGTGATGCTATTTATAGTTACTCCTAAAAAAAACAGATATAAACCAGGACTGTCCAGGGCAACACTCTAAGACGTGTTCACCCTACCTTTGGAGAATGACTCCTATCAGCTCAGATCATGGTGGTGCTATTGATCAGGGTATCCCTTTTCGTCTGGCAACCAGGGTCAACACATGGTCTAAGACAGTGCTTTTACTTTTCTCCTCCAGAATTTTAATCTTGAGTGGAATGACTCAAGAATGGGCATGGTGGCGGCTGAGTTATTCAGATGGCAGTGTGTTAGTCTGTTCTCACTCTGCTAATGAAGACATACCCAAGACTGGATAATTATATAGTAAAGATGTTTAATGGACTCACAGTTCCATATGGCTAGGGTGGCCTCACAGTCATGATGGAAAGTGAGAGGAATGTCTTACACGGCAGCAGGCAAAGAGAGAAAATGACAGCCAAGTGAAAAGGGAAATCCCTTATGAAACCATCAGATCTTATGAGACTTATTCACTACCATGAGAACAGTATGGGGGAAACTGCCCCTGTGATTAAATTACCTCCCACCAGGCTCCCCCATGGTACTTGGGAATTATGGGCACTAGAATTCAAGATGAGACTTGGGTGGGGACACAGCCAAATCATATCAGCAGTACCCAAAAGGAACCACTCATGAGGCCCTGATGGAGAACTCAGCGCTTCCCTGGCTCTTTTCTCTCTGGAGGCACGATTGCTTTTCCCTTCTGTAGAAGGCTCAAAGCATGCCCATTGATTTTTGTTTGATTTACTTAGCCCCATTTGGCTTCTGTGGCTTACAAAGAACCTCAATGATACTTTCCTTTTTTGTTTGCCCTAGATGCAAGGGCAAGCTGTTCTGTAGCCACCGGCTGATTTCTTTAGCCCCTGGCAAAGCTTTCCTGCCCACGCAGGCCTGATGATAATCCCATTTGAATTGTTTGCCTCCTCTCTGCATACTTGCTCAAGATCAGGCTCCAGGTTGTGGTAACCTGTGGTTTGGGGATAGTTGAGTCAGCAAGAGCAACAGCATTTGCCTTCTTTGGAGAGGATATTTGGTAACCCTCCAAGAGAGCCACCTAGTCAGAAATGAAGTTTATTTTAGTTATCTGTAAGGGGGAAGAAATCTGACTTTAATAGGGACATAATAGTTAGCAAATAGGATTCATATTAAGTGGGAGTTAGGAGAACTAAGTTATATGTCTGCCGCTTTATCACTTAAGGCAAATTTCTTTCTGTCTATGAGCCTATTACATTAACTGCAAAATACAAACAGTAAAGCCTGTCTCAGAAGATCATTTCTGAGGCTTGGCATAAAAAAGGGCTTATGAAATGTCAAGAATTGTACATGGAAATGCCTTTGTTATTACTTGCTTCAATATTCCTGCATTTTCTAGCTCCTCTAAGCAATGAGCCATAAAGAAATGTCATGGAACCACTTCCAAATTCCAGTTTGCACAAGAGGCAGACGTTAGGAGGGCTGGATTATGCGGAACAGAGTTGAAGCAATGGGAAACCACCCCCTTTTTATTTGTCACATCCCTACTAGTTCCCAGCGCAAAATTCATAGTGAGCGCAAAGGACAAGTAGTAATTCCACTTGAGAAGAATACTTGGCAGGGAATACTGAATGTCCTCATCTTTATCAACAAACTTAGGCCCTTGAGTGGGGACTTACACATACTTTAGTTTTATGCCACCCCTCCCCTATTCCAACCCAGGCTTGTTCTCTATCCCTGCCTCTGCTCTCTGCAATGAAGTGGTATATTTTCCTTTATTAAGGCAATGTATGCAATATATGTAAATTGGATACAATTTGGAAAATATCTAAAAATAGAAGAAAAAGCATGAAAGTTTTTGGAGAATTTCATTAGATGTTTTCTCCCCATGGTTCTTTTTTTTTATTAGTAGACTTAAAATATTTAAATTGTATAATTGTATACAATTATTGCACAATACATTTCTACCCCATTTTCTCCCCCATTGTTAGGTACATAAAGCATTTTAACATGCCATTATAAACTCATTGTAAACATAGTTTTTTATGGTTGCATTAATTGATACATAGATTATCTAACTATTCTTCCATCGCTGGTTAGTCATATTTGTTTCAGATCTGTCATAAGCCAGCCTTTCTCAAACATTTGACCATGAGCCCACAGTTGAAAGAAAAAACACCTTTATAAATAATGCTGAAATGAATATTTGTGCATAAAGCTTTCCCCATTCCCAGATTATATTCTTAGGCAGGTTTTTCAGAAGCAATATCACTGGCTAAAAGTGTGAGAAAGTGTTTGTTTCTTAATATGTAAGGCAAAATTACAATATAAACTTCAGAAATTTTTTAAAATTGAAAAGCCTATATTGCTTTTGGAAGGCAAAGACTATATTTATCACTGGAATTCTTCATTGGAAAGACAAAGTCACAGAGGAAACATAGAGAGTAATAATGTTGACCATACTTGTACGTGTTGGCAAATGCATCTTATTTAATAGAGAAAATTAGTCAGATGCTCACTTGATGAACTGATGACATCCCTGTTTTTTTCTGAGTACCCAGAACCTTTATACATAAGATCTTATAAGGATTGTTTAGGGAACACACTAGGAATGCAAGCCCTGCTTCTAAGGAGGCTATTTTTAAATATTCAGGATTACAAAGGATCTCTATAAGCTACCTCCAAGATGATTACAGATTTTGAGAAAATGGTAGTGCCTTTCAAAATGTTTGTAGAGTGGGCTGCTGCAATGCTTTTCCATTTGTGTACTTATTTTCAGAATAACTTTTCATAGCTCCTCTAAACAGTAAGTATTTTTAAGGGAAGAGCTTTTCTGTCGGAATAATTCTCTGTAAATGGTATACACAAAGGTCATTTCAAGATATTTATTCTTTTAGGCCTATTGATTCCATTTAATTCCATTGACTCTGAGGTGTGGTAGCTGGTTTGAAAGCATTGTGAAGAACATGAAGATTGGCCTTACTATAATTTAATTGTTAAAAATGGCACATCAAAGACTTGGAGTGAAATTTTTGCTTCATTGTTCGAGATGTGAAGCAGAAATGAAAAGATAACATATTGGGGTTTACTTTTTGCTTTGTGAAAAAGGTACTCTCTGTGTAAACCTGTACTCTTCCGTTATAAAGAGGCTCTGGGAATTGTATATCTCTACCTTGATCCTTCTGTCCGGTGTGAAAGAGAATTACTTCAGCCCTGATGTGGTCTGTCTCTTTGTTCCCATCCAAATCTCATGTTGAATTGTAATCCCCAGTGTTGGGGGAGGGACCTGGTGGGAGGTGATAGGATCACGGGGGTCATTTCCCCTTGCCTTTCTTATGATAGTGAGTTCTCATGAGATCTGATGGATTAAAAGTGTGTGGGATTTTACCTCTCTCTCTCTCTCTCTCTTCCCCCCCCTGGTTTGTGATGGGAAGAAGTGCTTGCTTCCCCTTCATCTTCTGCCATGATTGCAAGTTTCCTGAGGCCTCCCAGTCATGCTTCCTGTTAAGCCTGCAGAACTGTGTTGGTCAATTAAACCTCTTTTCTTCATAAATTACCCAGTTTCAGGTAGTTTTTTACAGTGGTGTGAAAATGGACTAATGCAAGCCCCTAGCAGAAAATAACTCATATAGTCCCAAGAACATGTAAGATACTCAATTCTTCTCCAACATAGTGTGTTTTTTCCCTTTTCTGGGAATAACTAAGAATGGAGGGTGTTTTTCTCCTATTTTTACCTCCACACTATGTAATGACCATTACAAACCTTGCTATTTCGTTGAATTCTACATGCCAGGTAAATCAGTATAAAGTAAGTAAAGTGGGGGAATGAGTTACCACATGGACACCATAATGGTCAATTTTATGTATCAACTTGGCTGGGCAATAGGCCCCAGATATTTGGTCAAATATTATTCTGGATATTTCTGTGTGTGTGTGTTTTTGAGTGGACTTAGTAAAGTAGATTGCCTCACCTAATTGACTGAAGGCCTGAATAGAACAAAAGCCTGAAGCAGACCACACCCCCGCCTTCAGAAAGAGGGAATTCTCCAGCAGACTGCGAACTTCCTTTGCAACATCAGCTTTACCTGGTTTCCTAGCAGACTGCCTTTGGACTCAACTGCCACTCTTTCCCGAATCTCCATGCTGTCAAACTCCCGTCAGATTTTGGACTTGCCAAGCCTCCATAATCGCATGAGCCAATTCCCTAAAACCCATTGAAATATACACACAAGCATATTCTATTGGTTGTTTCTCTGAAGAACACGAATACAGACACTGTCCATATTATCCATATTGTTCATTTTTTTCCCCTTATTTAATCATAAAGGAAAGAAGGATTTAAATACAACACGGGTAGCTTCCACATTGATGTGTTGAAACGAGACCGCTTCTTGAGTTTTTGGTAGATGCGTATACACTTCCATCTAGCTTTCTCACTGAAAATTCAAACTCCCCATGTTCCAAGATTAACTCACCATCTTCTTGCCGTATCCTACCCCTCTTTCTCCCTTTCTTAATGGTTCATGGCATCACCACTTACCAACATATTCAAGGTAAAAGACTGAGATGTCCTCGCCTCTTTCTTCACTTCTTCTTTGCCTATTGTATTTACCATTTTCAGGAAAATTTTTATTGAGTCCCTAACATGTGCTAGGCTATTTTACACTTTGTGGTGATTGGGAGGGGCAGTGCTGCCAATTCAACATTCTTAATATCTTACAAAGCCATTCTTTCTCTCCGCCTTCTCTACTCTGCTGTAGTTTGAGTCCTTTGGTATGTCTCCCTTGCACTGCTGCCTCACGCATTGCTTCCGTCTCTTATGGACCTTAGTCACTTGTACATCATGTTCATCAGTTTGCCCTATCTGCCTACTTCTTGTGCCTCTGACTGTCCTGATTTTTGCCATTTGTTATATTGTTGTTTTTTGGGGGTTTTTTTTTTGCCTTATTTCCTATTATTTTCGTAACAGTCTTATATAACATATCTTATTTTTGAAAATCAACTAAGTTTATTGAACACGAAAACTTCTTTTTCAACTTTTATTTTAGATGTAGTGGGTACATGTGCAGGTTTGCTACCTGGCCATATTGCATGATGCTGAAGTTTGGGGTACAAATTAGCCCATCACCCTGGTGGTGAGCATAGTACCAGATAATTTTTCAATCCTTACTTTCTCCCTCCCACCCCCCAGTAGCACCCAGTTTCTATCATTGCCATCTTTATATCCATGAGTACCCAATGTTTAACTCTCACCTATAAACAAGAACATACAGTATTTGGTTTTCTATTTCTGTGTTAATTTGCTTGGGATAATGGCCTCTAGCTGCATCCATGTTATTGCAAAGGACATACTCTCATTTTTATTTTTTTTTATTATTATTATTTTTTTTTTTGAGACAGAGTCTCATTCTGTTACCCAGGCTGGAGTGCATTGGTGTGACCTTGGCTCACTGAAACCTCTGCGT
Organism: Sapajus apella; assembly: GCF_009761245.1. NCBI lineage: Eukaryota > Metazoa > Chordata > Mammalia > Primates > Cebidae > Sapajus > Sapajus apella. The sequence goes on from NW_022437024.1 coordinate 4,698,602, forward strand.
CCTGGGCTCAAGCAGTTCTCTTGCCTTAGCCTCCCTAGTAGCTGGGATGCTAGGCATGCACCACCATGCCTGGCTAATTTTTGTATTTTTAGTAGAGATGGGGTTTCAACATGTTGACCAGGCTGGTCTTGAACTCCTGACCTCAAGTGATCCATCTGCCTTGGCCTCCCAAGCTTTATAGTATTCTTTATTATGGCTTTATAGTATTCCAAGGTAGATATGTACCACATTTTCTTTATTCACTCTACTGTTGATAGGCACCTAGGTTTATTCCTTTGCTGCTGTGGATAGTGTTGTGATGAACACGTGAGGGCATGTGTCTTTTTGGTAGAAAGATTTGGTTTCTTTTGGATATATACTCAGTAATGGGATTGCTGGATTGAAAGTAGTTCTAAGTTCTTTGAAGAATCTACAAACTGCTTTCCACAATGGCTGAACAAATTTACATTTCCCCAGCAGTGTATAAGTATTCCCTTTTCTCCACAACCTCACCAGAATCTGTTGTTTTATGGACTTTTAATAATAGCCACCATTTTGACTCATGTGAGATATCTCATTGTGGTTGATTTGCATTTATCTGATGATTAGTGATAATGAGCATTTTTTATGGTTTTTTGGGGGAAGCCACTTGTGTGTCTTCTTCTTCTTCTTCTTCTTCTTCTTCTTCTTCTTTTTTTTTTGAGACAGAGTTTTGCTCTTGGTACCCAGACTGGAGTGCAATGGCGCCATCTTGGCTCACCGCAACCTCTACCTCCTGGGTTCAAGCAATTCTCCTACCTCAGCCTCCCGAAGGTGTGTCTTCTTTTGAGAAGTATTTGTTCATGTCTTTTTGCCTTTTCTTTAATGGGATTTTTTGTTTTCTGCTCGTTCAGTTGCTTAAGTTCCTTATAGATTCTAGATATTAGACTTCTTTCCAATGTGTAGTTTGATAATATTTCCTCCTATTCTGTAGGTTGTCTGTTTACTGTGTTGACAGTTTATTTTGCTGTGCAGAAGCTCTTTAGTTTAATTTGGTCCCAATTGTCAATTTTTGTTGTAGTTGCAGTTGCTTTTGAGGACTTAGTCATAAGTTCTTTCCCAAGGCTGATGCCTAGAATAGTGTTTCCTAGGTTTTCTTCAAGTTTCTTATAGTTTGAGGTCTTAAATGTAAATCTTTAATCCATCTTGAGTTAATTTTTAAACCTAGTGCACGGTAGGGGTCTAGTTTCATTCTTCTTTATATGAGCAGCCAGTTATCCCAGCATCATTTGTTGACTAGGGTGTTGTTTTCCCATTGCTTATTTTTATTGACTTCATTGACCATCAGCAAAGGTGATTTAGGGGTGCAGCTTCATTTCTGGGGTCTCTATTCTGTTCCATTGGTCTATGTATCTGTTTTTATACCAATACTGTGATATAAAAACCAATGCCATGCTGTTTTTGTTACTGCAGGCTTATAGTATAGTTTGAAGTCAGGTAATGTGGTGCCTCCAGCTTTGTTCTTTTTGCTTAGGTTTGCTTTGGATATTCATTCTCTTTTTTGGTTCCCTGTGAATTTTAGAACAGTGGTTTTTGTTTTGTTGTTCTTGTTGTTTGTTTTTTAGTTATGTGAAAAATTATGCTGATAGTTTGGTAGGAATAGCATTGAATCTGTAGGTTGCTTTGGGCAGTATGGCTATTTTAACAATATTGATTCTTTCAAATCATGAGCATAGAATGGATTTTCATTTGTTTGTGTTATCTGTGATAACTTTTATCAGCGTTTTATAGTTCTACTTGTAGAGACCTTTTACCTACTTAACAAGGAAACTTTAAGTAACTACCATAAATGAAATTGCTTGCCATAAATGGAAGGTAACGATAAAGATAATACTACTACTTAAAATAATTATTAATATTTACTAACTGCTTTTGTTTGGCCAGACTGTTCTAAGTATGAATTCATTTACTCTTTGAAACTATCTTATGAGGAAGATACCATTTTTATGAGGCCCATCTTACCATTATGGAAACTGAGGCACAATGGGAATAACTTATTCAAGATCAATTACAAATAGTAGAGCAGAAAATTTAAGTGGCCTGATGCCACCACCTCCACTCAACCTGTGCTTTTTCCTTTGCATAACAAAAAGATTGAAAGCTAGTACATAAGCAACCATTTTTTACTGCAGGATTCTACATTATCTAATGCCCAAAACACATATCACTTAAAATCATTCCAATTTCCAATATGTTGGGAAACAATTTTCTATTTAATCCTCCGTAAACCTCCAGAGATTTTTTTGTTGTTGTTATTTAATCTAAACTTGTTCAATATACCCCCCTGCTTAAAATCTGTAAGCAGTCTCTTTAAACTATGAGATCAAGTTAGAAATTCTTTGGGGCACAAAAGGCCCTTTATGATCAAGCTCCTGCCTTGTGATAAGAGTCTTCTATTACTGTTTTGCTATGGAGCTGGATAACATGCTCACGGTGCCAGGACTATGCCATGTTCTTTTACTTCTTCATGCTTTTTCACATGCTATTTCTTGTTTTGGGCACACTTTTATTTTCCATTCACTTTGGGAACTTCTCTTCAGTCTTTAAACTTCAGCATAAATGTTACGTCTTCAGTAAATGTTTCTCTGGTTCTCAAAGATAGTCTCTCTGGGCTCTTAAAACACTGTTTGTATTTCTCTCTTCTCATACATACTATATTATATTAATTAGTTTGAATGCCTCTTGCTTACCATGAGTTTTTTTCGATAACAGGAGGCAGTTTCATATTTATCTTTATAAGCCTAGCACAGTGCCTGGAATATTCTAGTTATTTCAGTACATTCCTGGGCATGTACTGAAATAACCAGACATCAATTACTTTCACTCGGATACAAATTACTTTCATTCAGACAGAGTTCTGCAAGAAGTACTGCTTACTAAGTTTGCCTCCCAATTGACTCACAGGATCTTGATTCTAATAACTGGGTAAAATCCACTTGCTACCTATATATTAAAATATTTTGAATGAGTGAATGCCTAGTTGATTTTCTGAATGAATGAATAATGTAGGTCTAGACATTGTCAGCATGTTTTGAATGAAGTAAAAGAATGCAGCAAGTAGACTGCATCTGACTACTAAAAAATATTTACTGGGCACCTAATAGAAGCCAGGCACCAAAATGCTATGACGACAAAATACCTATCTTGGCTGTATGGATCTTACAGTCTAATGAGGGATACCAACAATTAGCAAGAGCAACAGTCCAGTGAGCTATATGCTATGATGGAGGAAGAAGGAAATATCATGGAGGCATATAGCAAGACTTGCATCTCAACCTAAGCAAGTCCACGTAAACCTTTCCATGGGAATAATATCTGTGCTTGGATCTAAAGGAGGAAAAGAATTCAGCTGGACAAAGATGTATAAGGTGAGGATTGCTCTTAACAGAGGCTATGCTCTCTGTGATAATGAGCATGTTACTGTTTAAGGACCTTAAAAAAAACCTTTTTATGATTCAAGGCAGGAGCAGATTTGTTAAGTCCTGGGTCAGGGAGCTGCAGGAGTTGGGGGAGAAATGAGACTGAAGAGTAAGAAAAGCCAGATCATACATAGCTTTATAAGATGTAATTTTGACTCATTCTTGAAGTCATTCCCAGACCTGTCTGCATAGAGTGAATTTCTACAATAAAGCAAGGTAGAAAGAGCTAAAGTCTTTGATGCAAAGCCATTTTGCGTGTTTAAGGTCTGAAGTCTGGGTGTCAATTAAGAAGTACTGGTGAAATTTGATCATTCTTAGCTATTTCTTTGACTACTACCACCATTCTACTGGTGTCATAATCTAGGCAAAATGCAGAAAAAGAAGTACCAAGGTTTGCCGGAAGTACTAGAATTTGATAGAAAATTAGAGGTAGAGTATTAATGACAGAAGCAAAGGCATCAAAAATGCTGTGCAGGTTTCTAGCATAGGCGTCCTGGTGGATGGTGAAGCTATTCTGCACGAGGGAACAGACCAGGACAATGGATCATGACTTTGCCATTTGACATTTTGAGTTTGAGGCACCTGGGGCATATCCAATAGTTGATGAAAGAAGGGAGTCAAATTGCTTTTCTCTCTCTCTCTCTCTTTTTTAATAGGAAGTCACTTTTTCCTTTGAGTGAAGGTGAAGCATATACCCCATTGTGCAGAAAGAACACAATGACACTTTATGTAACAATGTTAAACATTCCGAAGCCAAAAGCAGCTTAGAACATTACTATTTAATCACCTTCTACTGAATAACATTTGGATTTCATGAAAATGTACTGGGACACTGTGCTATTCCTTTGCAAAGTGCCTAGGAAAGGCTATACAAGGCTAAACATAAACTGTAGAATAACAATAAATTTGAGAAAAAGTTAAAGTTTTTATTAAAATAGGAAAATGGACAGGTTTTAGTTGTTTTGAAATTAATTGCAAAATACTAAACGAAATTTAATTTTAATTTCTATACTTGTTCTTAGCCAAAAGGCTGAGATGCTACTAAATTAAATTTGATTTTAAATTTAAATCATGGAAGGGGGCAGGATTGGTGAGGTGGATAAAGAGTAAGGATGGTGATATCTGATTTTTAAAGTTCATCATTTTAGGCCAATTCTCCCCTAATTTCAAAATTTTACAACATTAGATTTAAAAGAGGGCATTTTGGCCAAGCCTTTTATGTTAGTTACATTGTTTTACAGCTGAAGATCTGAGACCCGAATTGACTGGTCTAAGCTAACTTAACCAATTAATAGCTTGTCCTACAATAAAATTCATGCCCCTTTGGGGCTACTCCCATTTTTTTCAACATTGTACTTGGGTAAAATCTGTCCTAGAGCTTTGAAGTTTGAGTATCTTAAAAATTTCACGAGGTCAAGAGATCGAGACCATCCTGGCCAACATGGTGAAACCCCATCTCTACCAAAAAAATACAAAAATTAGCTGGGCGTGGTGGCGCATGCCTGTAGTCCCAGCTACTTGGGAGGCTGAGGCAGGAGAATTGCTTGAACCTGGGAGGTGAAGGTTGCAGTGAGCCGAGATCGTGCCACTGCACTCCAGCTTGGCGCCTGGCGACAGAGCGAGACTCTGTCTCAAAAAAATAAAAAAATTAGAAATTGACTTGGACCAATAGAGCACATACGTAATCAAATCAATCAAATCAATATGCTGTAGAAATGCTTTTAGACTGAGTTCTTCCACTATCTACACAAATTTGCACAGTTAACTTCTTAGAACCTCAATTTCTTATACAGTGACTAAGGGCTTTGGATTAGATGACATTTAAAACACTTCCTCGTTCTCTGAGTCTAATTTCTAAAGACCTTGGAAATTTACAAGAAATATATCTTTTTCAGAGTAGTAATAGAATCATCTTCCTATAAATTTTACTTTTCATATATGTAAACTATGAACAGGGCACAAGTAAGATTTAACCATTTTAAAAGATGGAATTACCATGGTTATGGCTAGATTTCTATCTTTGTAGTGCCCTCCTTGAGGATCCAATTTGAGAGATGGAGACAGAGGGAAGCAAAGGAAGAGCTATTTCATCTCTCTCTCTTCCTGCAACTCATAGTTCAAAAATTATCCCTGGCCTTTCAAAATTTATACAGAAGAAAAAGAAAACAGAACTTTAAAAATATATAGTTATAAATAGCTCTTTGGTTTTGATTTCATTGTTTCTTCAAACTCTGCACATTTTATTCTGGGGACTTTATTCACACACATATAATTACCTGAGTTAAGCAATTTTTCATGCTTTTCAAGGCTCTTGCATTATTGCACCTGTACAACGACGGCTTTATAATTCAGTAGTAATTGAACAGCAATTATTTTTCATGATGCATGTACATTTTTATATCAGATTGTTGGCAGATATTCTTTATGATGATGTCGTTTTCACTAATGAGGAAATTAGAGTACGTTATCTCATTGAGTGAGATGTCTTTTTCTGACTCATTTCCCAGCTCTTGACATGGATTTTAGAAAAGTTTTTGTATTGTGGAACAGCATATACGAATGGGAACAACGTTGGCTTTGGATCCATGGGGGGCAGGAAGAGTGGTGAACCATTTTATAGGTCTAGTAAGGTCCTGTTTGTTCCATCCATATGATGGACTCTGATAGAAAATTTACATATTCATGAATGCATGTATTTAGATTGTAAAATTCTAAGAGAATGAAGACCAAGCTTTGTACCACTCGTAAGCTTTTCATCGTGCTCAGCCCCATATAGGTCCTCAGAAGGCACAGACTGTCTTAACAGTTTGGCATAGGACAAGAGAGCAGAGGGCTAGCATGATTATCCAATAAACTCAGGCACCAAATTATCTTGATCTAAACCATCTGTAGCCAACAAAACTCTACATTTATTGAGCACCTGCTACATGTCAGGCATTCTGCTTGATGATGTGGTTTCTAAAGTGAATAAGGCCTGATCATTAACTTTCAACTTATTTAAGGATGTATGTTACATATTTTAGACATGCCATATGTATACAGATACGTATGATGAGATTTCTTTATTCGTTCAAGAAATATTTATTTAAAAGCTGCTGTGTGCTAAAAAAATGTACTAAGTAAGGAGGACTGAAAGAAAAAGACACAGATTTGGCCTTCAAGGAATTCATAGTCTCAGGGTTGAGATAGAAATAAATGCATATAAATACAATTCGAAAACATTGAAGATTGTTCTCAGAGAGGTATGCACAGGGCACTGTGGGATACGGGGTGAGGTGCACCTTAATGAGATTGTACAATAAAAACTTTCTGAAGGAAGTGATATCTGCATGAAATCTCAGTGAAGAATGCAGGGTTGTCTAGGACAAGAAGGTAAACTGCATTTTGGGAAGAGGGGAGAAAGAGCCAGGAAATGAAATAGGAAAGCAAATAGAATTTGAGAACTGTAGGTACTTTTTGCTAGTTCTAGAGCATAATGTGAAGGGAAGGAGTGGTGAGAAATGATTTAGATGTGGCAAAATTGTGGAGAGCCTTGCCAGTCATGATGAAGAGTTTAGATTTTATTCTCAGCTCAGTGGGAAGCCATTAAAAGTTTCCAACTGAGGATTAATGGGGTCAGAACTACATTGTAGAGAGCAAAGGGAGCATTTTTCTAGCAGCAGTGGGAAGAATGGACAGGAGGTCATAGTAACCGGGTAGTATGGAACTAATCTCAGTGATAAGTGATAGGAGCCTCTTAATGAGCATTCTAATGAGAGGAATAGGAAATTGTACAGATTAGCAAGTCATTAAAGAGGAAAAATTTACAAAAATTTCTGACTGATTTAGTATCTGTGCTAGGGGAGGGGAAATCAATCTTGATTCCCAGATTTCTGGCTGGAGAAATTTTATGGTGCTATTTATTCCCTGAGATGCAGTTGCGTGAAGAGGGTGAGTGGTAGGAGACTGGGTGGCAGTGAGGGAGAGAATAAACCAAGTGTTGATATATTGCTTTGAGAAGCCTATGGGACACAGAGAAAGAGATGCCCAGACTGTTCATATCAGAAGTTGGGGAGACCAATCTGGGCCAGAGATACAGATTAAATAATAGTCATTTGTTTACTGATGGTACAGGGAGCCGTAAGAGTGGTTGAGGTCACTCAAGGAGTGAGTAAGAGTAAGAAGAGGGGAAAGCAAGGCTTCTTGGAGGATTTCAATATGTAAGAGAGAAAAAGCATTGCTTATGTGGGAGTGTAGGAAGAAAATGAGCATGGCAGGATTGGAATTGCCAGGTAGATTTAGGAAGAACTGAACAGTCAAATGTCAAGTTGATAAAAATTAAAATGTACTTATTTGATTTAAATAACCAACATATTGGTGTCTTTGGTGAGGGATAAATTTGATTGGTACATTCAATACTACACTCAAGGTATTTTTAAAGTGCTCAGGAAGAGGTAGAAATTGATTAATTCCCCTGAGATGAGGAGACAATCAGGTGGTTTTTGAGCTGGGCATGAAGAATGTGGGAATTTGTTACGTGGAAAAGGTAAAAAGTGAATTCCAGAAAAACAACATGAGCCTGATAAACATGGTGTATTTGGCTCAAAGTTTGGCTTGAAATAACCTGACTTACCCCTTTCTCCAAGCCTCCAATTTTCCGTGTGTACCCCACTGATCAAAGTAAAGTAGAAGTAAGTGGTAAGGGAGTTTCATAAACAGAGTTTGCAGAGGTAAGCCTCCCAGTTATAGACAGCAAAGTAGAGGACAGGCTGGGAATAGACCTGAGAGAAAGTAATACTGGGGATAGAGAGAAAAAGGAAACTCAACAAACATGTCATGAGTATCAGTGTCTAAATATGCTGACTATGTGGACTGGGCTAGGAATATTGGGTCTGGAGGGATATATAAAGAGTGACGCCATGTTCCCCCATCTCTGCCTCCTCTGCCATCCCACACTCATTGGGTTGAATGATGTTTAACTGGGATGGAGAATACAGAGGAAAAGACAGATTGGGATTGGATATTTAGATTGAATTTAGGCATACTGGTTAAAGTGACTGAAAAAGATTCAGATAATGTTAAAAATACAGCCTGGGGCACAACCATATGAGTGATAATGATGTTCATTTGGGAATCATTAATGTATAGATAATCATTACAGCCAATTGAATAGGTAAGGTCATCCAGGAAAAATGTGTATAGTAAGAAACAAAATGCCACCACTGATGAACCTTGTGACAGACCCACACATTCTGGGTTAAATATTTATGTTTTCATTACTCACCTTTCTAGATTTTGATGTCACTGTGGCCAAAGGTATTCATAAGCAGCTAAGGGAAATGGAAAATTGGGTCTGTTCTAACATTGCTATGTATTCTAATATTTCTTTTAAAAATGATCTTCTACTACTGAGAGAAAAAAAGTTTTGATTGTTCAATTCTTCATTTGCTGTATTTTAATTTTTTTTTTTTTATGTATTTTGGTATTTTGGGGACGGAGTTTCGCTCTTGTTACCCAGGCTGGAGTGCAATGGTGCGATCTCGGCTCACCGCAACCTCCGCCTCCTGGGTTCAGGCAATTCTCCTGCTTCAGCCTCCTGAGTAGCTGGGATTACAGGCACGCGCCACCACGCCCAGCTAATTTTTTGTATTTTTAGTAGAGACGGGGTTTCACCGTGCTGACCAGGATGGTCTCGATCTCTTGACCTCATGATCCACCCGCCTCGGCCTCCCAAAGTGCTGGGATTACAGGCTTGAGCCACCGCGCCCGGCCGTATTTTAATTTTTCTTATACAAAATCACAGTGATGATTTGAGTTGACACATCATTTCATCAGCTCATTTCCAGATACCTCCTTTTTGGGGGCTTGTGTACATACAGTCATGCCCAGTTAATCCACTTTAAAAAATATACTTTGGACCTTACTTTGGCCACCTCTACTGAGAGAAATCATTGACTGTTTCCTGAATCTCTGTGCTGTCCTGACAGTCTCCATTTAACACCCAGAGAGCACAGAGCATTTAGTTGTTGCATTCCCTTACATTTGCAATTCATTTTCTGTGTCAATTCATGTGGTTGATATTATAAAAATCATTTTAAACCTAGTTTAACTTTTCTTTCTTAACGTTTGGCTTATTCATAATTTTATGAGCTATAAATTTTATTGCATTGTGAATTGCTTTTCCCATCTGCAGATAACGCTGAGGAAGTCCTTGGAGGAATTGCTTAGGATGTGGTAAAAAGTAAAAAGAAAGGGACTTCTGCTGTGAATTGGTACATGTTAGACCAAAATGTATCCTTGAGTAAAAAATAACCAAAGAGGAAAGATTTGGGCTTTGTAAATCTGGTTTTATTTGAAGTATTCAATCTAGTTGAACAGGTATCCTCTGTCCGCAACGTGCAAAATCAATCTAAAATTTAATACAATTGCATGCTTTACTGAAATAGCTCTAACTAATTCAAATAAAGTCCTTCTCAGCTAAGGATTTTCTTTGGTGTGAATTATCCAGAGAAGCTGTCAATAAGAATTAAAATACTGAGAAAATGCAAGATTCTATTTTTCTTGTGAAATGCTGACTTAGTCTTGGTACAGATTAAGACTGGGATTGTTAAGGTCATACCAAATACTTATTGAGTGTTTCAGGATTCTTCATGCCCATATTTTATCATTAAGACAAGGCAGAAACTAAGTGCCAGAAATACGTATGAAAAAATTATATTGGTTGGTTTCATGTTGGGTTTATTTATATTGACAAAGTCTAAATAATTCAAAGGATACTGAAGAAAAAGTATGATGAATTTTGGTTCCAAAGTTCTTCTGGTTTGTTGATTTGGTACAAATGTAATTTTATTAAATCCCTTTCCATTCACTGAATATCCAAGCTTGTTATATTTTTTTATTTCTCACAATGCATAATTGTGCCCCTAAGGAGTTTGGAGAGGTCCAATATGAGTCTTGGGAAGTAGAAGAGTCTGGATTTGAACACTGTTCTGACTTACACCTCACTCTTTTATTTTACTGCCTTATAGACATAATCTATCTTAATATGTACTTTCTATGTATTAAATTGGTGCAAAAGTAATTGTGGTTTTGCACAATTACTTTTGCACCAACCTAATATATTCATACCAAGCTTTCCATCACCCTAGGTGCTTTCTCTACCTCTTCCTTCTGTCTACAATGCTTTTCTCCCAGATATCCACCTGTCCAGCTTCCTCACCTCCATCATGACTTGCTCAGATAACATATTCTCAATTAAGCTGACACTGAGCTTCCTCTTCAAAATTGTTTACTGCTTCCCTACTCCACACTGCAGGGCAGCCAACTTGTCCTAGTTTGCCTGAGACTTTCATGGTTTTAACACTGAAAGTTCCACATCCAGGAAACCCTTCAGTCCAATATCCTTTACTCTGCCCAAGTTTTAACCTATCTATCAAATCTACGTATCTTTCTACACACACACACACACACACACACACACACACACACACACACACACA